>NC_048235.1:9661189-9805090 GCF_002007445.2 Ailuropoda melanoleuca | reverse complement strand
TAACAATATGAGAAACATACAGAGTATGTCCACATAAGTACATACGGCAAACACATAACCTAAAATGTATGCGTAAAACAGAAAGTATAAAACTGTCGTAAGTATTCCTTTAAGAAACGTGGAAGAAACTATTAAAGAAAAAAGTAGAAATGGTTAAGACAAAAACAACAACAACAAAAGTAATTTCATCAAACACTACTTTTATGAAAGAATTCATAAAATTACCTGGCTTGTTTGAGAAAGGGTCAAAAAAGACATGAAAAATATAAACCATATTAATAATAAAAAAGTCTACCATACCAGGGAGGAGGTGCTTTAAAACATTANTCATATTAATAATAAAAAAAGTCTACCATACCAGGGAGGAGGTGCTTTAAAACATTATAAAAGGAAAAGGTTTATATACATCTGCATACACTAAATTGTATTTTACTATCTAAATAAGTATCAATCTATTGGACCTAGATCTAGAGAGCACATAAATTGTTAAAGTTCTCTGAAAATGGCAGATTTATATTTCAACAATAACCAACTTTTGAAAGTTTTGGCAAAAATAATATATATTCACCATCTCAATAAAAACTACTTACTTAGAAGTAAGTTTAAAGAAATGTGCAGTCTACACTATGATCACATAAAATTTAAAGGACACATACATCAAATAAACTCAACATGTTCCTGAAAGGGAACTTTCAATCTTTTGAAGATATAAACTATATCCAAATTAGTCTAAAAATTCAATGCTACTCCAATAAAAATCAAAACTGTCTTTACTACTATTTGTAATGAAAGCTGCTAATCCATATAAGTTCACATAAATGAAAAAAGAAATACTAGTACTAGCTAAGAAATATTTGCAAAAAAAGGTATAATTAGGACAAACATGCTTGAACAAAACTCCATAAAGTTCTTACAATTAAAATAGTTTAATCCTAACAAATGAAGACACACAATAGCTTAGAAGCAGACAAGTAATTAAATAAAAATAGTATTTAAAATGTGGTCATCATGATAAACTATTATAATAAATGGTACAAATATAGGGAAAATGATTTTTAAAAAAAGAGTATTTACCATAAAAATCTATCAATATACATTAAAGATGTATTCATAAGCTAACGGTAAAATAAAACCAAACTAAAGTACGCTGAGAAATGAACAGAGATGGACAAGTGTGCTATGTTATGTTAAATCGGGTAACCTACTATCTTCAAAGTACAGATGGAACCTAAATTATGGAAATATGTGGTTCGGACCTACCTAAAATCTACTGTCGCCTTCTTTACAACTAATAAAACTTCTATATTATTGGGTGATAGCAACATATCCAGCTACATGTCAACATCTCTCAGCCTTCCATTTATCTAGGTATGGCTACATGACTATGCTCTGACCAATCACATAGAAATGGATTGTAGGGAAGGATTTCATGAAAAGCTTTTTTAGGAGGATTAGACAGGTATGGATAGACCCCATTTTCCCATCTACCTTTCCTAGCTTTCGCTACCTGGAACTCAGGTGCTGTGGCTAAAGTGTCACGAGTCTAGGAACAATGGAACGGAAGGATACAAGGCTTACTCGTGGGGCCTGATTTATTCCTGCATGTAACAGGATGGCATAGGTCATACACTCTCTGGACTCCTCTTGCATGGGAAAATAAACTCGTGTGTCGAAGTCACTGTTATTTTTGGATTTCTGTTATGTGCAGCCAATCCTAACAATAAATCATGCAGATTACAAGGGATTCTGATATAATTGGAGATAATGATATAAGTGTAAGTGTAAACATGGTAGAACATAAATGTTAGAAAGACAATAAGGATTTGACAACATTAACACAAACCCCCGCATCCTTCCTAAGGAACGAGAGCAGTTATTGCATTAAAGGAGATAGTAAAATTCAAGCAATGATATTGGAGAAAATATTCCACTAATAAGACTGAATACATCTTAGAGCGTTCTCAGAATAAGTGTACTTTAGAGTTCCATCTTGACTTGAACATCATGAGACATTTTTTCCTCCCTAAATTATTCCAGAATTTTAAGGGCAGAGATTCTATGGGGAAACTCCAATATTCAGTAAAAACATGGTGTAAAACATCCAAAACCTTACTTTTAAATCATTTTGGATGAATCACACTTTTATGNATGTGTGTTGAAGTCACTGTTATTTTTGGATTTCTGTTATGTGCAGCCAATCCTAACAATAAATCATGCAGATTACAAGGGATTCTGATATAATTGGAGATAATGATATAAGTGTAAGTGTAAACATGGTAGAACATAAATGTTAGAAAGACAATAAGGATTTGACAACATTAACACAAACCCCCGCATCCTTCCTAAGGAACGAGAGCAGTTATTGCATTAAAGGAGATAGTAAAATTCAAGCAATGATATTGGAGAAAATATTCCACTAATAAGACTGAATACATCTTAGTTTTTTTTTTTTTTTNCAACCCTCAGTTTGTTTCCTATACGTAAGAGTCTCTCATGGTTTTTCTCCACTCTTCCCTTAGGTATATAAAAATGCATTTTATAAGGTGACGCTCTAATGAACAGATGTGAAACTTGTGGTATAGCAAAACAGATTAAAACTCTCCATTAGTATTATATTATATTAGTATTATCATTAAAATGAAGACCATAATAAACCTATAGCTGAATATATGTTTCAAAGCATTTTTAACAATTTTAATATTAGCATCAAGACTAGTGAATCATTTTAAAATGTTCTGTAAGTAGGAGGTGTTAATTTCGCTATACTGATTGAGTTGACTTTTTAATATGTGTATATATATTAGCTTTGAAAACAAAAATTTAACCAGATTTCATGAGTATGTGGTGGCAAATAACATCAAGCAGCTTTGTCGTCAAATACTCAGCAATGTAAGTGGGGGGGGGTGTCCTACCAGGTACACAACTGTGGAAGTTGGTAGCAATGCCAGGGACCACCCCCCAGAACTGTNCAAAATGAAGACCATAATAAACCTATAGCTGAATATATGTTTCAAAGCATTTTTAACAAACAATTTTAATATTAGCATCAAGACTAGTGAATCATTTTAAAATGTTCTGTAAGTAGGAGGTGTTAATTTCNTTTCCAGGAATTCAGGACAGGCCAGATCTGAGGTGTGGGTACAAAGAAGAAAGGCAGTAAAGACTTCTCTGGGGAAAAGGACAGACTCCTGAAGAAAGATCAGGACTGAGCTCTACATACGGCCCCATGAACATTACAGACATTTACAAAATTGTGTTCACTCTTGAAATTGTAATTTTCTGTATGATCTCACTCGTGACTCCTTTCTACCATGGCTGGCTTAAAGGAAAAATTCTGAAAACATTCTCAAAACACAGTGTCTGATTGTGGCAGACTCTACAGATTCAAACTTGAGGTTTGGAATTTAAAACCTCTCAAATGCAGACTCCTTTATCCTCTCTCCTCCACTGCCCACAGTACCTGCTAGTTCACACAAGACGTTCATCATTTTCTGGATGTGCCTTTGGTGTTCCTCTTCCGTGTACCCATGGCTGATTATTTACTCTGCTTGGAATGACCCTCTCCATTTTACCTCAAGGTAATTCTAAACGTTCTTTCAGTGTCCAACCTGAATACCTTTTTCTGTATGGAAACTGAGCTGATCGCCTTTTCTGCTCCGTCTCTCTCCCGTTCGCACCAAGGACGGGGTTGATTCACTGTAGACAGAGTGTACCTCGACCTAACACACTGCACAGCAGAAGTTGTTTCATTGCTTAGCTGACCCCCGCCCCCCGCACAGGGCTGAGGCTATTTCCAGAATATGAACGTGAGAGTACTGGCGACAACCGTAGTGCGCCAGCCGAGGAAAGCATGGCCTGATCAGAAAGAGTGGGGAGGCGTTGAGAAGAGCCCCCACCAGACAGAAGTGTTCCAGTCATGTGTTCCTATTTGGCCAGGCGGACGTTTCCAAGAAGGTACACAGGAGGGGGAGCTGCGGGACTCAGAACACCTCACACCTCAAACCCTCTCTTCACTTCCTCTCATGACTTTCCACCTTTCATTTACGTCTCGCTCCAACCCCAAAGCCGCTCTCTACGTACACACATCCGTAGAGAAAACCTTGCCTTCATCTCTCATGTTCTTGGTAAGAGAAGTGAGCTATCCAAGTGCTCAAACCGAAAAAGGTACAGACTTAAAAACTGGAGTACATTCTTCTCTCTCACTAAGAGGGGTTTTCCTTTCTATCTTTGATGTGTCTTAAAGCTATTTGGATTTGTGAAAGAATTTACTTTTATAAAAATAACACGCTCTGTTAGTTGATAACTGCATAGACATATGATACAATACTACAAAGCAAGAGTGTGAACTCCATTTTTTTTTCTTTGATCCATCCTCAGAGCTCCCAAGTACCTGGCAAATACTAGGTAAGTATTTCTGAATCAATGTGCACGTGAATGACGTGGTATGTCATATTCAGAAACTACTAAGATCAGTTATTTTACGCTTTTAGAAAGCTAATTGTACAATATTGTACTTAATGTATGTTGAAGTTTTCTCATAAGGAGGTAGACAAAGTAACAATAAATTGCATGGACTATTGCCAGAGTATATGGGTGCACATCCCAGTGCCAACATTTATGAGCTCTTTGAACTTGGACCACTGTGACGCTAAGCCATGAGGATAATATCCCACTCTGTGATATCTTAATGTATCATTGGGCAGACTTCTCACCTAAAATCAGAAGACCCAGTGATACATGCTGAGGGAATAGTTAAGTTATGGATTGGGTGGTTTGCTACTCCTCTCACAACATCTTTTTTCTTCTTCCCTTTATTTTTTTTTTAAATGTCTCTCTGAATTGGTTTTCTTCTTATTAATCTACTGACATTGTCACGTAAGCAAGTGAAATGACATTTCTTATTAAAGATTGGTTTTATGAATGTTTTCTATCTTTTTTGAAACTATAAAAGATATTAATTCAATTACCAACTGATTTAGAAAACTAACCCATGCTGATGTTATAGGTTTAATATATGTTTTGCATTTGTTTCTATAGATATGAAAATTTTTAAACATGTATTTATTGTGCTTCTCCTTAGAAAGCTAAAAAGAGGGTTTTCTTAATTACCTCTCAATAATTCCACCATAGCTTTGGCATGATAAAATATGATTAATATTCAAAAGCTTAAACATCAAAGGGGCATTGATATATGTGGCCACGGAATCTGACAGTCAGAAATACTACCACTATCCACTGCACATACTAATTAACATACCTAAATCAACACAGCCCCACACATTGAGAATTCTAACTTTCTAAATCATTATATCCACATCCCTGCCATGTACAGTTTTTATAATATATAAATGGCCAAATGGGTTCTATTGCCTTGACAGCGGAGCCTGTTTTTCATGTGTTTAATACTTTTTAAGTGTGCTGAATAAATGTCCAAGTCTGTTCTAAGAAAACAAAGTGATGAGAAACACAAACTTCTAAATTTTAAAAAATCCAGCTGACTTTAAAATATCTCTTCATTTATCTTACCAAAGAAGGTGATAACCCTAAGNGTTGACTTTTTAATATGTGTATATATATATTAGCTTTGAAAACAAAAATTTAACCAGATTTCATGAGCATGTGGTGGCAAATAACATCAAGCAGCTTTGTCGTCAAATAGCAATGTAAGTGGGGGGGGTGTCCTACCAGGTACACAACTGTGGAAGTTGGTAGCAATGCCAGGGACCACCCCCCAGAACTGTCAGGTAGAGCTCTCTCAGTACTCAGAAGAACAGCAGAAAATGCAAAAGAACGGTGGCAGAAGTTTCCAGGAATTCAGGACAGGCCAGATCTGAGGTGTGGGTACAAAGAAGAAAGGCAGTAAAGACTTCTCTGGGGAAAAGGACAGACTCCTGAAGAGAGATCAGGACTGAGCTCTACATACGGCCCCATGAACATTACAGACATTTACAAAATTGTGTTCCACTCTTGAAATTGTAATTTTCTGTATGATCTCACTCGTGACTCCTTTCTACCATGGCTGGCTTAAAGGAAAAATTCTGAAAACATTCTCAAAACACAGTGTCTGATTGTGGCAGACTCTACAGATTCAAACTTGAGGTTTGGAATTTAAAACCTCTCAAATGCAGACTCCTTTATCCTCTCTCCTCCACTGCCCACAGTACCTGCTAGTTCACACAAGACGTTCATCATTTTCTGGATGTGCCTTTGGTGTTCCTCTTCCGTGTACCCATGGCTGATTATTTACTCTGCTTGGAATGACCCTCTCCATTTTACCTCAAGGTAATTCTAAACGTTCTTTCAGTGTCCAACCTGAATACCTTTTTCTGTATGGAAACTGAGCTGATCGCCTTTTCTGCTCCGTCTCTCTCCCGTTCGCACCAAGGACGGGGTTGATTCACTGTAGACAGAGTGTACCTCGACCTAACACACTGCACAGCAGAAGTTGTTTCATTGCTTAGCTGACCCCCGCCCCCCGCACAGGGCTGAGGCTATTTCCAGAATATGAACGTGAGAGTACTGGCGACAACCGTAGTGCGCCAGCCGAGGAAAGCATGGCCTGATCAGAAAGAGTGGGGAGGCGTTGAGAAGAGCCCCCACCAGACAGAAGTGTTCCAGTCATGTGTTCCTATTTGGCCAGGCGGACGTTTCCAAGAAGGTACACAGGAGGGGGAGCTGCGGGACTCAGAACACCTCACACCTCAAACCCTCTCTTCACTTCCTCTCATGACTTTCCACCTTTCATTTATGTCTCGCTCCAACCCCAAAGCCGCTCTCTACGTACACACATCCGTAGAGAAAACCTTGCCTTCATCTCTCATGTTCTTGGTAAGAGAAGTGAGCTATCCAAGTGCTCAAACCGAAAAAGGTACAGACTTAAAAACTGGAGTACATTCTTCTCTCTCACTAAGAGGGGTTTTCCTTTCTATCTTTGATGTGTCTTAAAGCTATTTGGATTTGTGAAAGAATTTACTTTTATAAAAATAACACGCTCTGTTAGTTGATAACTGCATAGACATATGATACAATACTACAAAGCAAGAGTGTGAACTCCATTTTTTTTTTCTTTGATCCATCCTCAGAGCTCCCAAGTACCTGGCAAATACTAGGTAAGTACTTCTGAATCAATGTGCACGTGAATGACGTGGTATGTCATATTCAGAAACTACTAAAATCGGTTATTTTACACTATCTTTTAGAAAGCTAATTGTACAATATTGTACTTAATGTATGTTGAAGTTTTCTCATAAGGAGGTAGACAAAGTAACAATAAATTGCATGGACTATTGCCAGAGTATATGGGTGCACATCCCAGTGCCAACATTTATGAGCTCTTTGAACTTGGACCACTGTGACGCTAAACCGTGAGGATAATATCCCACTCTGTGATATCTCAATGTATCATTGGCCAGACTCCTCACCTAAAATCAGAAGACCCAGTGATACATGCTGAGGGAATAGTTAAGTTATGGATTGGGTGGTTTGCTACTCCTCTCACAACATCTTTTTTCTTCTTCCCTTTATTTTTTTTTTAAATGTCTCTCTGAATTGGTTTTCTTCTTATTAATCTACTGACATTGTCACGTAAGCAAGTGAAATGACATTTCTTATTAAAGATTGGTTTTATGAATGTTTTCTATCTTTTTTGAAACTATAAAAGATATTAATTCAATTACCAACTGATTTAGAAAACTAACCCATGCTGATGTTATAGGTTTAATATATGTTTTGCATTTGTTTCTATAGATATGAAAATTTTTAAACATGTATTTATTGTGCTTCTCCTTAGAAAGCTAAAAAGAGGGTTTTCTTAATTACCTCTCAATAATTCCACCATAGCTTTGGCATGATAAAATATGATTAATATTCAAAAGCTTAAACATCAAAGGGGCATTGATATATGTGGCCACGGAATCTGA
This sequence comes from Ailuropoda melanoleuca, assembly GCF_002007445.2. Classification (NCBI taxonomy): domain Eukaryota; kingdom Metazoa; phylum Chordata; class Mammalia; order Carnivora; family Ursidae; genus Ailuropoda; species Ailuropoda melanoleuca. The sequence goes on along the minus strand of NC_048235.1, from coordinate 9,797,171 downwards.
CAGTCAGAAATACTACCACTATCCACTGCACATACTAATTAACATACCTAAATCAACACAGCCCCACACATTGAGAATTCTAACTTTCTAAATCATTATATCCACATCCCTGCCATGTACAGTTTTTATAATATAGATAATGGCCAAATGGGTTCTATTGCCTTGACAGCGGAGCCTGTTTTTCATGTGTTTAATACTTTTTAAGTGTGCTGAATAAATGTCCAAGTCTGTTCTAAGAAAACAAAGTGATGAGAAACACAAACTTCTAAATTTTAAAAAATCCAGCTGACTTTAAAATATCTCTTCATTTATCTTACCAAAGAAGGTGATAACCCTAAGGCACTCTTCACAACTAAACTGTTAATTGGCATTCACATTTGACTTTAGAAAGAGGGGGAAAAACAAAAACAAACAAACAGAAACTGTGAATCCATGCAAAGTGCAATTTGCACTGCCCCTGTTCAGTTGTTTTTGAGAACTTCTCGTTGAGAATATTGAACCTGATCTATATTTTTATGGTTCTCGATCTACCAGGATACTGAGGGTGGGGGAGAAGAACAGAAAAAATAAATTGGGGGAATTCCCTATTAATTCAGTGAGTGGCTAACTGTTCTTTGAATTCCTACTATGTGCCAAGCAGAAAGAAAAATACCAGAAGGCATGATCTTTAATGTCCAGGATGTTCTTCATGTAAGTGAGGAGACCAATAAAACAGCTCTGGAGAGAGCTACTAACATCCCTATGCATAATTATACACAGCCTGGACTAATATATATTTAGTTCATTACTTCATATTTGTGTGTATGTATGTGGACAGACATACACACAGATATATAAATGCTAAGTTAATATAATGTATTAAAAGACATGCAGTCTACCATTGGCAGGAAGCTTTGAAGCCAGGAATCTGAGATCAGCTAGCCTAGTGCTGCACTTTATAGCCGCGGAGGCAGAAACTGGAGATAGATTATTCAGTATCCTCACCCCTACCAAACCCGTTACACATCATCACACCCTCTTGATAGGACCTTCAGTGCATTTTTCAGGACCTTAAGCAACCTTCATCTTTCTTGTTTATTCTTCATAACGATAGAGTTAGTATTACTATATCTTTTTTTCTCTCTCCAAATGTAAACTCCCTAAGGGAAGAGACTTGGATATTTTATCGCCATGTACCATACTGAACAGAGAATTTGGGACACAGCAGATGTTTTTTTAATATCTGCCAAATAAATACACATGTAAGTTAACACTAATTCTTTCTTTTTAAAGATTTTATTTATTTGAGAGACAGAGAAAGCCAGAGAGAGAGCACAAGAGGAGGGGAGGGGCAGAGGGAGAAGCAGACTCCCCACTGAGCAGGGAGCCTGACGTAGGGCTCCATCCCAGGACCCTGGGATCATGACCCGAGCCGAAGGCGGATCTTAACTAATTAAGCCACCCAGGTGCCCCAACACTAATTCTTATTACATGATGGTCAAGGTGGTGGTACAGGGAGAGGAGAGGACTTCATGTATCAGATAGTAATAATAATAATACCATGCTAAATATTTTGGAAATATACATATACTTCTGTGGGTCCAGACACAATCCCTAGTTCACACTGGCATTCACTTAGCTGGAATGACTTATATGTCATAGAAGGATTCAAAGAAAAATAATTAAGTAATATCCCACTGCTGATATAGGAGTATGGTGCATAGTCCCTACCCCCACAACCCCGTTAGCACATCAAAGGCCCAAACTAAGGCATCTAACTTATAGGTCAACATTGCACTTGTTAAAGGATATTTCAAGGCGTAGAAAAGTTGACCCTTTTCTGGCCTAAGTTATCTAGTAAATGATGGGGAGGGAGAGAAAGAGGGAGCATGAGAGAGATCATCAAATGATCAGACACAACGAACTGTGAAATATTAAGCTAGCTGGAAAACTGCAGAACTGTAAGAGACCTACCCCACACTTTGTCTGGAGCTCACAGACTCTCCTCTCCCACCACTGTCAATAGGCAGGTGGCCACCACGTGGCTGAGCAAAGGAAAGCCCTGGGCCTCACTGACTCGACCCTTCCTGAGGTTCTGCCCTCAGTTGCAATGTGGTTTCGAGGGGAAAAAGTGAAATGGCTGGCTCTGGAAAAGGGAGGGTGGTATAGCAGACCTACACTGAACCATACCAAGATTGGTCCCTGTTGAGCACCGAACACCCACTGGGGAGAGGCTGGGGCTGAGGCTATTAAGGTAACTGCCCAAACAGTCCCCGACTTCCACTGCAAAACCCAACAGGTAAGATGTGTGGACAGGGGCACCAACCCCAGAAACAACAGCAGGTAGAGGACATTGCACACAGAGACGCGGACTTCTCAGAGTTCTTAGAGGCCTGTGAGCGTGTGCTTCATATCACACAACCAGCGCAGGGGGAACGGGAGTGAAGCTGGAGTTCGAACCTGGGTTGCCTGACTCTGGGCCCTGACATTTTCACTCATACTTCTTTAAAAAGCTCAGACTCTTTCTCTTCACTTCCTGTTGTGGGCATTACCTCTGCCACCCAATCTCATATATATATAACCATAATCGAATCATATTATGGGAGGAAGATGAATAGTGAAATGGGTAAAGGTATGGGTTTGGGAGTAACACTGCGCTGGGACTGAAGTGACATCCTACCTGTGGCTATAATCTACCTGTGATAGAGTATCACCTTCTAGGGACGCCTGCGTGGCTCAGTCTGTGAAGCATCTGCCTTTGGTTCAGGTCATGATCTCCGGGTCCTGGGATTGAGCCCCATGTGGGCTCTCTGCTCAGCGGGGAGTCTGCATCTCCCTCTGCCTCTGCCTCTCCTGCTTGAGCTTGCTCTCTCTCTCCCTATCAAATAACTCAAATCTAAAAAAAAACAAAAAAAACAAAACATGTTTTACCTTTGCGACGCTGACCAAATGTAATGTCAAGTTCATTATCTATTAAGTGAATATTGTAGGATTACCTGTTGCATAGGGTTATCGTACAAGTAAAATAAGACAGTGTGTGTAGCGGTGCTCACAGGAAGAGCTGAGGAGTGTCAGCTGCTGCTGCTGAGGAAAGTGGACAGTCAATACCTTTAGGTGACCCAGACACTGAGGAGAGGCGTCCAGTCCAACCTACCCAATCACACCTCAACCAGACTCTTCTCTCTTTACAGCCACTGGGTTTACTCTTCTAATCTGCCTCCTCTCGAAATCTGCCATCAACCTCTTCGTCACATTTCCAAATCCTTTCCAACTCTTAGGACCAGAACCAATGACACTCTGTTTGTAAACTTTCCCCACACCTCTCACTGGACATAACCTCTTCTCCTTTTTTTTTTTTTAAGATTTACTTCTTTATTTATGAGAGAGAAGGAGAGAGAGAGCATGAGTGGGAGGCACAGAGGGAGAGAGAATCTCAAGCACATGTGCACTGAGTGTGGAGCCTGACACAGGGCTTGATCCCACGACCCTGAAATCATGAGCTGAGCAGAACTGCACCACCGAGCCACCCTTCTCTTCTTCCCTTGCATGACTGTAGCAGATGACCAGCAAACCTTCATGGTATGCATCATTTTCTACTTTTATGACGATGCTTTAGTGGTGCTCGTGTACAGAAATCACTTTCCTATTAGGAAATAAACAACTAAAGGCAGGGGCTGTATAATAACGGAAGCGTTCTCTCTGGATTCAACAGCAAATGACCTTGCACCAAGCTGACAACCGCCTTACTTACCAAATGTGCTGGTGCTGCCCCCTCCTCACACGCCCCCCCCACACTAATTTAGTCTTAAATAACACAAGGGTGGACAGGAAATATAAAACTAAAAAATAAAAAAAAAGTTCTTCATTTTTGACTTTTTACATGACTTTGCAAACAAAAACTTTGACTTTTTACATGAAAAGCACTTTGGCACAGTGCCAAGAGCTCAGGCTGGAAAACCAGAAAGCACGTGTAATAAAACCAACATTGCCACTAACTAGCTTTGTGACCTTGGACTCGTCGCTTAACCTCAGCTCACTTGGCTGCCTCTGTGGAGCCTTCCAGCTCTAACATTCTAGGTTGCTGTGATTTTACTTTATTTCAATTCTCTAATATAAATAGAGCCTTTCACTGTTAAACAGCACTAACCTTAGTGGAGAGTCTTCCTATTGGTTTTGTTCACACTGATATCGGCATGACCTTTCTGGTGCAGTGCCCCCTGTGACACATGATAGAATACCAAAAGTCACAGTCCACAGCTCTCTCTAATGAAAAATACAGTTTCTAATTGCAGGTTGGCCACTATCACAATATTACCTTAAGGAGACAGCAAAGTGCAAGAACTGGATCTCCCTTGCAAATGCACACTTTGGCTTGCAGTTTTCCTAATACATAGCGACAGGATTGAGCTTAACTATAAATGCATTGTGAATATTTACAGTCCTGAAGCAACAGGAGACAATTTAATAAGAATATCCTGCAAGTTCCCAGCCTGTACTGTACCGAAGGCAGCAATTCTGAACTGTTCTTCCCCTTGCTATGATATTAGTTTATCCTGAATGTATTTCTACCATGGCCTGGGATGTCCCATTTTCATCTCTTACTTCATGACAGTCCTTCCTTCAAGGTCTTTATCAATAAAAATGCCGATATCTCTGAAATCCTTCAAATGAGTGTACTTAGTTTGCCTGAAGAATAACACACCTGTATCTCCACAAACTTGACAGTCTCATCTTCTTTGATAAAGTTAAGATCAGACCCACTTGCTGTAATCACTCTCTAATTTGATGTGCCCTATGTCAATTTAACCAGCACCGATCTCTGACTTTCTTCTCCAAGGTAGAAGAAATTCCTTCTCTGTTATACCACACCCCTCTATTTTCCACTTAAAGCTGTGCTTTTTGTAAAGATTGTATATGCAACTTAATCTCTTCCTCCCTTCCCATTTTGAATTATAACATGTTTATTTCCTGCTGAGATGTCTCCGTAGCTTCTCTCTATGCTTAAGATAAATAAAAATGTATTCTCAACCTACAAGACTCAGTGTGTTTGGACAGCTGCCTATTTCCAGAGCATTATCTCATTTCCTGACTTCCCCAGCCCCCTCCAATGTTCACTCTGGCAACACCAAACTTTCCTGATGGTTTAGATGCAACCAAAGTAAGGTACTGGGTACAAAGTTATGAGGTTAAGAGAGATGGAAGAAAGAACGTATGTAAATACATGAAATCATACATTTGAGTGACAACATGGAGAGCATGTGGACCTGCCAACTTTACATGACATGATCACCAACCACTGCTAGTCCTCATGCATGTCATCAGTCTCTTTGCTTTGCCTCCTCTCTCTCTTTACCTAAGGATATTGTTTCATTAAGTGGTTCCTGGACCAGGAGACAAGGAATTCTGACCTCTTGATGGTACCTCCCACCAAGGTACAAAGAAAAGAGTCAAGGGTTGTCAACACAACTCACAGGATGATACAAAATGGTATTTGCTTTCCATTTGCCAATGGGGGTGTTTTAGAATGACTGTGTCTTCAGCGGGTTTTCTGTTTCTTTATTTGCATTTTAAAACTTAAGCGTTCATTCGTATCTGGTTAACATGGGTTGATATAGCAAATAAAGTAGAAATAAAATGCCTCCCTCCTGGGAGTAAGAATGAGGGAGCGCCTTATTAGTGAATCTGTGCCAAGTATCTGCACATTCTTTACTTTAGTGAAGCACAGTCAGAAAAATGGCTAATGTTTGCTGAATACCCAGTATTATTCGAAGTGCTTTGCAGATATTGGCTCATTTAATTCTCGAAATAACCCTCGATGAGGGTGTAGGGGAAAAAATTTCTTCTCATTTTCCAAATGAATAAAACAAGGCACAGAAAAATTACACAACTTTCCTACCAAAGATACAGAGCTTTGTATCTACATACAGGTTTCCCCACTATCTTACCGTGTCCACATGAAATCTTCCATAAGTCAAAAAGGCATAAGGTGACATGTATACCCACTTTCCAGAAGTTCACCTTCCACCACTTTACTTTTACAAAAGACCTACATTGGTAGGTAAGCGTTTTTCTGTAAAAGCAAAAATCCTTTTCAGACATCTTTTGGTTACTGTTACTAATGTAGGTCTTCTGTAAGAGCAAAGTAGTGTAAAGTGANGGTAAAGTGATCTTTTGAAAAGAAGGAGACACCTTCCATAGTCTACCTTCATTTATGTATGTATGTATGTGTGTATGTATTTGAGAAAGACACAGAGAGAGGGAGGGAGAGAGAGTGCCCAGGGGGGAGGGGCAGAAGGAGAGGGAGAGAGAGATCCTCAAGTCGGCTTCATGCACAGCATGTGGTTGGCTCTCACAACCCTGAGACCATGACCTCAGCTGAAATCAAGAGGCGGTAGGTCAACTAACTAAGCCACCCAGGTGTCCCTATAGTCTACCTTCTTAAATAAAATGCTATGCTACTGATCATACCTGACCAAAACCAGGGAGAATGTGAAGATCCTCCAGGCAAATGGCTTTCATTTGTCTTCTACGGCTTGACCAGACTCTGACTAAAGGGGTCATCTTCCTTCCGTCAACCATTTGCTGACTATTTGCACAAATACAATATAGCAAGAAAGGACAGGAACTCAGGCTCTTTTTAGCTTCTAGAATATAAAACCATTACTCATTTATAAAATCACTTTTGATTTCCTCCAGGCAAATGGCTTTCATTTGTCTTCTACGGCTTGACCAGACTCTGACTAAAGGGGTCATCTTCCTTCCGTCAACCATTTGCTGACGAGTAGCACAAATACAATATAGCAAGAAAAGACAGGAACTCAGGCTCTTTTTAGCTTCTAGAATATAAAACCATTACTCATTTATAAAATCACTTTTGATTTAATTGCTTTGAATTATCTGCCCCTTCGGAGTGTTAATCAGATTAGGCCCAAGAGGGAGTCACTCAGGCTAACCCCAAAGAAGTAAACCAAACCTTAACTAAATTCCTGTGGTTGGATCTCCCAGGGAAGGAAAGCCTAGGTCAACCAATCAGCGATGGCCTGCTCAACACAGGTTACCTAAGCTGGCTTCATACAAGGGAAGTAACCCTGCTTTAATCAATCAGTATATGCACAGTGTAACTCCCTTGTTCCTGCTCACTGGTCTACAAAACACTCTCAAATTATATGGCTCTTTGGAGCTCCTTTCTATCTGCTAGACTGGATGCTGCCTGATTCATGAATTGCTGAACAATGCCAATAAAGTCTTTAAAATTAACTCAGGGGAATTTTGCTCTTTAACAGGAGAAATACAAAATGTTTAACTGTGAAATAAATTTATTTAATCATTTACAGATTTAATAGTATTGTCATAAGCAACATTAAAAGTATGATGTATAGCTTGTTAAAATAATGTTACTGAGACAATTTTGAATAATAAAAACAGTGTATGTGTGATAAGTCACTTAGCTCAAGAGTGAACTTGGACCAAATCCTAGTGCCTCCTACTTGAAGAGGCAGCAAATGCATTTTTACTGATGAATGAAACAACAGTACCTTGATTGTTTTCTTTTAATCATTGTGTACACAATGCCTCTGGAGAAATGGTTTGAAAATCAAAAATCAAAGACTTCTCAATATCCTAAGTTTTCAGTTCATGTTACAAAAGACAGAATGTACTGCAATGTTTTAAACAGCTTATTTTGGTGGATAACTTATTTTCCTAATCATCTGGATGAATAAATAGAATAAGAACGTAAATGGATCACATTTTTACATTTTTAAATGCATGCTACTACATTTGGGGGCAGATTTATGTTTTCAAGAATTGGATTATCTGGGGATTTATGGGAGTGAACACAATAAACTAGAGAATGTCCAGTTTCTTCTCTAGTGTGATAATGAAAGATTTTAATTTCAATATTGTGAAATTAAATATTTTCTAATTGGGTTCTTTAGAATATGGGGAAATGACAGATGGAAGAGTTTAAAACACATGAATAATTTACAAACAACATGGCTGTATTTTCAGCTTCTAGTAACAATAAAGATAGACAAAATGTCTACTCATTATGCTTGTTGAAAACATGCTCTAGTGTTAGTCTGGTGTTTTTCCATACTTTTAGCTCCTGAGCAGGTCAAAACAGGCATAAAGAGATAACAGAGGAGGGAAACTAGTGCGTTCATCCACCTTCAGTCTGACCTAGGCTATATTATGTTCGAACACAAGCGCTAGCTAGAAACATTAGCAAAATTCAGTATCATTCCAAAAATGACACAATCTGGCCAAAGCAAAGTAATTTAAGTAATGTAATGAATTTTCCCCTTGGACCCCAGGTCAGAACTTAGCGCTGGCTGTGTCTTTTTATCACTGCTTCCTCCTGCCCCTGAACATTGTTCTCAATTCTCCTCCAAATCTGTCCTACTAGTGACTTCCCTCCAAAACACCATCAATGTCTTCATTTGTCAAACATCTTCGTACCCCTTTTCAGCCATTCTTATCCTATTGTTATTTCCTGGTGTCCACCATCTTCACTAACACCCCTATATAGCACTCATTCATGTATTCAATCATTCACATAAATGTGTCAGTGCCAACCCTATTCCTTGCTAATCGCTCCCCTTAATACCACTAACATGTATCATTGTACATTAGATTTAGCCCTCTTTTCCTTCTCTCCTTCTTTATTTTTGTGCATATGCATACCTCCCCCCAACTTAACAGCAAGCTTCTTTCAAACAATAATTTGAAAGAATAAACTTTTTTTCATCTGTCATTTGCAAACAATCCTTTTACTGACACAACTGATTTCGATGAAAATGCATGTTTGTGCCACAGACTGGCATAAACTCCCTCTGAGAGAGAAGCAAAATTGTCCTTGTCTTCTGAGGGATTACTTACTTATTACTACACACTGAATTAATGAATGACAATGGGTATCCTTTTTAGTTTATTAAAATTGATCATGCTCATTTGTAATTGCCAGGAATATCTTTAAAATACCAAGGTAACCTTGATTCCAGTATATGCTCAGATTTAATTATAAGAAATAAAGGTTAAATTATGTGAGAACACACGCTGAGCTCATCCTTGCAGACTGTGGCATGAAGAAATCAACACACTAAAGCAGAGAAGATATAAGTGGCACTTTCCCCATTTCAATTTAATTCTACTGCTTTTCTAATGAAAATTCACCTAAACACAAAGTACCTTACTAATTATCTAATCACAGCAGGAAAATAATAAATGTAAACTGTACAATTGTATTTAGAATTGTGCTCAGAACTGCTTTACACTTGGCTCTTCCCTAAGGTATGTTAACCAAGAGTGAGGTTTCAATACAGAAACCTAAAGAAAACTGAACTCTGTTACTCTTCCAACCACTTTAGAATATCCACAACTTGGTTTTGAGTTTTGTTTTGATTAGCAAACTTTTGGATCCCATGTTTTCCCTCCTTTTGCAAGTCTAGTTAAAGATTAATTGGGAATCACTGTGAGTAAATTGGGAATCACTGTGGTGTAGCCAATGAAAAGTAACATCAAGTTCAATGACTAAACACAAAATTTACCATTTGTTGATGCACATAATCTCAGGAAGATTGCTGAAGTGACAACTCTTCCATGACAGCATCTTAGGGAAATTTCATTTGTTCACAGTAGTTCAACTTTCAAAGTACAGGAAAGATGTTACTTAGAGACAAGCAGGGAGAAATGGCTGCGTTTCAAAACAAAGTGCCCCCCTAATGAGTTGTATTTCTTTAGTCATCAAGAAGAACCGATTTCTCCGTTTAAAAACTTAGGAGATTCTATATTCTCCTTTAGCAATATGCCTCCCAGTCCTCATCAGAAAATAGAACCGTTCAAGACAATTTGTATAAGGATAAATCTATTTTATATCCATCTCTTTTGGTTTTGTTTGTTTGCTTTAAAATCTAGCAATGAAAATAGCCCTTGCAATCAGGGGGTAGTGTATGGCCTAAATTGGTTTAGAGACGCTAACAAGAGCTCTAATATTTTCAAATGAGCTCCAAGATTTTAGGCCTCCATGAATCAACCTTCAAAATGTATAAAGAGCAAATGTGACACTACTACAATCACAACTAGATATATTTTCAAAATATTGGCTATTAGAAAAAGCAAAAGATTAGAAATGGATAAACTTTCCTCATAGAATACTACATCTTTCCAGTATTTACACAGACACGAACCTGAAAAGTCTTGAAGAAACTATAGAAAAGTGAGAAAAGAGTTCAAAAATAAGTACTTTGAATACATGAAACAAACACAATATTCACTAGGCACCAGGAAGGGCTACAGAACTGTCGATGAGTTTAGGGTTATGATTGATTGGTTTATCAGGGGATGCCATAGATACCTTTGATTTCAGTAGTGTCTTTGGCAAAGCATCTAGTTACAGTCTTGCCAAGAAAAGGTGAAGTTGTTAATTAGGTAATTGCACAGCTATGTAAAATTAATCGTACACTAATCAATTAAGTTCAAATAGTGGGCACTGAGATTGATGTCATCTAATGTAGATATTTCCAAAGACAGGAGGCTATCCCAGGCAACATTTTAAATCAACGACTTAGAAAAAAAAAAGCACTGAAAATTAGTTTTAGAAATATAAACATAACACAAAAATCAAGATTCAAAATTATCTCTCTGGTACACTAGACTAAAACTAACAAAGCACCGTTTAAGCAAAGTAATTACTAAGTTCTAAATTTAGGTTTAAAAAGATCAGTTAAATAAATATAAGCAAGAGGAACATGAAATTGCAATGGTCCATGTGAAAAAGATCTGAATGCATTTTAACACACAAACAGGGCTAACCCTGATACAAAAACTGTTTCAGGACAGATAAAAGAGTAAATAAGCATAAACAAAGATCAAATTCAGCCTTAGTTCCGATAAACAGACGTGTAGTTTCTTAGTCACAGAGGTAAGTCGACGCTTCATATTTTGCACTGATCAGACCAGATTTGTGGAATAGTTTCCTCTTCACTTAGTCATTTCTTGTTCATTTAATAATATGATAAGCATCTTTCATATGCAAGGTGAAATGCCATTAAGAAAAAATCCACCTGAAACATTTTAAGGAAACTGACAGTGGAATACTTCCAGGAGGAAGTCAATTAAAATGATGAGGATTCCAAAACCATGTCACATAAGTAGTTAACGGAAGCTGAGATATTTTCACTGACACGGAGAATAGCCATAAAGGATAAACTCACGCATTTGGAGGGCTACCATAAAAACTGGGTTTGTGCTGTCTCATAAGGCAGAACTAAGGCAAAGAGGGAATAATCAATTACTGAGAGGCAAATAGGAGACCAAAAGAATAAAGAATTTTCTGACAATTTGAGTTGCAAAGCAATAGAAGAGGCACCTTGTACACCCCAGCACCATGGACAGTTATAAAAAGCAGGCTCCTAGGGATGGTGTGAAGGTGTTCTCGGCCATAGGTAAAGGTGCATCGAATAGCTGTGCAGAATTGCCTTTGAAATTGTGATTCTCGAAAACTTCATTCAAGGAAGCTACGCTATAGAGCTCACATTGTTTAGATATCTTGGCATCTATTTTTTTATAAGTACATCTTGTTTATCTTGGGACCGATCAGTTTCTCTGTCTTCCATTTACAGATTTTTTGCCAATCTCCAACCCTCAGGGTCCTTTCCTGCCGTGTATTCTTTGCTTCTGCCTTCAGGGGAATTATCTATTTATATTTCCTGGGTTCTTTAGAGGAATTTTTCTCCCCCAGGGTTTCAACCCTAACTGTTCAGCTTTAGGCTGAATTCTCTGGAGCTGCTGAACTCCATCCAATACACACTTGATTCCTAGTTTCTTAGCCTCATCTAAGCTCTGGGCATACAGTATCACATTATGCTCCTCTGAACAGAGCCTCACTTCCAACAGTGCATTCTGGGTTTTCCTTGATCCTCCTTCCTGAGTTTGCTTTTGCAGATTGTCTAGGAATAAGGACTTGAGCCATCTTGACATAGTTCAATGTATTCACTGACAACCATTTTCTCTAAATTCTAGGATGTTTCACAGTACTGTCCCATTCTACCTTCAGCACGAACTTCAAGGCATTCAATTTCTAATAAATGTTTGCCACCTTGCAGTGGAATAACAAACACAGCCTTTTGAATGTTAGCTTGCCAAGTACATAGATACACTGAAGACAAAAGAAAATATCATTAAAGTCATGAAAAATATAAATAAATAAATAAGCCAGAAACCAAATCGATTAGAAACCAGTGTTGAACAAATAGGAAAAATTAAATGGCAGTAAAAGAAAAGAGAGGGAGGAGTTATTATTTGTGTTAGNAATAAGCCAGAAACCAAATCGATTAGAAACCAGTGTTGAACAAATAGGAAAAATTAAATGGCAGTAAAAGAAAAGAGAGGGAGGAGTTATTATTTGTGTTAGTGTAAATAATTTGGGGAAACAATAAAATAAAAATCCACATTAGATGGAATGAAGACTAGAGCTACAGATGAATTACTAGAAACACCGGCTGTAAGTAGAAAAATGAACTGGAGAGGATAGAAAAGGTGTTTGAGGGGCACCTGGGTGGCACAGCGGTTAAGCGCCTGCCTTCGGCTCAGGGCGTGATCCTGGCATTATGGGATCGAGCCCCACATCAGGCTCCTCTGCTGTGAGCCTGCTTGTTCCTCTCCCACTCCCCCTGCTTGTGTTCCCTCTTTCGCTGGCTGTCTCTATCTCTGTCGAATAAATAAAAATTAAAAAAAAAAATCTTTAAAAAAAAAAAAGAAAAGCTGTTTGAAAAGGATAAGTCATCTTTAAATCAGGAGTAAGAAAGGATGCGTTCCAACACTGAATGGAGGACATTTGATAGGAATTTTTGCTTATTTGTTCGTTTTTGTTCTGTTTTGTTTTGTTTTTTCAGGAAAAGATTCTCATACTGTATAAGGGAGGAAGTCTTCTTTAGATATGTTATCTCATTTAAGCCTTGCCCAAGTGTAATAAAACCAATATTTCACCTTTCCTGTACCATGAACAAACCATATACTAGAAATCAGACATACATGCACACTGAACTCACACTGTATCCTTATGAACAATGACAACAACAAAAGATAAACCTGTTCCCTTGGATTACTAAAATAAATGATAGCTCTTTGAGATAAGTACTAGTCTGCCTGTTGTTTACTAACAAAAACAACTTCCTTTCTGATTTTGCAATTCTGATATCTGAAGATGCATGATGACTTTTAATACCAGATGAAAAAACTGCTGTTTTTCCACTACAAGTAAACTAATTGTACCCTTGACAATTTTGTAATTTTTTTTAAAGATTTTATTTATTTATTCGACAGAGATAGAGACAGCCAGCGAGAGAGGGAACACANCTTTTTCCACTACAAGTAAACTAATTGTAGCCTTGACAATTTTGTAATTTTTTTTAAAGATTTTATTTATTTATTCGACAGAGATAGAGACAGCGAGAGAGGGAACACAAGCAGGGGAGTGGGAAAGGAAGAAGCAGGCTCATAGCAGAGGAGCCTGATGTGGGGCTCGATCCCATAACGCCGGGATCACGCCCTGAGCCGAAGGCAGACGCTTAACCGCTGTGCCACCCAGGTGCCCCGACAATTTTGTAATTTTTATTTTAAGTACACATCATATTTTTGTTTGTTTCTTTGGTGAGCAAGCATTCCAAAGTCAAAATTCCCACNGTAATGTTTATTTTAAGTACACATCATATTTTTGTTTGTTTCTTTGGTGAGCAAGCATTCCAAAGTCAAAATTCCCACACAAAGCTTCTCCCAAATAAATTAGCATTCTTTTGCAAAAGACTCTCCCCTTTTCTGGGTTTTTTGTTATTTTGTTATCTGTTATTGCGGTAGATAGCCAGCCTTTGTTTATGTGGTAGAAAGTGAGGCTTATGGGGGTGCAGTAGCTTAATCACAAATGCACAACTAAAAACCACTGGAATCAGGATTTACATAAAAAGCCTATGTTTGTATTATTGCTGAGTAGCAAATTACCCCAACACTCAGCAGTTTAAAATAAGAAGTATTTATTATTTCACAGTATTTGTGGGTTAGGGAACCTGAACGTGAATTAGTCAGAGGCCTGTGATTTAGGGTCTCTCAAAAGCCTGAAATCAAGGTGTTGGACAGGGCTATTGTCATTTCAAGGATTGGATGGGCATCCATTTTAAGCCCCCTCACACAGCTATTAGCAGGCTGCTAACATTGACATTACTGTTTGCCACAGACATTACTTCCTTGCCACGAGGGACCATCCACAGGGTTTCCTACAGCATGGCATTTTGCTCCACTCAGAGGAGGAAGTTTAGAGTGTTATCAGAGGATGTTCAGGAAGAGATGCTGGAGTATTTCTGTAAGTTATTCTCAAAGTGATATCCTATTTTATCTGTCACATTATATTTTCTAAAAGTGGGTCCCACAACCAAGGTGAAAGGATTTTACAAGGGTGCATATCAAGGGGAGATCATTAGCAACCATCTTAGAAGCTGCCTACCATAGGCTACGCACGTGACACCCAAAAACTTACTTTCTTCCTCTTAAATTATAAAGCAATTATAGATATATTCATGCAAGAATATTTACTTCAAAAAATGGTTACATTTAAGCAAAGAAAAGTCAATAATTAGTTTGAATGCAGCAACATACTTAAATGCATTTTTATCACAATATTACAAATACACATTTAAATATCTTAGTGCTGTTCCAGGTACAATATATTAGGTCAATGAAGAGCAAAGATACTTCTGCAAAAAACTAAATGAATAAATAAAAGTCATGTTTTTAAATGCATTAGAGATCTGTGGAAGCAATCAACATTAAACCAAAATTCCATGCAGAGGAGTATTTCTGTGATGAGATAAGTTTTCAGTTATTTTTCCCTCTTTGAGGACATAGGCCAATTCTAGGTACATGCTGAATTGGGTGTCCAAAAAAACACCAAAGACAGAGAATAGCAAAACTTAAAAAAAAAAAAAAAGATTTATTTATTTAGTCGAGAAAGAGAGAGAGAGAGAGAGAGAGAAACAACATACACACAAGGGGGGATGAGGCGCAGAGGGAGAGGGATAATGTCAAGCCAGCTTCCCTCTCAGCACTGATCCCCAGGTGGGGCTTGATTTCAAGACCCTGAGATCATGACCTGAGCCAAAACTAAGAGTCCACTGCTCAACCAACTGAGCCACCCAGGTGCCCCAAGAAGCCAGAAAAAATTTAATATTACTACAGGGCTGATTCAACAAATTGAAAACTTGAGGAGATTGAAAAGTATGGCTCAAATCTGCTGAAATCTCTTGCTGCATGCAGGCTGTGGAGCTAGGTTGAAAGCTTCAAAACTACAGAAAGAAAATTTCCCAAAGTCTTGTGATGCTTAAGAAACAAAGATCTGACTAGAAGGGGCCCTGTTTCAAGCATGGTGGCTGCCTCCCCTTCAAGCATACGGTAGTTTTAAATCTATACAAATTAGATAATGAGTAGAAAGTCAGCAACATCTGAAGAGCAGAGATATATTTCCCACAGCTTTTCAAGGTAAGGGAAAAGGCTCTCATCAGACTTTCAATCAAAGCTTGGAAATATGTTAAAGAAGACATATTTCCAGAAGACAAGATGTTTAAAGTAAATTCAAAGATGAAGTATTTCAACAAGAAATTCTAAATTAGAAAGAGAATTCAAGGGACATTCTAGAGTTGAAAAGTATGACATTGCATAGTAAGAATTTGTTGCATGGGTTTAATCTCAGACTGAACGGAGCAAAAGGAAAAATTAGTGCTCTCAACATTAGGTAAATAGAAAATACACAAATAAAGTACATAGACTAAGGCAGGATGAAGGAAGAGAAGACTGTGTAAGAGATGCATATATCTAACATTCTTATGATTCACAGAAAGAGAGAAGAAAATTGGGCAGAAGCAAAAATTCAAAGACTTATGAATAAGAATTTTCCAAAACTGATGAGAGGTATCAATTTGGTTCACGAGTTCAATGAGACTTAACTAGGGAAAACACATTGTGTATGTGTGTGTGTGTGTGTGTGTGTGTGTGTGTGTNCACATTGTGTGTGTGTGTGTGTGTGTGTATGTGTGTGTGTGTGTATGTGCACACACATAGACCCTCTTGCACACAAAACATACACAGAGTATATACTGATATCCAAGACAAAAACAGACAATCAAACAAAAACAAAACACAAGAAAAAACCAAAAGATCTTTAAAAGAGCCAGAAAAAAAAAAATGCACATGGTCATCACAGGAACAACAATAAGATTGGCAGCTGATTTCTCAATGTAAATGATGGAGGCCAGAAAACAATGAAATGACATCTTTAAGATGATGACACTTAAGCTTTAATTAGACCTCTATACCCATGTGAAATAGTCTTCAAAACTGAAGTTAAAATCAGAATGGTTGGTTTCAGACAAACCAACACTAAAGGAATTGATCTCCAGCAGGCCTACAGTAAAATTAAAACTAAAAAGCCTTCTTCAGATAGAAAAACAGTAATCCTAAATGAAAACATAAAAACAAAATAAAACAAAAGGAATGTAGATACAAGAAGCAGTAAGTATGTAAATAAATATGAATAAACAAAGCAATAATTGTACATCTGACAAAATTTAAATTATATCTAGAAGTAAAATGCATGCAAATAAGAATGCAAATGTACAAAAAGGATTAACAGATATTTAATTTTGTAAGGTTTGATCACTATGCGGTANCTAAACAAAGCAATAATTGTACATCTGACAAAATTTAAATTATATCTAGAAGTAAAATGCATCCAAATAAGAATGCAAATGTACAAAAAGGATTAACAGATATTTAATTTTGTAAGGTTTGATCACTATGCGGTAGTGATTAATGTTTTTAATAGACTGTAATAAGTCAATTATTAATGTTGTAAATTCTAAGATACCACTAAAAATGCAAGAAAAGAATACACAAGTACGTTAATAAAATACCAAGTAAATGTCTGATTAAGCCAAAAGAAGGCAAGAAGCAAAGGAAACATGAGAGAGGGAAACCAAATACAAACACCAATTACATTAGTATTAAAATATCAAGTATCTAAGAATAAATTAAGTATCTAAGAATAAATTAAGTAAAAGAAGTTCAAGGTCTCTATACAGAAAACTATAAAACATTATTGAGAGAAATTAAAGATATTTAGAAAGATGCCCTGTGTCTTTAGAATGCTCACTACTATAAAGGCAATAATTCTCACCAAATTAACATTCAATGCAAACACTTTCAAAATGCCAGGTTGGTTGTTTGGTAGAAAATTAAAGAACTAGCCTAAAATTCATTTGGAAGGTAAGAAAAATCAGACAATCTTGAAGAAAAACAAAAACTGGAGTTATATACTACTAAATATCAAGACTTAATATAAAATTGCATTAATTTGGAAATTCTGTTGATGGTGTATGAATAGACAAACTGACCATAAAACAGAAGCGAGATTCTAAAACATATCAACACATATACATTCACCTGGTTTATGATAAAGATGATACTTTCATGTAGTAAAGAAAAATGGTCTTGGAATAATAATGGTGAGATAACTGGACACAAATCCCAAACCAAAAATCTATTCCAGGGGAACTGTGCACAAAAAAATTATAGGCAAAATGCAAAACAGTTAAGGTTTTTATACAAAGTATATGAGAATATTTGTGACTTTGGCATAGTCAAAGATTTCTTAAGCCAGATTAAAAAAAACAGTAATGATAAAAGGGAAATAAAGAATAAACGGACTGAATATAATTAACAGCATTTATTTGTAAAAAGAGAATGAAAATACAAGCCACCAACTGGAAAACACAATTAACAAAACACTCATATCCAGATGATACAAGGGAATGCCACAAGCCAATAAGGAAAAGACAACTCAGATAAATGGTCACAATTCTTGAACTGGCACTTCACAAAAGAGGATATGTAAATGGCCGATAAATATGAAAAAGTATTCATCTTCCTGGGTATATGAAAACTATAGCCACAAGATAGAACCAAACACCAGAGTAGTAAAAAACAAATAAAAAGTAAAAAGTAAAGAGAGAGACAAAGAATACTAAGTACGTGACAAAAGTTTGGAGGCATCTGGAACTTGATACATTGCTGCTCTAAGTGTAAATTGGTAAAACTCTTTTGGAAAACTGCATGGCAGTATCAACTAAAGCTGAACGTATTCATACTCAGTGATCCAGCAATTCTACAAGTAATAAATTCACCCAACAAAAATGCATATGTTTGCTCACCGAAAGTTACGTACTAACCTCATACTGACAACTACCCAAATGTCCTTCTCTCTCCTCCTCTCCCTCTGCCTCTCTCCATCTCTTTCCATCTCTCTCCGTCTCCCCCGCAACCACACATACACAAATACGAAGTGAATGATGGATTCTAGAGACAAAACAGTAAATACTGATGATTTCATTATGGAAAGTACCAAGATAGATGAAATAAGCCAAAGTATTAGAAATCCCAAATGTGGGGACCTTTCTGAGGAAGGGAGTGACAAGAAGCCTACAACCATGAAGGAGGGGGCTTCTGGTGACTTGAGTGAGTTCAATTAAACAAAAATTTATTGAAACTTTAGTAAACTACACATTCATAACATTTATATTTATATTTTCCTTTATGTAAACTTCAATGAAAAAAATTAAAGTACAAAAATTATACTGTATATACTATACATATAAAATACTGTGTACTCCATCTAAAAGTAGTTTTGAACACAAACTGTGGGGTGGTGTGCAAAATCCCTTGCTCTACTTGTCCCTTCAACACAAATAGCACCCGGTACAATAGAAGCTGGAGTTCATTCTTTAAAGTAGACAGTTTCAAACAGTGGATAGATAATACAGTATTTTATATTGTTAATGTCTATATAGAGGAAGCAGGAATAGTACCGTAAGAAACATTATTGAGATTACAGATATCTCCTCTCTTTGATCCATGATAATATGCAGGAAAGTAAATAAAAGGTCTGAGTAACCAACAAACTGATCTTAATTACTTACTACCTAACCTGAAATCTTTAATGGCCAAATTTTATAGAGAATCATTTAGGAAATAAAAACGAACCCATTCAATATTAATTAATTCCTTCTTAAAGCAATGACAGTATTTCAATGGAACATTAAAGCATTAATGAAAATATATGCAAGAGTCACAGGAACAGCACATTAATTCATTCAGATTGGTGTTAATACAAAATAAATTCATGAAGTTGCGTATTTGAAATGCGTTGTTACCCAAGCATATTTTGTAAACATAAAATAATTTCCATCCTTTAAAAGCACTTTGTTTTTATATATTAGCTGTCATGCATTCAGGGAGAAAAAAACAAGATTAATGTGCCTGTTCTAAAAGACTGACCTCCTTCATAGCAAGCTGTGTTCTATCCCTATGGATATTTAGAAAAAAAGTTAGATTAATTTATTGTTAATTTGCATAGTACATATATACACCCAATCTCCTAATTCAAATATGATAAAAAGAGTAAAGATAAGATTTTGTATTAGTTCAGATATTCTACTGCAGTTTTCATGTATTACTTTAACTTGCCTCAGAGTGCCTTCCTCCTGATTCACTGGGAAGTTCCCTCCAACATTAAAACACATATACACACATTTTAATATTTCAGAGCAATGGTCCGCATGTTAGTAGAACTCAGGCTAGATGATAATTAGTATGGAATTTTCAAACAACCAAAATAATTTAACTTTGAAATATGATCATACAGACCCTTTAAAACATCTCACTCCTAGCAATATCAGAGGAAAATACTATCTTATTTTCATCGAAAATATGAAAAACACATATATTACAGATTTTTATTATGTATGTGTGGATGTAGATGGATACTATATGACAATTCAAACAGAATGTAATTTATTGAACCACTTTAATTGTAAGAAGACACTAAAACAATAGTTTTCTCCATAAAATTCAACTATTAGGCTGAAAGAATTCCTGAAATACCAAAGGAAAGTTTTACATTTGTTACTGTTATAAATGCTGCAAGTATTGTCAGAAATTATCTTCATTTCATAGCTGAGAACAGTGATGCTCAGAAACCATATGTGAACTGTGTGAGGTTAGGGATTCTGACATCTACGCTTGCCTTCCAGCCACTCCCAAAGGTAGATTTTATTACAGCAACAGTTAAAGTGTAGTATATTTAGAATAACTAAAAATCAAACAGAACGAACGAGACTGACATAAAGACCATAAAAATAAACATTTACAGTAAATATAATGAAACAAATACAAGCATACATAAAATAAATATTTGCTATATTAAGGAACCTTCATACGTAAAGTGTACGTTACTTAGATCATGCAAAGGCGAAAGTTTACATATCCTTTTATTTTTTTAAATGGCTTGACAAACACCTTAAATGCTTTTTAGTAACAAGGCAAGGGGTAAGCAAACAAACACACACACAGCGTTCATTCATTCTAGTAAATGAATTGCATTTAAAGGGGATTGGAATATGTCACCCCAAAATATGTCATTTTAGCATAAGGATTACCTAGTGGTAAAGGCAACTGAGAAAAAGCACATATGGGAGGAGCTCTCTGCCCTTCCCTTATCTGCCTAAGGACATAAACTTCCCTTGTGAAGCCCCCCCCACCCCATACCAGAAAGAAAACTACTTTTATCACCTGTGGGATGGTACAATCAAATCTTACTTCATAATCTTATCTACGGTTAGTTTCCCTCATATATTTTCTTTTCTTAAAAAAAAAGATATTATTTGTTTATTTGAGAGGGACTTAGCATAAGAGAGGGGGACATCTAGCAGGGGGAGAAGCAGAGGGAGAGGGAGAAGCAGACTCACCGCTAAACAGGGAGCCCGACATGGGGTTCCAGCCCAGGAACCTGAGATCATGACCTGAACCAAAGACTGATGATTAACCGAATGAACCACCAAGGAACCCCCCAACTCATGTATTTTCTAGTCATTTTTGCAAAATTTATTACACCTACAGGCTTGAATAGCTTTCCTTTATCTAGTCACTTCCCACAGTTTATTACTCTTTGTTAAAATGGTATATAACGTCCTAAAGTCTAATGCATCTTTGGGTTTTTTACTTTCTTCTGTGAAGCCCATGAAATTAAAAATACTAATAAAATTTGTAAGCCTTTTGTCCTGTTGTCTTTTTCTTTTTTTAAAAGATTTTATTTTTAAGTAATCTCTACACCCAACATGGGACTCCATCCTACAACCCTGAGATCATGCAAGGTCTACCAACTGAGCCAACCAGGGGCCCCTCTCCTATTTTGTCAAATTAAATCAAAGGCCCAAAAAACAAAATTTAAGTGGGTAGAGAGAAACCTTTTCCTCCCCCATGCATTATATAAATGTCAATAAGAAACCTATGGTAGGTTTATAGAAATAATATTATTAAAATAAGAAAGTGAACCAATGGGCAAACTACTCAAAAGAAACTATTTGGAGTTTTCAATATATGGACTGTGGTTTAGATGAAAAATTCTACCTAAAGAATCATTATAATCTTTAAATATCCAAATCAAATTAAACTACCAAAAATTCCAATATAAAGCATAGAACAAACACTCGGTTGTTAAATAATCTGCTTTGAAAGTGAGTCTATTAAGAAACAAATTCTCACTTCATTTTATACCCAAATATTTGAGTATCAACTTCTAGAATTATATTGCAAGGCAAAGAAATAATTTCATGCAATTTTTCTAAGTTCATAAAGATGATTTTTCAACCTGAAGAATAGCTATTATTAGCTGTCTATGTTTTTTAACAGAGAGACAGTGGCAATATTGATGTTTCTGGGAAATTGTGACATTCCTTTAGTGATTTAAATTTTGAACCCCTGCAGGCTCAGGTAACACTGCAAAATGTGTTCTCAGATCTGGCCTAAATCAACTCTAAATATAATACCTAAGCCTTTATTTACTTAAACCAGTGTTTTCACCAACATCTATAAGACCAACTAAAATAAAGAGAATTTCAGATCCTTATCTGAACCTGACTGATTTAGAATTCTTGGCATATTTTAGCATTTGTTATTTGCCCTTATCCTTTCTGATAATATTTTTACATAAAGCTGAGATAAATTATGAGCTTCCTTCTCTAATTGTATTTCTACTTTACTGCAAGGAAAACCCACTGTTATTCAAATCAATCTTTACTCCCAAAATGGTTGCTAGTGACACCCTGAAATTAGCATCTAACAGCCTCATCAATTCCAGATGACAAAGAAATAAGTGCCCTATTGTATGATTAGGAGTTAGTTTCAAATCCAAAGAATAGTCTAGATTAATTTCAGCATATTTTGAATCTTAAAAAAGTTCACGTCTTTAAAAGAATAAGACAATTGTCTGACAGATTTTTTACATATCATATCTGAAATGGATACAACCTTTGCAGTTATGTATATGAAAATTGGTTTTAATATGTATGGTTGTATTATGCTTCCTGTTACACTCAGATTTAGATAATTATTATCACTTTTTTTTTTTTTGCTATTATAGGTGTCTTTGGCAAAGTCTAAAATCCATAACATTTTTTAAAGGGTTTTGTCTTTTTAAAACTTTTAGAGGGAAGCTTGATTGAAAATTTTCAGGTTAACTGGGGCACCTAGATGGTTCAGTCAGTTAAGTGTCTGCCTTCCACTCAGGTCATGATCCCGGGGTCCTGGAATTGAGTCCCACATCATGTTCCTTGCTCAGTGGGGCATCTGCTTCTCCCTCCACCCCTCACCCCTGCTCATGATCTCTTTCTCTCACTCTCTCAAATAAATAAATAAATAAAATCTTGAAAATAAAATACAATAAAGAAAAATTTCAGGTCAAAGCAGAGCTTTAGTTCACAAACACAAAGTCATACTCTCTGGATATCCCTCCCCAAGCTAGAGAATACAGAACTGTTCTCTCTGCTGCTGCTCAAGTTGAAAGGGCCCAGGAGATTTCCAAAAGGCATTAATGCACACATCTTGCCCGGCACTATTGAGGTTCTTTCTGTAAAAGGATGTGCGCTACTCAATTTTTTTGGAATAGGATTGTAAATAGAAAAACAGAAGGAACAGTCAGAAAAAAATAGGGTTAGTTCTAATTCATGGTCGGTTCTCTTATTCAAGTTAGTGTGGGTTGCGAGAAACACTAACCTAGAGACTGTAAAATTAGGTTATGCATTTTAAAAAACTTAATCCCAAGGATCACCAGGGTCAGTTTTTACTGGAGAATTAGTTTATGTTCACCACCTCTTTTCTTTAGAAGTCCACATTTCCAAAGACTTACCCTTTAATTAATCAATTTGGTGGCAAGCAAATTAGCTGTTCCTTTCTTCAGATTCAGCATTCTAAGTTTTTACAAAACTATGGAGAACAGGTGGAAGAGTTTTGATGGGAAGGTTATGAGAATATTTTCCTTCTAAGATCACCTCCTAGTACAATCTTGGGAAACTGAAGCTAATGTTGCAAAGACAGTGTTTGGGATTGAAAAAGGGACACTTATTTCTCCCCCACCATCATCCATACGTCGGGAGCCTTTGCCCTCACAGTGTTCTGCACTTGGAGACACGGATTTTAAGGAGGTAATTAAAGTTAAGTGAAGTCATAAGGAAGTGGCCCAAATCCAACAAGACTGGAGTTCATATGAAGGGAGGAAGAGAGACCAGGGATGTGCATTCACAGAGGAAAGCCCACGTGAGGACACAGTGACAAGGCAGCTGCCCACCAGCCTGGGACGGCGGTCTCATCAGAGACCAACTTCACCAGTCCAGCCCTCCTTCTTGAATTCTCGGCTTCCAGAACAGTGAGGAAAAAAAAAAAAAAGGTCTTCTGTTGAAGCCACCCAGCCTGTGGTATTCTGTGGTTACAACATCCAGAGCAGACGAATACAGATAATTGGGATTTAATCTTCACAAGTTTACAGGCAACAAATCCACATACTGACAGTGGGGGAGAAAATCATTGGGGTTTTAGGAACTGAACCCTTAATCCAGTTCCACTGACCAGCCACCTTATCATTATGGCTTTTTATCTTTGACTCTTTCTTCTCTACCTGTCATGTTCTTACCTTGCCTGGGGAGATCCCCCCCTGACTTGCTTTGTCCATTAAATCCTGCACATGTTTTAAATCCTCCTTCTTCCATGAATCCAATCTTTATGTAAGTGCACACTGATGATTCCCACTTAAAAACTCTTAGTGCTGGGGCACCTGGGTGGCTCAGTCGGTTAAGCGTCTGCCTCAGGCTCAGGTCATGATCCCGGGGCTCCTGGGATTAAGCCCCACATTGGGCTCCTTGCTCAGCGGGAGCCTGCTTCTCCCTCTCCCTCTGCCTGCTGCTCTCCCTGCTTGTACTCTCTCTCTTTATCTCTGTCAGATAAATAAAATATCTCCCTTTGGCACTCATTTTGTGGTACAGTTTGGTTATGCCAGCCCTCTTAATGAAACAGGGACATACAGTGAATATACATTTCTTACTATATCCTATGACTTACTAAACATTGGTAGGTTGGCTAATTTCCCACTTTACCTATTTATCCCACTTGATAAAAGATAGGATTTTTCTTATAGATCTCAAAGCTTTTCTTGATACCATGCCCTCAAAGATACATCAATATTGTTGTGAGAGAAAAGAGCTTCTGAAATAGTTTATTTCATGCCTTTATCACTGCGTGAAAATTTTCCAAGGTTCTCTAATTTTTGTTGTATCTGTATATTAATTTTTGTCAATTAAGCCTAAATTATTGCAAAAAAATTCTTTTCTAATAAAATTACTACATATATATATATTTGTGTGTGTATATATGTATATATATAGTAATTATATATATGCATATGACTTATTTATCTGATGTACATATATAAATATACGGCTTATTTATTATCTGCTAGAATCTTTTTACTTTAATTCATGTTTCACATATTTTAAATAACAGTTTATAAGCTGAATGACGAATCAATAATATGTGAGTCCTTGAAATCCTTTAGAGTAAGACACAATGTTTTTTTGCTAGGTAGGGAGAATAAACATGTTCTACACCTGAGGTGAAGTCGGTATGTTCTATTTGGCAGTGTGTCTGGTTTTAGTTATTTGGAGACCCTTTATATATAGTGGCGGCAGGATTCTGTTGTCAACATAACCCCTGGAGCCAGCTTGGATGAGATAAATTCCTGAAAAGGTAGGTTAAGATGGAGGGTAGCAACAGAGTTGGCAGAAAATATTCTGCTACCTTGTGCAGCTTCCTGGAACAGGAGTGGACATCCAGATGTGCCCATCTAAACTTGTCTTCCATCTTGCAAACCAGAAGGGCATTTCAGTCCCCTTGTCTCCTCTATGGAAAGACCTGAGAGGCAACTCTGTTGGTTTCCTTGGGAGAGTATGCCAACAAAAGTATAAAATAGAGATCACAACATTTTTACAAATTCCCTAGCCAGGACCTGAATTTCTTGTGGCCATCCCCCTTGGTAAAGATACAGAAAGAAAACAGATGTGGAAGTTTGTAGAATAATTTTTAAGTTGCTATCGTTTGTCTTCTATTCCTCAGATAATTAAGAATCAGAGACCCATCAACATCTTTAGCAAGTACATATGTCTTTAATTCAATGGTCTGGAGAAAATGTTAGGTTTAAAAATTCTCCAGTACTTTCCAATCATTGTTAAAATTGTTTTCAATTTTTTTTTCTTGGGGGGGTGGATAAGTTTTGTATATATTTATATCAAGCATGTTATCTAAGACGAATCTTGCAATCATAGGTATCTCTTGGTTGATTTGAATGAATTACAAATCAACACTCCTTCAAAGAAAATGCCATTCTTGCTAAGGATGTTTTCAATAAACCTAAATAAGTAAGGATTTAAACTTTTGTGCTAATTCTCAGGTTTCTAATAACAGAGTATTTGAACCTTATAAGTCTTGGAAATCTAATTAGACAATGTTAAGTTCTTCCTAGTTGAAGCCACAGATGTTTCACACTGGGAAAATCAGCAAGCCCCAGGGTTTGTTTGGTCTAGAGGAGTGTCAAATTTTCATGGATAATTTAATAGCTAATAACTCTAATTCTTTCCCATAAACCAAGAGATGATAAATAATGATTGCACTAAAATTATAAAATTAACCCTCTAGGCTAATGAAAATTTTCAGGATCCATTGAGGAAATTAATTTCTGGTACTTAATGTTTCTTTATTGCCAATCTTTCTAGAGTTGTATTATACCTCATAATGTGACAGGAAAGGCACATCAGCACAATGGAAAGATGCAATTCAAAAATTATATATCAGGGGAAGCTTCAAGTGTCTTTCACTTCTAATTCTCACCGACTAATCTATTATGAAAAAAAAAAGATTCTTCAATTTGAGATTGAGTGGCATTTTTATTTTTCCATAACTTTTGATTTGTGCAGCATCAAATAATGTATTTCCATAAAGAAAAGTATATGCCCTAATGAAAAACAAAAAAACTACATCAGAATCACATACCATTTTGAGTACTTTGATTCAATGTATTTTATTAAGTATATAATATAACTGGTCAACTCAAACTGTTACTACAAAATTAATTTCCGAAATTTATATAGAGTATTAGGGTTCCTAGGACTTAATAGCCATCATTAAAATGATCAAACTATTAAAATTTCCTTTACCCTCCCTATTGATTCTGTCTAAACTGTAATACTTTAATCTTCTACAAATATTGGATCAACTATAATCAAGCAACTTTGTTTTTAGTCTCTAAAGGAATAGTTACCAAAAGCTAGAAGTAGGAGTTAAGAGACCACAGGCTTGTTCATGGAACATAACCCAACCACAGAGGTTTACATCATGTGGTTTATTCTCAGTTCGACCTTCAAGCGACCTTGATGCATTCCAGCTTGAAGACAAAAGCCTTTGCTGCCCAAAAGGAACTAGGAAATAGCATACTTTTAAATCATGCATTAGCACTTAGCATCTGGAAATCCCAGTTGCAATGGCCAGAGTTAAATCAGTAGGTTTGTGTGTGTGTGTGTGTGTGTGTGTGTGTGTGTGTATAATAACTGAGTGCACCCAAACACAGGGAAGCAAGAAGGCCCTTGGGTAAGGAGAGTATCATCCTAGACCCAACGTTCCTCTCAATTAATGGAACACCTACAGTGTTCAACAATAGTGCTTCCCCACTAAGATTTATGACTAGAATTACCTCATTGAAAATTGGCCTGTAAATGGCAGATACTCTCTGGAGCCACAATTCTGGCCTCTTCTCTAGTGAGACAGGAGGGCACTGAGGAATTCCTCTAGACACCAATTTAAATTCCGTCTACCTGAGTTCCTGCTATTGATTTTTCACAAATGTTGAGATGAAAAATTTGATCGTAACTCCAATATAGTAGGCCAAGCCATGGATTAGGACAATAAAATGAATAAAAGCTAAAGCTAATTCAGATATTTTCTGGATTATGGTTTGCAAAATTTACCTTATCATGGGGGGATGGTGTCAGACCCATGGCTAAATCTGGAGTGCACTGAGTTACCAGGAAATGGGCTTTTACTGTATGCAAAATCCTATTTCCTAGTGTTCTTTGCCATAAGGCATTAAATCTAATAAAGAAAATAAAACTGAAATAAGAGTAGTAGTTATTTATATCACAAAAACCTTTCTACTAAAACCTGCGTAAGCCCAGAAGTAACTTCATAATCTACTGTACATGACTGTCAATCAGATTTCTAAGATCTCTTTTAATCCTATCGTTTTAGCTTAATATATTTCTCAGTATTTACACAGACATATAATTGCCGACTTTCTGTTTACCCAAGTATACTCAGAACCTATCATTACTCTTGAAAACTCTAAATATATGGTCATTTTTCTCTTTGTGTTGGGAAATGTCAATCATAAATGGCAGGCGTAGTTTTTTTTTTTTTTTTCCAAAGCTTAATGGGCACTTAAACTTAGCATCATACACAAAAACATAAGCAGCCAAACTTCCTTACGTGTGAGTGAGGCTGTTTTCTCAAGTTTTCTATTAGAGTTTGAACAGTATGGTTTCCGTAGTATGGGTGAAGTGATGCATCCATTGAGATACATGCTTAGGAGAAAGGAGTTGCCTTTTTAAATGCCCTCTGAAGATAAAGGATTTGGACTCTCTATTGACTCTGAGGTAGCTACGGTGTCATGATTCGTCATCTAAAGAGGATTTCTGGATAGAATTAAGAAGCTTCGTCAAGAGACCTACAGGGACAGCCAATGTAGAGGGATAGCTGGGGTATTTCTCAATTTATTGGCATCTTGCAGACTTGCTTGAGAGATTTAATATTTCAGCTGGGGTTCAATCTCCTCAGTTCTGATCTTGATTCTCTTCCTCCACAAGCTACACCCATTCTCCTGTCAGCCCTAGAAAGAGACAGCCCTGACATCTTTGCTTGCTTTTGTCTTCTCTACCTTCATAGTCCACTTCTACTGAAAAGACTCAATGTGAACACCAGCCCTACGTCCTCCTAACAACCAGGACTCCTAAAGCTGCATTCTGACACTGCTTTAAAGCTCATATACGCTTAAAGTATAACTTGCTACCTCCTTCCCCAAAAACAAGTTCCCTCCCTGTATCATTCACCGTAAAACTGAATTTGTAAACTTACTGGAGGCAGGAAATGTCAGCTCTTTGTTAACATCCGGCAGTGTCCTATACATTGTAAAGTCAGTAAACACTCGTGATCAGTAAGCCTATATTTTAAGGGAGGGTATGTCCAATGGTAGGGGCCTTCCTTTGAGTTTCTGAAGTCCTTCCACCAAGCTCTGTAACTCTCCAGCCAGGGAGATCAGATCAAGTTTACGCACGTGGGAAGGGTGGAGATGCAGGCGGGCTCTAGGGTTTCTACATCAGGAACTCATTAGACCATGAAGCGACTGGAAACTTGTGCAGCATCCTTTGCTTTCACTGTATTTTCTTTTGATTCTTTTGACTTTACACATATGCAAACAGCATAGGACTATCATGCTATGTAGCAATTTCATGTAGAAATAACCCAGAAATGAGAGCTATTCAACACCAAAACAATCGGATATCTAACAGAAGAACTGCACTTTTAGATACCCCCTTATGCGACTTCTGATCCTATTAATTTTATTTTTCTTTTGAAACTTGTTAGAAACTCATGAAGATATAAACAGATTAGCTCAGGGTATATTTCACAGACTAAGTACATAAAACTCCAAGCAAATTGAGCCTAAAAAATATCTGCGGGTGAGAAAAGCAAGATTTAATAGAGATTGGGTAAGGACCTTTCATGTGCTCAATTGTTACAAGTAAGATTCTCAAAAAAGAAAAAAAATATATATATAGCTAAAAATAATTATAGAAAATTTTGAGGTAATTATCATTTAGCAAACAGAAATGCTTTTGTCATACAAAGTACATATATATTTAACATATAATACACATACATAGTATATTTGAATTTTCAAACCTTGCAGTCATAAGCTTCTAATATCTTATAAGCAAATATATGATGAAACATTATTGTGCTGTATTTATTAAAAGTAATATTATTTATGTTTCATTAAAAATGAATTAAACACTTTGCACATATAGACCTCATTTCAAATGTTACAAGAGTTCCATGGAAAATAACTTTGATCTACCAGCTGCTGAAGATTACTGAAGAACTATTTCCTGAGTGCATTCATTACAGTTTTGCATAATTAAAGTTATTAAATTTATTATTCAGTGTACCCTTTCTAAATCTGCCTACCTGTACTATACGGATACTGCTCTGTGTTCGGGGCTTGAGTGAAATGGTTTTTTAAGTGAAAACTGATCACATTTTACTGTCCCCAAGCCTTCTCTTCTTGCTAAATACTATCAGATTCTTGAGAGGTTTAGACCTTTCACCACCCTGTTTATCCCTCCACTGCACATGCTGTCATTCCTGACTATTTCTCTGAAAAGATAGATCCAAGAAAATAACATAATCCAGATGAGATCTAGAAAACTAAGTACTTGGGGACGCTGCTTCCCTTGTTTTCATCCCAAAGTGATGAAGGAAAGGAGTTCACCAAAAGCATAAAATCGTTATAAATCACAACATAAAGCTCAAGGAAAATGTTTCTTACTTAATAAGTTAAAGGAAAATCCCCACCTGGAAAAAAAGTTTTGGTGTTTAACTTAGAATATTATACTAAGGTGTAGGGTTAGTAACGGAAGGCGTTTTAGTTCGTGCTGGGATTTTTAAAAAGGTTAGTTTTTGAAAAAAAGTTTCTTCCTCTTTTTCTTCTTTTTTTAAATCCTCTCAATATTGCTAGATAACACAGTTACTACCTCTGTCTTTGTCTTGGTTTGTTTTCTTTCTGGTTTTTAGAAATCAAATTACTTTACTATCTCTAAACAAAGGGAAATAGTGTAAGGGGCTCATGGGATTATTGGAAATACCACCTTGAATATTGACCATACAGCTCTCACTGTAGATTCTTACTCTTCCTAGCAAGGGGGACAGAGCCTTGTAAAAATTTTAAGAGTTTGAACTTTTCTGTAGAGGACAGATGTTTTGCCAAAGCCTATGGCACTTTGGCATTATGACTTTTTTTTTTTTTCCTATGATGGAAAGGAAGAAAAAAAAATTGACAACATCGAAAGAGAAAGTTCCTCTGAGACATCATTGTTATGGACTGGTACTGAATTTGCTAATTCAAATAGGCAGAAAATTCTGAATAAAGCATGAATGTCCTTAGGATAATGAAATCCAATTCTGTAGAGGAAAGGAAAGTTTCTTTAAACAACAACAACAAATAGTGCAGATATCTGAAATGAACCAATCCTCCTCTTCTCTTTAATCCATCTCAATATGATGATTAGATGAACAAAATTGCCTTATAAAATATTCATACAATACAATTTAGAGGCAGCTTAATGAGGTGCCCACAATTCTTGCTGGGAAGAGTGACTGGAGAAATCCCCTTAAATTGCAAGCGGAGAGTTGAATGGAGTGGAGTTATATTATAGTTTTTCAAAACAAACTTCTTCTTTCTTCTGACATTCCACTGAGCATTCCATACAAAGCCTAATTTTGTATTAATTCACTCTCTGCTTTCTTTGGTTCTACTCTCATTCTGGCCAACTCTTTTCTAGGAACACTGTTTGCCACAGGGCTCTGACACAGTAGGTATCCATGTTGCTCTTGGTGTTGCCTGGGAATCTGCACCAAACCATCTTTGCTCCCCCAGAACTCTGCTGAGCAGTGATTCTCAGTGAACACACTGCTTCCTCCATCATTGGTCCAACCACACAGTCAGGTTCAACGACCCTTCCTGAAGAACCAGTATCAGACCAAGTGCTTGGCCCTGAGGTAAACCAATGACGAAAAAAAGCCCTTGTCTTCCAAGTGATTGCAGGCTCATAGTGAGAACACATGCAAGCTTTTCAGGAGTCTTCAGAACGCTCTGCCCCTCATTGTTCCCCATCTCCATTTCCACAACTGTAGCTAGCTTCCAATGTTCAGTTTTAGAGATGGGGGGAGGGCTGCCTGTGAGCAAATGGAAAGCTCTGTGACTAAGTGCCCCCTCGGAATCTGTGAGGGGGACTTTAATTCATGGATATATAGGTATATTTTATAAATTTAACATGTGTTCCATTTGGCCAATTAATCGATTGATACAATAAGCCAACTTAAAAATACAGACTTTGGTTAACAGGTTTTGCCCTTCCTTTTGGAGCTTTTGTCCAATTTCTTGCTTTTCATCTTCAGCTGAACTTTTGAACATAAGGAGATGCACTGTCCTGGTGCCCTTTACTTGTTAATTTTTTTTTTCTAAAGCCATTAGTCCTTAGGTAGCCATAGTGGCTGACCATCTTTCTGTCACTTTGATACATTCTGACACTGAATGCAACATTCCGTTTCCTCTGCTACCACCTTAGCTGAGACCTTATCTAGCTCACAGGTTCCTTAACATACAGTGAGCCTGAGAACCTTGTTTTCACAAAATTCATTTTACATGCACCCCAAGGCGAGACTTAACATATTAACATTTTTTTTCGGCACAATGCTTTCCTCCTGTACCGTCTCCTAATGATACTCTGTCATTTCATCAAATGTAAAGTTCTATTACAAAATTTCTATAAATAACCTCTCACCAAAATTCCTCAGCATGATTGCTCTCACTACGTCCAAACACAGCCTCGCCCTTAGGTCGGACCCATTTATTTATGTTCTCCAAATCAAACCTCCTGGCGGATATATTTTCATCCACGTTTGAAAGTTTCATCCCCCCCACCCCTTTTTGTAATGCACCACTCTCCGTTCTGTAGACATCTAGCAATTAGTTCTAGGCCCATGCACAACTGTTTTTTCTTTTTCTTTTTCTTTCTTTCTCTTTCTTTCTTTCTTTCCTTCTTTCTTTTTTTTTTTTTTTAAGATTTTATGTATTTATTTGAGAGAGAGAGCACGAGTGGGGAGGGAGGGCAGAGGGAGAAGCAGACTCCCAGATGAGCAGGGAGCCCAATGCGGGGCTCAATCCCAAGAACCTGAGATCATGACCTGAGTTGAAGGCAGACGCTCAACTGACTGAGCCACCCAGGCACCCCTCACAGCTGTTTTGTAACACCTTCCCATGATTCCAACACCCTGTCCTTCTTGGGCTTACTCTACACACACACACAGACACACACACACACACACACAAACACACACATTTACACAGTCAATATATATCAGTGATTACACAATCATTTATTATCAACTAATTGTAGTATCATTGATTATCACTGATTGTACTATTACTGTAATCTCATCAATTTGTATATATTTATATATGTATATATATATAAAATATAAAATCAACAGTCATGGTAATAATAATAGTAAAAATATTTTACAGCATTTATGATATCCCAATCACTGTGCCAAACACCTTCCCCTATTTGGTAAGTATTAGGACAAATATAAATTAGAAATAAGAGGATTAAATGTTCCTATTGAGGGGCGCCTGGGTGGCATGGCGGTTGAGCGTTTGCCTTCGGCTCAGGGCGTGATCCTGGCGTTATGGGATCGAGCCCCACATCAGGCTCCTCTGCTATGAGCCTGCTTCTTCCTCTCCCACTCCCCCTGCTTGTGTTCCCTCTCTCGCTGGCTGCCTCTGTCTCTGTCAAATAAAAAAAAAAAAAAAAAAAAAAATCTTTAAATGTTCCTATTGAAAATGAGGGGATGGACCTCTCCCTCCCTTTTCATAGAGAATTTACTTAAAGAAACTTATAATTCTAAGTTCTTTGTTTCCTTGGTCAAAGTGAATGTAAAGCTTTGTAGAAGCTAAATGAGCCTTATTCCAGCATTATAGGAGTCAGGGATGTCTTTTTTAAAGGACCTGAGAATTCTCTCCTTGAAATGTATTCCTCAAGGAAGATAGTCCCCTGTCTCCCAGTTTCAGTGGGAAGGAGGAGTCTAACTTCAGTAGGCACCCTGTTCCAAGCTACACAACTACCCTCTGTCATAACCACATGAGAAGTCTATTTTTCCTTTAGAGAAAGCCAATTATCTAACCCAAACAGTAATGGCCATCACCAGGTAAATTTAGGTGGGACTATGTGTGACCAAGGGTGTTGTCAAATCCTCTTAGATTGATCTTGAGAACATGCACTTAAAGGGTTACATCTGCTTGGCTATGTAAACGGGTGAGATCTCCTTCTGTCTTTGCAACCTCTTTACGGTATTTGCCTCGGATGTGCATGCATCACATTCTACTTTAGGGCCTATGCAATAAAAAAAACTGTTTTCTTTTTTTTCTGTGTTTGTGGGGAGGTTTTTACTATTATTTTTTTTAATTATATTTCCCAACAGAAGAATTATCTCCATTTACAGATGAGAAGACTGATCGGAGAGACATACTGCTAGTAAGTGAAGGAGCAGGGAATTCCGTCCAGACAGTCTGTCTCTGGAAGCCATCATCTCAGCCCGCTGCTACCTAAGGTCCTATGTTGTCTCACGCACATGCCTCTTTTGAGCCACATGTGGGCAAGAGTCTGCTTTTCCCCAAGCTTTTAACTCCGCAATTGACTGTGCATTCCTGGTCACACTGTGGGCACATAATGAATAATTATCAATGCACTCATTTCTTAAACTTAAGACATGCAGTCTAGAGGGTTATGGTAAGAACGTGTTCCTTTTCCATAGTGGTAGAGTTCTATTTGTCCTATCGCTCCCTTTCTCTCAAGAGTTTCTGCTCACTGTCTTTTGAAACTTTGCGTACATTCTTCCTTGTGACAAAGTTACCATGAAACAGCTGTGCTTATTCAGTGTCCATTCAAATCAAGTTGAAGGGAAACCAATCCTCCTCCAAAGGCATACTAAATATGTCAAATCTAAATTCAAAGAAAACTAGACTATAGTTTTCTTCTTTTTAACAGTATTGGAAAGTCATTATCAATGAGACAAATTCTGCCTATCTTTTTCAGTCATTATGTTTTTCTGCACATTGAATTTTTGCATTGATTCATGAGAACACGCTGAATCATAGAAGTTAAAATATAGGCTGTGAAAGAAAAAGAAAGGAAAAAGAAAAGGAAAGAAAGAAAAATCTTGGTTCCAGTCCCAGATTACTTCTTCTCAACTCTGTGTTTTGGGGAGAATTCTTTGACCTTAATTTTCTTATTTCTGCTAGTAGTAGGGTTGCCAGATTTAGCAAATAAAAATAAAATATTGAGGCCATGAATGATCAATGCACTTGAAGGTATAGCAAATGCCACGAACCTAGTAACTACTAATAGACTGTGGCTATTAATGTCATTTCTACATTGTCTGAACACTTATTGTCTGAGCTGGATCCTCTCCAAGCTCTAGTGCAATGGTGAGTTCAATGTTAAAAATTATATGGAATTACCTATGCAATCACAAAAATATCCCTAAATCTCAAGAGTTATAAAGTATTTAAAATCATTTTCAAATAAATTCATGTTTAAGAGTTTAATTGGCCTCAAATGCCTGCATTAAATTTAGACAATTCTGAAATATAATAGAAAAGATATGAAATATCTCCATCTCACTGTTTAAAGGTGTATTTTGCTTAGCAAATGCTTCACATCTGCTACTTGGACTACACAAGCACTGTGTTTTCTACGGCATTTTCCATCTGAGCAGTGCTGCTTGAAATTTTCAGGCTCAATTATGATGAATAAAGAATGAAAAATTTCCCTTTATTTTCCAGAGGACATTTTAGTTTCCAGTCTGCAGTAGCAGAATCCACGCAAATGTGATACAGGAACAACATTTCAATGGGAACAGACTTACTTCTGACTTAGCCCACTGAAAGTAAATATTTTGCAAAAACCAATCTCTTTTTAAGCTTACTCACCTCAAATTACTTTCTCTTCAGTTTGCTTCCTTAATTATTTGTTTACTTTCATTTCCTTCCTGATCATAAAAGATACAGAGCTCCTTCTGGGGTATTTTCAACCAGGAATACACTTTGGTTGCTCCAACAGGACTACAAAGAAAGGGAAGTGAGTGGTGTCACTGGTCCTGAATACCGGCTTTTCCCCAGGCTTGAGCCACTCCATGGGAAATAAGGAGCAAGGTAACTGACACACACTTGCCATCCAAATGAAGTTTAAGAGCCTGACAACACAGGCTCTAACCTAAAACACAAACTTCTATAACAGCATCTTCACTTCATCAATCGGCCCTTATATTTAAGACTACTGTGATGTGGATGCTATCACCAGATTGTGGATTTCTATAAAGGAAACCTTCCCTTGAGAGTTTTATGCTCCTCAAATGCCAGATGTAGATTATCAATTTTATTCAAGTCCAAAAATCTTAAAGTCTGGACTTCCTTTTGGCTTTACAGGTATTCATGATTGCTTATTATTTTATTCACACTACTAATGATTAATTTTCTTTTCTTTTTTCTTTTTTTTGGGGGGAGGGTTTAAAATGACAAGTACATCTAAGAATAAAAATATCTTCTTATTTCACCATTTCCTCATGTCTCTCTAATGATTTCCTTATTTCTTTGGGAGCATATATTATTTTTCTCAAGACTACGATCTATATTTGAAAGAAGACTACACGAGTTCAGATGTGTGGAGAGGTTCCCTTCAGGCATGAGAAAAAAAGGTTTCTCTGGTGGATTATATCATCAATTCCTTTGGTCTGGAAATTGTCTTTCACTATTTCATGATCTACATAAAGTCCCCATATAATCAAAATGTCCTCTTAATAATCTACCACACTTCTATTTTTATGAATGTATTTCATTGCTTTTGGAACTGACTGACACAACCTGAGCGAAGGCCCCTATCCTTCTCCCATACAAGCCTCAGAGACTCTTTGTTAATTGTTTCTCTCCATCCTACCTCATGTGGAATCCTTCATAGGCTTTCTATTGCTGCTGAAATAAAATACTTCTTCATTCTGCTTTGAGTCAATCCACAGTTTGAAGAAAAGCAGTGGGCTTTCAAGTCAGCAAATTCACATTCAAGTCTGGGGTCATTCTAACTGTGGATCTTTGAGAAAACCACCAATTCTGGGACCACTGCAGTTCTCTGAAAGGTAGGTGATCAGAAGAAATGCTCATAAAATCCCCTCCTTCTATAACATCCCAGCGTTTTAGCCATCCATTTTCAGGACAAATCAAACCTAAAACTCTTCCCTTCTCTCTCCACCCAACCCCCTGCCCTTCATGGTCACTCTACTCTAGCTGTACATCTACAAATTGTCTGATCACTGCCCAAATTACCTCTTCCCTACTTATCCACAGCCCATTCACACCTGAACTACAACCCTCCTTTCAAAAGATCCCGCCCCCACTTCTCGAATAAGGAGCAATAGTTCCCTCCTTTGAGTTTTTGTTTCTGTTTCTAGGCAGGACCTATTCCTTCTTAATAATGCAATCCCCTGTGAATTTTCTAAACCATTTTACAAATTTTAAGCTTCTTGAGAGAAGAAATTGATCTTTTTTTATATATGTATAAAGTTTATGTTGCAAATAGATTACCTACATTATATGCTTTTTTGAATTCACATTATATCTCAAGATTTTTAACTATGAAAATACTCTAAGAACTTCATTTTAAAAATGTAAACAGGGCACCTGGGTGGCTCAGTCAGTTAAGCATCTGCCTTCGGCTCAGGTCATGATCCCAGGGTCCTGGGACCCAGACTGGCGACGGGCTCCTTGCTCATCAGGGACTCTGCTTCTCCCTCTCCCTCTGCCCCTCCACCCCGCTCATGCCCTATCACTTTGTCTCTCTCTCTCTCTCTCTCTTTCAAATAAATAAATAAATAAATAAATAAATAAATAAATAAATAAAAATGTAAACACATTCTAGAAAATACTAGAATATAACTTTTGGTATAGTTTGATATTTTCCTGTTTCATTTCTCTTCCACTTTTTATAACAGATTTCCCCAAATGGAACACATTCTACAAAAAGTTTATAATTCTTTAACTTTCTCAGGCTACATCAAGGTCATTATTCATCCTATTTCTAAGAGTATTGCCATTTTAATTACTGTATATGGCCACAAAGAGTCTCATTTAATTATGGTCCTTCTTAATTGAACAAAGATATATAATAAAAAAATATATTCTACAGTGCAGATTAGATGTAGTTTTATTACAAATTATGTGTACTCTATTCTACCCATTGCCATTGCAGGTCAAAGTATGTACTAGAAAGCCACATATCTACTCTCTCAGAGTAACAATGGTATTTATACCCTCAGGGTGTGTTGCTTGGCTTCTCATCTCAAAAAAATCTTCCTTCTCTCCCTTAATGTTTATCCCTTGCCACTATGCATTTTTAAACAGTTGGTTGAAAGACATATAACATACATATGTCATTTACCAATTCTTAAAATCAACAGCACAATGTTAATTAAAGTAAAAGGCAACATCACGTTCTTTCCATTTTTCCAAACACATTCCTGAAAATGTAACAAGAAATGGTAAAGTTGAAGTCAACTCTGTTCTCTCAGTTTATGCACCATCTTTAAAAGCTCAAGGGATCCTTGGAACAAGATTTATGTTTGCCTTATTTAAGAACTTCAGAGGGTCAAACCTATTTCCTGAAATTGGAGAAGCAAAACAAATGACTTCAGTTTTCAATTGTGTGGGAGTGTTCAAGGTTTATCTGTGAGTTAGCATCTCCCTGTTGGGTTCAGATCACCTCTGTTTTCAGTTGACTACTCGGTATTCAGTAGTGAAGCTATATCCCCGACTGAAGCATACCTTTAGAACACAGGAAATAAGGTAAAGCAAACCCTTTAACATACAAGAAAAGGAAAAGGTCTCATTGTGTGGAATTTTCATTTTTTCTGGGTTTGGCCCAAAGCATAGCGGTTTAAAATGTTCTTATAGTATAAAGTAACATGATTCATAATAAGGGCAAGTTAATATGGCAAAAGCATGCTGCAAGGCATATGCTCATATGCTGGGTTGGAATTTTGCCACTACCACAGTGGCTGTGGGCTTCTCTCTTCTTGGCCTCACATTTTATACACCCAGTAAATGGCACATTCCCAACACAACACACACGCCCTGTTGTGTCTTACTGCTTAATTATGGCTCATATTCCCAGCATATGCTTCATACTGTCAACAAAAGAAAAAAGCCTACTTTGATTTGGACCAAATTTAGTGTCTTTAAAATATTCAAATATGCTGTTTCGCAATAACATATGGCCATGAACAATGTTTTTCATTTTTTTCTAACAGTATCTGTCTTTAAGGATAAATCATGTATTCCAAGATTAAATTAAATGGGCCCTGCTGTTAGAGAAAAATGTTTTTGTGCTTCTGCTTGGCTTTCTATATTAGTGTTTATTAAATCTTTAAAAACTTAAATAACCCTATGATAAAATTCAGGAATATGAAAAATGGCATGTGTTTATATTATAATGGATTTTAGTATATTAAAAAGGACCATTAAACCAAATGATTTTATAAACTAGAACAACAGAGCTAGGCTTTAGGTGGTATCATATAGTTCCAAACTCCATTATCAAACAAAGTTCTTAGATTTGCTGTGATTTCCTGATTCCTGTCTCAACCTTGTGCCTACTCTAGCAGGAGACTAAGGTCGGTCATGTGCATCTAGTCTTCTGAGTAATGTGGAAGGAAAACCATCTTTCTACTCCCTCTTAAATATTCACAACATTGTACATATACATTTCATTTTCAATTTTTTTTCATGTCTTTCCACAACTGTGACCTCAGATCAATCTTATAACAACCCTGAGAGGGCAGCCGATAAGATATTATTATATGTCTTGGTTTTGAATGTCTCTGTTCCCTGCCCTTATATGCTTCCAATTGATACTGTCCTGAGACACTGTCTGAAATGGATCTACCCTCTTTATTATCTCTCAGAGAAGCAAGTTTATTTCCTTCAGGGTACCAGTGGCAATGTGTAATTATCTTATTTAAATATTCATATACTTATTTATTTTTTCAATCCCCTCCACAGAATCTAAGGTCTGTGAGGCCACTATGTCCTTAGAACAGTCCCTGGCTAGAATGCAGGGATGTAGCTAGGCAAGTTTCACATCTTGTGTAAGGTCATAGAATGGAGTCATCTCAAAATGATAACTGGAAGAAACAACAGTGGGGACTCCAGTCTGGCACACTCTTCCATGACTTTCATGCACAATTAGCTGGAGGACAACTAAAAATTATCCAGCAGCCCCTCACAGTCTACGTGTACTAAAGACCACTGACAGAAAAATTAGCTCGAGGGCCGCAATGATTTGCCAAAAGACTGAATAGGTCATAAAAAAGGTCAATTTCAAACACGTGAATGTTTGGAATAAACACATTATTTGTGTTTCAAAATTATTCATTTGTGTTTCAATTGACCTCCCACCTCATATTATAGTAAGCAGAAAACAAGAGTTGGAAGCTACTTTGAGAAGTCATTGTATCCTTCCCTGGCCCTATTATTACTGTCCTGCTGTGCTAAGAAAGAACAAATTGGAAACAAACGTTACACACTAGTCTATCTTTCTGCATATTTAAACACAAATTTCATCTCTATGCTATAGAATACATCATATACTATTTATGAAAAATCACTCCTTGCAGCAATTACACCCCAAAGAATATCCTAACGACTGAGGGAACAAAGACATTCCAACAAAATATCTTACTTTTAAAGACTGTCTTACTTACATAGAACACTCTTGGAAAGCTTAATACAATTTGCTTTTAAAATACTAAGGAGTAGCTTGGCAGATGAAAAGTATTATTTACTTGTCTCTTGTCAACGTTCTATTTTATTTCAAATAAAATGATTTGCAATATTAATTGGATAGATGGTAATTATTATTCTGCTTGAGTGTATAAAGATTATATAAATCAGTGTTTAATCGGATTATCTTGTAAGTAAATGAGATCTAATAAAATTACTCACTTTGATATATACTTCTTTATGATTATTTTAAAAAATAAGATACATAATTAGCCCAGCTTCATCAAGAAAACATTTTAAATTAAAATACAATAAAAGTTTTCTTTAATAATGAACATAAAATGCATCGCCTCACTTTTTAAATAACATTTCTTCAGCCTTCATGCCCTCTGATTAGATAAATGTACATCTCATCTAAAAAGCGGTATTTTTCCACTGGATCCAAATCAGTCTTCATCCTGTGCCCCCGCCCCCAGCCTTTACCCCCAAACAGACAATTCTGCTTCATGAGAATGAACTCTGTAAGAGGCAAGTAAGGAACAAAACTAAATACAAAATGGGCATTATGGAATCCATTAAAGGTCTCATGTTCATTTGTCACACAAAAAAATTAAATGTAAATATTGGAGTAAAGTGCCAGTGACCTCGAAGTACTGAGGACAACAGGATATGGGCTCTAATGCTTGGAAAATTATAGTCCCTGTGCATTTAGAGCCCTGGGACCCTGTCTGCTTGGCTAATAATTGCCATTTTTCTGAACTACCGAAGCACAGGATGAGCAATGGGTAGCATCATAAAGATGTTTAAAAAGAAATCCATTACAACATGGCATTTGCTGACCCTGCTAGTTGAACTAGCACAGCTACTTTTTCTTACTGTACTGCTCCTTTCTACTGAGAAGGAAAGGCAAAGATTGATGAGGATGTTTCTAAAATATTTGAAAGAAAAATGAAATCTAAACTCTCCGATTTACGTAAAACCAGAGTTGTCACTTACGCACAGGTGTGTGGCAAGGTAAATAACCCTCAAAAACACCAATGTCACTCCTGAGAAGGTCTTCAGAATATGTCTCTGCCTTTTATGGCAGGAGAAGTATGGAACTTTGATAAACTGTTCTTTAAAGCCAAAGTTCCCCTGATTTACTAGATATTCTGGTGAAAAGACACATGTCTACTCTCCTGAATAAATATGTGCATCTTAGTCTTACAGATTCACCTGCGACTGCACCGTGGATGAGCTGTCATGCTATCTGATCTGAGTTCCTACTCCATCCACTAGTTCCACGATTACCAAGTACAATATGCCCATAGTTTGATGTTACCTTTGATCTAAGGACAAAAGAGGGGACAAAAAGAAAAAAAAAAAGATTTTGAAGAATTTATTAATGACTTTTCCTCCCAGGAATTAGAAGAGCAAAGGCCTGAGATATGGCTAAAATCTTCATCTAATCGTACTGCCTCTCATAACCGTTATTCGTTTGATTGTAGAAAGGCAGTACCTTGTTCGCGATGTTTGCACAGATAGTAAAACCTGAATGCTTGTTACAGATAATACAAGTCTTTACTTTCTCTCTTAAAATGATGTAAATAAAATGCTAAAAACAAGTACTTATAGGGGCACCTGGGTGGCATCTGATAGGGGCACCTTATAGTACTTATAAGGGAAGTTTGGTTAAGCATCTGCCTTCGGCTCAGGTCATGATCTCTAGGTCCTGGGATCGAGTCAGCCCACGTAGGGCTCCCTGCTCACTGGAGAGTATGCTTCTCCCTCTCCCTCTGCCCCTCCCCCTGCTTTGCTCTCTCTCTATCTCTCAAATAAATAAAAATCTTAAAAACAAACAAACCCAATATTCGTAGTTCTCCCATACAAACTCTTCATTTGTTGCTCCCTGTTCAGGGTGCATGATGGAAATCATAGCTGCACTCTAGCAGTTATTGCCAGAATTTTGCATGAAAGAAACAGAGGAGTTCCCTCTGTCCCTTCCTACCCACATAGTTTGTGTATTGGTAAGCTGTCAATAAATGTTACCTTGTTATTGCTAATAATATTTTATTGAAGTGCATCCATGTAGGAGTTAATCCTATCACTTAAAAGTTCTATAAATTTTAGTTTTATTTTTCTTCTTCTCAGAGCCAATATTTCCTCATATATAAATGTAACTGGAGAGACTAAATAATGGAGAAAGGCTGAAAAACATTTAAGCTATTACAAATCTCCATCAATACATAAAGTCACAAAAGCTAAATTAGAATACTGAATACCTTACCGCAGCAGAGAACATAGTGACTAATTATATTTCCGGCAGTATGAAGCTTTCAAAGACAGGTGTGATCCTAGGCAACACAGTGCAGTTATTCTAATCATGTTCTCAAAAGGTGCAACAGAAACATGGAGAAGAAATTACCCAACTCTATGGGACTCATTTCCAGAGGAGGTAGCGTCTGAGCTCAGTCTTGGAAAAAAAGGTGGGGCTGGGGGGTGCTGCAGAAAGAACAGTAAGAAGAGAGAAAAGGAAGTGACAGAGCAAAACAGATCTTTAAAAAACACTACCAGTTATGAATTAATCATGTGTGTGCATTGGGGAGGGATATACAGGGAAGGTGTAAAAGTAGACTAGGAACCAGGGGCTAAAGAACTTTTATTTTGTGCTAACATGCTTACTCAATACAACAAATCTCCAATTCTTGGTTTCTCTCAATGGCACTACAGTTTTCCTTGCCTCTTTTCACAATAAAAAAAAAATAAAAAAAATTTTATTTGTGTTCCTTGTTGTACGTTGCTTCTCCCCCACACTTCCATCATGTATAACAAGCCATCAAGCATACACAGACAGTATGACATAATGTGAGTAGAATGGACCCTGGAAACAGACCACTGTGGCCAACTAGCAGTGGGACCAAGGGCAAGGCACTCAACCTTCCTTTGCCTTCATCTCTTCCTTTGCACGAAGGGTACCAGAGTACTACCCTTATAGGATTACTATGAGGATTATAGGAACTAACAATGGCATATAGCAAATATAGAACTATTTTGTGAATTAAAAAAATAATCCTTCTAGGAGCAGCTTAAGATAACTAAATGAATTTTTTTTAAAGATTTTATTTATTTATTTGACAGAGATAGAGACAGCCAGCAAGAGAGGGAACACAAGCAGGGGGAGTGGGAGAGGAAGAAGCAGGCTCACAGCAGAGGAGCCTGATGTGGGGCTCGATCCCATAACGCTGGGATCACGCCCTGAGCCGAAGGCTGACGCTTAACCGCTGTGCCACCCAGGCGCCCCCTGTGCCACCCAGGCTCCCCTAAATGAATTTTTCCACTGAACCTAAACTCACTGTATTTAATTTCTTCTGAATTGATGTTCATAGTCTGTAAGACAGGCTTCTAAATTACCTATCATGAGACGTCCTAGTTGATTCCAGTTCTTTCATCGCACTCAGTGAATGTTTGCTGAAAATCTACTAAATGCATTGGTCTGAGAAATTACCATAGAACAATAAGAAAGACAACCCTTGCCTTCGTGTGGCTACTTCTAGTGAAACTGTTCCTTCAGTTTATAGAGCATCTCTTTCTACTTACTAGATTGATATTTGCAATGTTATAAAGGCAAGGAAGGCATTCCACTGTAATTTTCATACTATACAGATAAGTAAACTGAACCTTAAAAAATAGTGCTTCTCTGCAACTTTACCCATCTATCCAGAAATTGTAGGAAGAGACACATCTGGACTTTTCCAGATGTGGTAACAGATGGGCACTCGCGTGTGGCACACACTTAGTATTCCCTAACAGTGAGCACTTCCCATGAGCAGTGTTGGTGGAGGTGAGGATATTGGGCCAGGAGGACATTTGAGATAATTCATATAAACATATGAACAGCATCAACAACATAATTTATCTGAAATCAATGCATATTTACTGAAGAACCAAAATCTGCACTGTATTACATTGATCACTCTTTGACCGAAACAGCAGGAGCATTTATGAACACATAATATAGTCCACATTAATCGATAATTACATATTATCTCATTCATTAGTCACTAGAACCTTATGAGGTTGTAATTATTATCCGTACTTTGCCCAAAAGATGCAGGAACTGGCCCAAGCCCTTACAGCTCAGTGTCTGAGTTCTACAACACAACCATACTTCATTGAGATGATCACAGTTAATACCTATATAGAAGGCAGTGTCAAATAAGTAAAATACAGTCTCCACGTTGCAAAAAAACAATCGAAAAAAAAAACTGAGCTAAAGAAAAAATTTAAAATGATGGCTTTAAAAATTATCACGTCTAAACTACATCAATCAAATATGCTTCTTGGGTGCGACATATT
This sequence comes from Ailuropoda melanoleuca, assembly GCF_002007445.2. NCBI lineage: Eukaryota > Metazoa > Chordata > Mammalia > Carnivora > Ursidae > Ailuropoda > Ailuropoda melanoleuca. The sequence continues at coordinate 9,752,722 of NC_048235.1, read as the reverse complement.
TAGTACAGCTGTTGGGGTGCATAGAGATGTTTTTATCTTCCCTGTTATCATGACACTGCTTGGGATCCACAAACCGTTCACATATCTGGATGTATTAGAGGACTGTGTTAAAGAATCACAAGAGGCAGTCAGGGTAGCCCAGCAGATTTGCTCATCTGGACTTTTAGATACCCAAAGGCTTGCTTTTTCCATATCGCAATCATGTTGGCATTTGCTTCAGAGATTATAGAAAGAGAAATGGGAAATTACGTCAAAACCAGGAAAGGAACCTCAAACCAGCTGCTAGTCACCGAGCAGCTGTTGAACAAGGATCTGAAAGCATTGTCTATCTCTCCCCTCATCAGCAGGTGTCATTCCTTGAAATAGCAAGTGATATGGGAGCTGCAAAGGGTATGGTGATATCTTAGTGGTGGGGCAAAACCCATTCCTGCTAACAGGGCATGATCTCAGAGAAAGGAAGCAAAATCATACCAAGTGTCCTGACATGCACTTCCGCGTGGACCTTTCAACATTTTTGTGAAGAGGCTGACAGTTATCTTTGGAAACAGTGGGCAACAAGGTAGATGCTAATCTGATTTATATCCTAAAACGAGGGGCATATGCTACTTTCTTATTTGACCTGCACGAAAGCAGCTAGTGGTGTAATGAAGCTAATCACAGGAAACTAGTTTGGCTTTGTGCAAGGCTGCTAATTCATGTTAGACTGCAAATTTTCCATAAAGAGTTATTTACATCTCACTAACCACGAGGTTCACACCTGGGGTTGGCAACACCTGGCAGTGTTCTTAATGAGTTCACCACTGTTTCCAAAGAAAATGCTGACATTAATAATTGTAATGTTACATTTATTGCAAGAAAAGTACAAACATAAATGCAGTGGATTAGTAAAGGTCACTGCAATCTAACTCCTTTTGGTGCTAATGTTGCTTGACAGTATTTGCAAGCCAGGCAGGGGACGGAGAAAAAGCCTCCTGTGATAACTAGATCTTTCGTGGCGCTGCCTGATTGCATAAAGGCACCTGCTTAGGTGATTCTGCCCTCAACGACGCTTTTGGCATTTTCCAAAATGGCACCTGAGTTTCTGTCATAGTCTATCCAGTCTGTCACTAAATTCTACTGATGCTTTTCTCCATATTTCTCAAGTCAGTCCCTTAATTTCCATTTTCATGGTCTGCCAGAGTCCTGGTCTGACCTGACTGAATTCATTAGTGCAACTGCATTCAATAAAGTCAAGTAAAGAAGACAAAGTGACCGTCTTTGCATGACGTTGCGACTAATCCTGAAATCCACAAATAATTATTGGATGCCTGTTAGGTACCCAGCCCAGGGCTTGGTGTCTTGGGAGCAGGCAAAGAATAGCAGGCAGTTTCTGCTCCCCAAAAGCTTACGATTTAATTAAGGAGACAAAAAAGTCAAATATTATTAATGAGGAAAGGCAGTTCTTGGAAGGTACAAAATAAATCGCTTTGGTAATGCATAGCATATGAATTCAGAGGAGAGGTCATTGTTGAGTTTTTAGTTGACTCTTCAATTTCTTCAATATCTTAGTCTTTAATCTCACTGTTTTTGCTCCAGTAACGCAAACCTACTTTACATTTCCACATAGAACTCACTCTCTCACATACTGGGATAATATACACTGTGTGTCATGCATCCTTCCTCGAATACTATGTCTGGTTCTCCTTGCTAAATCTTCCTCTGCTCCCTCAGCGACTTTCACATCTGCTTCCCCTTGTCTGTGGTGGTGCTCAGTTGTCCTTACCGGCTTACAGTTCTTTAAATTGACTCCAGTAACATCATGTGCTTTATACTGTGGTCAGTCTGTATGTTTATGCCTGTTTCTATACAGCTACGAAACTGTTTTTATTAATAAAGGTTAGTATGCTGGTGCCAGGTTGGTGTGTGTAACTTTCTTTGCGCACTAAATTGGCACAGAGCTGTGGACAGAAAAGCCGTCATTAATCATTTCCCACAGCACCTGATATGGCCGTGTCCCCCCGCCATGCAGTTCACACTCAGCACGGTTGGCTGCCTAAATCCTGATTCAGTTCGGTGGAGGGTACATGGAAGCCTGCTGCAGCGATTTAAAGCCAGCTCTTGCAGGAGAGCTTCCTCCACCACTCCCACTTAGCTCTGCTGCCTCCCCTACAACCCCCTTTTTAGTGGAGCCCTATGCCATTTGGCAAAGCATTTCTTAAGCAGGATCCTTTCAGACCAACACAGATGAGAATTGTTCTTGAGGCTTTCACATTTTGTCCCTAGGAATCCATGTACCTTTGACATGATAGAGACAGCAGCTCTTTCTCACTCTGTCCTCTGCATTAGGCCACAAGACAGAGCTGCTCATCTTTGCGGTAGATTACTAGACATACGTCAAATTCTCCGAGTGGTCTCCTTAAACGCTCCTGACAGCAGACACGAGTTAAAAGGTGGTAGCCTCTCCTTCTCCTTTGTGGAGCAGGTTGGACTCACATTCCAGCTACATCTTGCTCCCGCTAAATCTGCATTTTGATCTGTCTCACATGTCTTTGGTATCTGATATATCTTTGGTGCCTACATTGAAACTTCCAATCCAGTATCCTGGCACCCTCGCTATATTGAAATGCAAATTAGTTTAAACATCATCTGCAAGCAATAGGGAGCCATTGAAAAAAGTTAAGCAAGAATATAACTTTACCAGATATGGATCGAGATAAGAATACTGCATGGTTTTAACACAAATGCTGAGTTTACAAAGTGTTATACATGCATAGAAATACATAATGTGGACTGTCTGGGGGGTTGACTCACACCTTACACAGACTGGCCAGAAAGGTAGTTCCTCTTTCTGGGATGTGACAGAGAACTGGATGACATACCTGGAATCCCAAAGACTTCCCAGAGTAGACCCAGCTAATCTGCAAGATGCCCCCTCTTACTCTGTACTCCCTGCTTCTCTTCCTAAAAGTTCAACAGAATGTGTGACAACCCCGTGTCACAAACCTCCCTAGGAACCTGCAGTCCAATGCTACAACCTTTTCCTTTCTCCTTACATGAAAGTGCAGTTTGGAGTTTGTATTTGAGTGTAAATGATCTAAACATAATTTCCTTAAAATAGTAGTACTTCAGGATGTAATGAAGCCCAGTCTGACAACTATTGATTGGGAATTTAGGACTGAGAAACTGTATCTCAGTGTGTTTGGTATTTTGTGTAATAAATTACTAGCACTGAATAAATATCATTAGCTATAATAGCCAACAATTCCTACAAACCACTCCAAAACTTACATAGTTTGCCATAATTGGTTTATAGAATACATGTATGAGGTTAATTCACTCTTTTAATAACTTTTTTCAAGCCATTATAGAATAACCATAACCACTGGGCATTAATTTTTAACAAGGTATCTATAGCCACCTATTTATCATTTATAACATGGATGGCAAAAGCGTTATCAAACATTTATTGAGCATTTATAAATAATTTTATCCTACTTCTAGCATGTGTTATAAATATATTATTAATTCTTTCTAAATTATTGATAAGGAATCCTTGAAACTGAATATGAGAGTAACATTTATTATGGAAATGACATTTTGTCACCCTTGAAATCCCCATTCTAGGCTAACTATATGAATAGCCATGGAAGCCACAGGCAGGGGTGAGGAAATAATATTTCTTGTGGAAAAATATTTAAGTTAACACTTGACAAGGCAGATGCATCTCATATAAATTTCACTGAATCATATTTTTTCCAAGGTGAAAATTCTATCACTTGGCCAGGAGCTATGGGAAATGACTGGATTCTTTCTGATCACTAAGTAATACTGAATAGGGCAATGGAGACAATTTAATGTGCAAAGTTGCTTATTTGCTTATAGATTACATATGCCATATTCTCACACAGGAGATACTACTCATTGCACTAAATTGGAAAATGATACATGTTAAATCTTCCACGGCATATGATCATTACTAAGACATAAAAGAGTCAATACACTTGGAGGACATTACCTGAAATACCAAAGGTATCTAGAAGAACTGACTCAGCATTTCTTCTCTTGGGCTACAGACTAAGTACCATAAATGGTGACATGAATATCTAAGTTAGGGTGCTACATTAGAAATGGAGATGGGAAAGACATGGCCACCAAGTTCCCAAACACAAATGTAAGAGTTATCAGAACTGGAATTACAATCATTGAATTCTAGGATGACTTTCATGATTTTAACCACTTGCAGCAGTTTTAGACTGTTTTGGGTTAGGTTTTTGTTGTTGCTGTTGTTTTTTTTTCCTTACCAGACTTCTACTCCATGCATTCCCAGGAAGCCATGCAGAATCAAGAAAAGTGTACCATCCCAAAAAACAAGACAAATTAAGCTACTGCCCTAAAGATTTTAGAACCTTACGCTGAAGGTTTCTACCAAAGCAAAAATGCTNCCTTACCAGACTTCTATTCCATGCATTCCCAGGAAGCCATGCAGAATCAAGAAAAGTGTACCATCCCAAAAAAAAGACAAATTAAGCTACTGCCCTAAAGATTTTAGAACCTTACGCTGAAGGTTTCTACCAAAGCAAAAATGCTACATTACCTGATTCAAAATTCATTTTAATAGGAAGCATTTATTTTCATGTGTTTCAAGAAGAGTGATTTCTTCTTAGTTTTTACCCAGTTCTAAGTAAACTTTAGTCTGTTTGTCTGTTTTTTTGTATTGTTTTAAATGTTGGGTAGGGCTCAAGGAGATGCTGAGGCACCAAAGTCCTTCCTTTTCTTCACCTCAAACACACAGGACAAGTCACTTCACAGTATCATCCATGCTTATTGAATAGTAGACAGCACTTGATGTTCAAATTAGTATCTCATAAAGAAGGTTGCAAACATGCATGTGAATTTCATAAATACCTACAATATGTATGCTATCCTACTGGCAATACTGTATACTTTGTATTCACTATGCTCCCACGTAAGCAGTGTCAGGAAAGACATGTAACATGCTGAGTACCGGTGAGTTCTTGGTGCAGTTACTCTAGATTAATAAATGATAAATAAGACACAGCCTCCTTTTGAGAAGCCACCTTGTGCTTTGGAAACAATTGTGCAGAGAAAGAAGACACGGCTTTGGCCGAGTCACTGAAACTCTCCATTTTTTTGCAAAATAGTACTGCCACAAATACATGTCCAAACTTACATACCACATGGTCTTTTAAGATATGTGATTGGCCTTCTTTTACCTGTTCCTTAAAAGTAACCCTATGTAAGCCTAACTTGGATAATTCTGGACCAGGAGTAAAGAAAATAGAAGACGCCCAAACATAGTTAAAATAGGAGGCACTGAAGAAGATAGAGAAGCAGAGACAGGAGTAAGCAAGCTTGGAGTTTTCCCCCGCCAAGTTATACGTTTGGTGGGATACCAGACCTGGAAGCTATAGTGTTGTGTTTTCTTATTGTGGTCAATGGAAACACTGTAAATTAGATGAAGATCATTCTAAGTGGGTTCCTTTCTCCCCACTGTTACCAATAAGGTCGCCCTGAGCTCTGAGTTCTCAGTCCTCTGTATTTCAGTCAAAGCCTCTGCCCACATACTCCTCATTGAACTCTGCCCACCCGGCGTCACCAGGTCCTAGAAATCTGGCGCTCCTCTGTATTCCATCAAAATACTCCATCCCTGTCTCAAACTCTTCACCAAAAACTGATAAATTTAAGCAACGATAACAACAACAATAACAAGCTGATCTTACTTCATCTTTACAGACCCTTCTTTAAGAGGAAAAACCTTTAGCAGGGGAAAAAAAAAAAAAAATCAAAACTCCCAGGAAGCAGGAAGCTTTGTGAGCTAAACTCTCTTTAGAGACAAAATTTTATGTCTAGAAACTAACTCCACTTAGTATTTGGCAGTTTATGATAAGATCTGAGAACTCAGCAAAACGTACATGTTATATCATGTTTTACCCAGCTAGTCATCGTGCATTTAATATAATGCCCTCCTCACTGAGAATACAGTTACTGTTGACTCTCACTTGCAAGCTGGAGACAGCAGGCATCGCTGTAGTAACAATGTATTAACACTGTCCGCGCAAAAGAACAAAATAAATGTTTTGATTTGTAATTCTTAAAAATACCATAACTGGTTATTTGCAAGTTCAAGTTGGATATAACATTGCCTGCAAACCTAACATAACAGCCCTGAGTCAAGTGATGCTTCATTCTCGTTTCACTGAATTGTGGTACCACATTCTTGAGGATGAAGACATGGTACTAGAGATACAAGGATGTGAAGCCCACTTTGACTCCAAATTTCACACTTACTATAGATGACCCACCATGCCTGAGTATGACAGGAAGTCATGGATTCTTCAGAAACTTCTGGGAAAGTGTTTGAAAATTCATGCATCAACATTTATTCCAAACATCCATACAAATCTCCGTAGATTTACTGCACTCTTACTTCCTAATTTCCCACATGATGGGATTGTAGGCAGTTTTCTTTCAGTCTCCTAAGTGTACTTATTTTAAATCACAAGGAAAAGGCCTATACAATTCTTCCTTGAAGGAAAATTCTACATAGTTCAAAATATAACTTTAGTAGTGTGAAACCCTGCAGTGAACTGGGGAAATAAAAGCTACTTAAAGCTATGTTATAATTCTTCCTTATTGCAGAGCTAGAAAAAAATATGGAAATTTTTCATTTTGATCAACTTCAAATAGCACTGTCTTTACACGTTTTCCACGTATTATTCGATATGTAGTAATTGATATCTACAGAATTTTCAGCATGAGAAAAGCAAGCACATCTTGATAGGAATGTAGTAAATTCTAGTTCCCTAAAATTAGTACAGTTTTTATTTGGTTGTGCAATAAAGGTCAATCTTCATATTTTATAAAGAAAACATGGCTGTGAAATGAGTCAGAGCAGGTGCAGAGGTAAAGGAAGCACAATTCATAAATATATGACAGGAGACCAATAATACTAATTAATTGGGGGAAGAATGCAGCCAGATTATATGTATGGAAGACTTAAATCTTTTAAAGGCTGGCAAATAGATGGCAAAGGTCACCCAATCAATGTAGATAAATAATGAAAGTCTTCAGAAAAAGCCAAAATGTGACAAGTAAAAGGGTGGTCATGTCATTCAATTTGGGGAATTTAAATATTGAAAAGTCAATTGTTTGGACATTAAATTTAAATGACTAGAGCAATGAAACACGGAGATGAAAGAAAATCTACGTGTTCCTCTGTGTTGCATGCCAGGATCCCCAGGACCTGAATTGTTCTCTGGGGATAAATTATGCATTCTGGTTTGTACATAATCCCTGTCACATCCTTATAAACCCAGTAACAACATCACAAAGAAGGAAGAGCTGTAGAGTAGCAACCTTATTCAATCTCCTGCCTCCCAGATGACAACTGGGTCAGCGGATATAATGGAGAACCCAGTGCTTGCCCCTCCAAGTTGTCTTTACCACCCAATGCCTGGCACAAAACCTGACGTATGAGTTCAAGAATGAAATCTTGTTGTTTATAGAAACGGAAGATGATCTGATGAAATGCATCTCAAAAAAAATTGAATAAGAACAATTAAAATGATTACGAATATTAGCAGTAGGGCATTCACTGCAGAGCACAGCTCGGATCTATTCTGCCACCAGGGGGCACTGTGAGCACAGATGAAGCCTAGGGCCCCAGAAGACCTAATGGAGATAAAAGCTTCCCATAGGAATTTATGATACCCCTTTTCTTCCTACACTACCATCCCCCACCTATCAAGGGAATAAATAGAAAAAAAAAATATTTATGGAAAAATGAAAAATGAAGTCGCAGAATTTATAAAGCCTGGAAGATTCATGCTTTGAAGAGGGCCCATCAAGGAAAAGCTATTTTACTAGATTTAANAAGAGGGCCCATCAAGGAAAAGCTATTTTACTAGATTTAACAGTGTGTTACATGCTTTTATCACATTATTGCAAAGTTCCAGTAGCCTACCACTGTGGACACACATGGAGTCCCAACACTCTTCTAGTCAGCCCACAAAACATACAACCTTCTGGATTTGCCCATTGTCTCTCTCAACAAGATCTTCCTTCCAATGGGTGCTTTCCTCCTGGAACAGAACAGAGGACTCTCCAACCTCACACAACAGCTGGGTGTGCCGCATGGCTCAAGGGATGCAGAATCCTTCTGTGACGAGGAGATGGCAGCTGATGTGGGGGTCCCTCCTCAGGAAGAAGCTGCCCTTACTCCCCCTGACTTAAGCACATGGAGGAGCAATGAGGATTTCCTCTAAACCAGGATTTTCTCTAAACCAGCGTTTCTATAAAGTATCAGAGTAAGAGTGCATAAGAATGCCAAATAAAGAATAAAGTTTAGATTTGGCATATGCAAAAAAGTTTAGTTAGACGTTTACCTATTTGTGACTGAATTTTAGTACAACGAAAGTCATGAGAAGCAGGAAATAATTTCATTGATTTTTTTTTTCTTCTCCAAATTGCAGATACTGCACTTTGTGTGTCAAAGAAGGTGATAAAGACAGCCTGAAACATGGAAGTCTGCCAAAAATATATGAAATGGGATACTACAAAGTTCTCTGCATAGGGATCCAAGAGACTACCCCAGTTATTATTAGGATATATCCAGAAAAGACTTTATAATAATCTACACGAATTATTCTAAACCACACAGAAAGTATAACAATATAAAACACATCCTTATACACATAGCTAGTTCTGCAAAGGCTAATGTAAAAATATTTTAAATGAATACATTAAATAATTCACATAGTGAGGCCCTTGGTAAGACTCAGATTTGAATCAGATATTCCCATTTGCTCCTTTAAACAAACAAAAAATTTTGAGACAGATTTAAGCTTTGTGATTTTTTGTTGTTTAGATATTTTTTTAAACAGTAACACCTCTGAAATTGCTCATTTTTTAAAAATATCCTCCATAAAAACACTTTCCTTGTGAGCATTTTAAATAAATAAATAAATAAAAAATAGTTGAAGAACTGCAGGGTAACATGAACTACTTTGAAAATTTATCCGTTTTCTTTGCAAATAAAAGCAAATACAAGTGGAAATTTCAGAGTTTGTTGTACAGAGTAAATCACTTAGTACAGATATGCTTGTCCTTTGGATAAAGGAGACATGAATATCAGGATGCACGAGGCGCCAGTAAGCCGAGCCGGCACATGAATAACCATAAGTGTGTGACTACACTGCCACCTAGTGGTGGAAGAATTAGCCTTCTAATAAAGATGGATGACTTCCAGGACAGAGACAATTCTATAAATGAACGTTTCGTTTGCAAAAATAAAAGCGAATTTTATACCAGATGGCTGAAAAGGCCTAATAAGAGCTGTTATCTCCCTTCTATGTATGCCTTCGCCAAGGCTTCATGATTCCCATTGATAAAAACCTCAGCTGCCGGCAGAGAAACTCTGCAAACAGCACCTCAGGCAGGTAGGGATGAAAACAAGCTTCATGTGTCTTGGAATAAAAATATTGTTCTTTCTCACTGCTTTAAAGCAGCCCCTATTTTATATAAGTCTTCCGATTTAAATCCGTTTCCTTCTCTTGTTGGAAACCAAAACAACAAAAAACAAATCCCTTAGACAATGTTTCAAGTACATCTTCCTTGCCCTCAAATGCCAGCCTTCTCGGAATGAAATCTTCCAACTTTCGATCAATCCAGGATGCAAACTGTTGAAAGGTACGCCTTCTAACACTGACATCTCTATTACAGGCAGCGACGATGATTGTGTCTGCAGATTAAGGTCATTTTAAAGGCTGGGGGAAGAAGAAAATGTCTTGCAAGGCATCAAATTCTTCTTTGAGAGAGGATTAAAGGAACTGTTGCTATTTACTCATTGTGAATGGGGGGGGGCATTGTTATTACACCTGGCACCGAGCCACAAGGGGGAGAAAGGCTGCACACAAAATTTCAAGGAAATAACAACAAAAAAAACACGTAGCAGATAGAGTTCACGATGCATGATGTGAACTTAAGAGCAAGTTCATGCATCCCGCTTCCTGAATATGTTTTAAGTAGACACAAAGGCCATTCCTTCTTCTGCAGTAAAGAAAATTCTTCCCTACAGCAGCATTTGTCAGATTGGCCAAGAATATTATTTTAATTTTCAGGCTCAGGTAAAGGCTTTACTAATGTGTTGATAGTTAGGCACAAAAGAATGACTAGTGAAAAACAAATTTTCCAGTGCCTGGGTGGCTCAGTCCATTAAGTGTCTGCCTTTGATTCAGGTTATGATCTCGGGGTCCTGGGATTGAGTCCCACATAGGGCTCCTTGCTCAGCTGGAAGCCTGCATCTCCCTCTGCCTCCTTCCCTCTCTCTCTCTCATGAATAAATAAATAAAATCTTAAAATTTTCTTTTTTCAAAAACTTTCTTCTAGATATGTATTTGGATTATAATGTTTCAATGATATAAGGCATGCATTTCACTCCGTGTACATCCTCTTGATTCTCCCATGAAGACACTCAGCTGAAAAGTCCATTTACGATCATTTAATGTAATCCCTAACTTCACTGATGCAGCCATAGGGCCAGAGAATTAAACGGAGGGTGAGTAGACGGGGATGGGCTAGGGGCCAGTTCTCTTACTTGCTCGTAACTGGATCCTCACTACATCCTATCATCTCCCAGTAGACACAGAAGGTATTTTACAGTTTTCTAAGGAATGGCTGAAAATTTCAACAATCTGAAATTAAACAGCACAGCATACAGTAGAGGTGGTGTTCTAATGTGCTTGGAAGCTTTAGTATTCACTATTACACTATGCTATTTTAATAAATACAAAAGGAATGTTTATTCACTTTACAGTCATGACATCTATGAAGTTAAAGGTTTTCACAGCAATGAGCAATTAGTTAAATATCACACATGGTAGCAAAACAGCAATTTGTAGACTTGTGTTGCTCAGTGCCTTAATTACTTATATTGCAACTTGTTTCAGACCACTAAAGACAGGGCTATCTAAAATCCCCAGGCAATTAAGGACAAAGTGTGCTCAAACATGAACAGCTCTTGAAGAAATAAATTGAAAGACCAGGTTTTATCTATAATGTTATTAGGTAGATAAATCACTGGGAAGAATAAACCAGTGGAAACAAAAATAAAGCACAAACTAAGATTAGTCCTTTAAAAATCTCCTTGGAGATTATGCAATTTGCCTCCATGAAATCAATATCAGTCGAATTGAAGATAAATTACAAGAGAAATCAAAAGCATACACTTCATGAGCAAGTAATAATAGTATTGTTTCCCTTTATTACATAGTAAGATCTAATCACAAAGCAAAGGTGTGGGGAGAGAGGACAGTTTATATTTGTTAGCTTTTTTCTGATGAAATGACACTTGGCTTTTGGGGACATATTGTCAGAATGTCTTGTTGGCACTAGACTGAGGGTTTTTTGTTTTGTTTTTCTGTTTTTTGTTTTAACAAATTTCTTGATTTTTCATAACTAAAAAAGAGAACTGGTATTTTGATATGTTCTATTTTCTCTGGTTGAAATGTTCAGATCATATATTATTCATATTGAACATTTATAGACCTTTCAGAAGTTGTCAGTGGATATCTAGAGAAAATACAAAAATGTATAAAATATTCTGTCTCCTTTTCATTGTAAAAATACATTTTATTAAAAAAAAAACCCATCAACCAATAATCACTAGCCCTACCTTCCCAACAGATTACCTCTATGCACATGAACGCATAAAATAACATGTTTACATAATACATTCTTTGCTTGTAAATACATGACATAAACCAAAACAAGATTTAGTTGATACAGATTTTAATAAGCTATTATGATAAAACCACAATTTACTGTGTAACCCTACCATTAACTGGTCTTTAATATGACTTCTTATATGATAGTATATGACATATAATGTGTTATTGTTATAGTCTGTTAAAGGCATCCTTCTGAATAAGTCTTAGTTAACACAGTTTTCTATCAGCAAGCATTCAAAGAGAATGGTTGCCAAGCAAATTTCTTCTGGAGCAATGAAAATCACTTATATAGCATTTGGCTGCATGTGTTTTTCAATTATAAAGAACCAACCAAAGTTTTAGAAATGAGCACGTCAAGAAAACTGGAAAATATCTATGTAGATGTCCTAATGAACTTGTTTTTCTTATTTTCTTTTAATACATGTGAAGTCAAATCATAAAAACATACCAAGTTAGGCCAGGAGTGGCCTTGGACTCTGTTTAATAATCACTTGATTTATAAATGAGGAAATGGAGGCACGGGGAACATATTTAATAACGTTTCTGCTGAAGTTCAGAAGTATCTCGATTTATCCCTTGGCTTCAACATCTGGAACAGATGTGGCATGTGGATCGATGATGAACTTGTCAAAGTCCAGATGCCACGTTTTAGAACAATTTTTGAATCTAACTTTAGTGTTGGAGATTAGTCAGATCAATATTGCTGAAAGGTGTCAGGGATTTGAGAGTACTCATCTAATCTACACTATGAACGTGTGTGCGTGCATGTGTGTGTGTGTGTGTGTGTGTAAACACAGGCTAATTATTAGAGCCTTCAGAATGGAGAAATGAACGCATAACCACAGGGCTGGATTGGGAGACAGTTGTATCAAGCACACCTAGAACAGGACTTCTGATTTTAAATCTTACAAAAGTAACGCTACTCTTTGAAGAGAGTGAAGGGATCCCAAAAAGAAGGTGTCCTGGAGAGGAAATTTTCAGGCCACACTTGGCTTTTCCTTATGCATGTGGGTGACCTGTGGTTGAGAGGAAATAATCCTCGACATAAGAGAACAAGTATATATGTTTTGAATGGAATACTGATTAACACAAGTTTTCTATCATTTGTACCACTACACAATTTACACAATTTACACGCTATTTATTATGTCTTTTTATGATCTAAATATGCCATTAGGTCATTATGAAGCACACAGCCAGATACACAAATAATACACTTGAAGAGTCTAGTCTTAAAAAAAAAGCAAATGAAAGCCATAGACGTGAAACAGAAAAGGCAGAGGTTTATGGGGTTTGTGCGTATTTGCAAGAAGGTAAGAGCAAAAAAATAGTGCTATTTTTCCAAGGTGAACTTTTTTTAGATCCTTTGTAGTAAACCAAGAGAAACATCAGTGATAAACATCTTTTTTTGGTGAAAAGCAATAAAGCACATTAAATAGTAGGAAAAATATTGAGAATTTAAGCACTGAAAGTCAGCAAATATACAGAATTAGGAAGTGGGAAATGCCTTGCAGGGACAGAGAAATATATCTCGTGTTTTCATTAGAGTGAATCACCTTTGAACAAGAACAGAAAAAGGAGATGGACCATTTAGAAGGAGGAGGGCAAATTAGAATGGTTTCAAGTCTTTCAATGATACTCAAGCCTGATATTCATGGAAATTTCTAGAATTGGAGAACAAGAGAGCTGTAGGATAGAATTTGACAAGAGCTACATCTTCCTTCCAAACACGGCACATATCCTGTATCAGGCCTTAATTTTAAGCCTTCTGACTGCACTCAGGATAAGCTTCTGACCAAAACTTTTTCATCAGAATTTCTTATCTAATGAATCCGCCCCGCCAGCACACACACAAATCTCTCAGTAACTGCAATCTAGTTGGGAACTTATTCGCACCTCTGATTTGAAATTTCTTTCTAAATACTCCTGAGAAGAAGTATAATACCACGGAAGCTGAGAAACCAGAGACCAACGTTCAAATGTGTATAGAAAATGCGAAGTATTGTCCATGAAGACCTACTCTCTTCGAAGCACATCAGTAGCAAGAAGAGAGCTCACCCACCCTTTATTCAGTTGCTCAGAAATCCAGGCCTCATGCTTATCTCTTCTTTCCTGACATTCATCTAATCAATTGCTACATCTTGCTAACTGTTCCATCTTTCCATCCGTGGACTCTGCCCCCCAGGCACAACGTTAACTACCAATCATGCTTTGCTTTGACTTGCGTACCAGCCTCCTAACTAGTTGTCTCAAATTCCTCTGATCTTTACAACACAGTCAGAAGGATTTATTTAAAATACAGATACTCTCATTACCTTTTAACCCTCTAAGATCACTCCCTTTTGCCTCATAGGGAATAACTCCAAACTCCTTTATCAGTCCTGCTTGACTTTATCTGATTTGGCTCTCACTTATCTTCCCACCAACATCTAAGCCAATTTTCTGCTCTCGTTTCAACAATTCAAGCGCACTGGTCTTATTTTTATTTCCTGAAACACCACAAACAAGTTCCTACCTCATGAATTTAGTTCATATTGCTCATTCTCATTTTCTTTTTTTCCCGAATATTGACTTATTTTTAATCACTTCTCGATTAAAGTGAATAACAGCCCTGAAGCAGCCTTCCTTGACCCTAAAATCCAGATCAGCTTCCCCAGGCACGCAGAAAACATTCTAAACTTCTTCAAGGCTTTCATTATGCTTGTAATGGTTTGAATCTATATTCTCTCCCTCCTCAGGCTCCCCACATTTAGTATATTCCCTGGTCCAGATGAGGTGCTTCATAATGGTTTTTAAATACACGAAATTATGGGGCGCCTGGGTGGCCCAGTCCTTAAGTGTCTGCCTTCGGCTCAGGGCATGATCCCGGCATTCTGGGATCGAGCCCCACATCAGGCTTCTCTGCTAGGAGCCTGCTTCTTCCTCTCCCACTCCCCTTGCTTGTGTTCCCTCTCTCGCTGGCTGTCTCTCTCTGTCAAATAAATTAATAAAATCTTAAAAAAAATAAATACACGAAATTAATATCATGTATAACAATGCTAACTAACATATAAAACAGTTTAAAGTGATGCTCATCTCTTGTCCACTTAAAAAGAACAAACCATGGGGTGCCTGGGTAGCGCAGTCGATAAGCATCTGCCTTCGGCTCAGGGCGTGATCCCAGCANCTGCTTCTTCCTCTCCCACTCCCCTTGCTTGTGTTCCCTCTCTCGCTGGCTGTCTCTCTCTGTCAAATAAATTAATAAAATCTTAAAAAAAATAAATACACGAAATTAATATCATGTATAACAATGCTAACTAACATATAAAACAGTTTAAAGTGATGCTCATCTCTTGTCCACTTAAAAAGAACAAACCATGGGGTGCCTGGGTAGCGCAGTCGATAAGCATCTGCCTTCGGCTCAGGGCGTGATCCCAGCATTATGGGATCAAGCCCCACATTGGGCTCCTCCGCTGGGAGCCTGCTTCTTCCTCTCCCACTCCCCCTGCTTGTGTTCTCTCTCTCGCTGGCTGTCTCTCTGTCACATAAATAAATAAAATCTTTAAAAAAAAAAAAAGAACAAACCATAAAAAAACTAGGCATTGAAGCCTAAAGCTTATGGACTTTGACAGGATTAACTACATAACTAGTTCTCTGGTATACTGATGGTGTCAGACAATACTGACAATATTACAATAGTTGATAATATTGACAATGTATGACAACACTGATACTAAACAACAATACTACAGTAGATTCCAGAGTCAACTCTGGCAGTTTTCACTGTTGCTGGGTGACCTCTGGCATCTACGACAATATTAATTGGTGACGGAGATTGTTATTGAGTGAATTAATGACACAACGCACAGCCATTTCCTAGTAGAACTACGAGTCAGTGGACTCAGTCTTCTCTGCACCTCCCATGCTAGAGAAGATCACTAAATTAATGAGTAAACCCCATCAGTACGGCCATAATCATCAGCATTGCAATCACAATTTGAGACTTCACAAGCATGTTGGCAGTTCTGTTCAAATACCAAGAATGTAATGACAGTGGGAAAAGAGATGAAGTAACTGACATTGAAGACACAAAATCTCTCATCCCTATTATTCTCCAACTCGATTTTATATTTCTTCATAGTATTTAATATTTATTTTCTTACTTTGTCTATCACCACAGTGAGGTAATTTCCCCGAGAGCTTATTCAATTTTGTCCCCCCCGTGTCTTGCAAAGCATTTGCAAAGAAGAGGTACCGAGTCAGTAAGTGACAGTGAGTGAACCTGTGAATAGATGTGTGTTGAAGAAAAGAACCAGCAGAAAACACGGGGGCCCTCCATGGCTCAGCTCTTCAGAGGGTGGGCTGAGATATTCTGAAGGATGTTTTAAAAGCTAATGCATGACAGGAAGGACTCAGGATGATAAACACCACGTTGTTTATGACACACATACTGTGCCCCATTTTCTAAATCATGCCTGCACACTCCAGGTGTAGGATCTGGGTGGAGAAGTCCAGGTGACCAAGAAAGACCCAGATTGGCACTTTACTGACCCTAAGGAAACCCACTCCACTGGTGAACATTGAGCCCCAGTGTGAAATAAAGACTCTGTGTGATATGTGTGTGTGTGTGTGTGTGTGTGTGTGTGTGTGTGTGTGTGTGTTTCTGGTAAGGAATTAAAGTTGTTGTTCTTTCCCAGCAGGACTGGAACTCAGGAAAGGTGTCTTACATACAAAATGGAAAGAGATATGTACAAGCACACACACCCTCTTAAGAGACAGGATAAATTATATTTAAAAAAATCAAAATGAATGCATATACTTTTTGAAATTTGGGTCACTATTTAAAAAAAAATTGTAGGATACTGCATTAAAATGTTATGTATCTCAATAACTGAGGTTTTATTTTTGTGGATCCCATTCAATGCTGCCTATCACTTACTCAACCCCACCTCTGTCCTGTGTCATAACTGCTGAGGCTGGTGAGCGGCAGATGATACAGGACAATTTTGTTGGAGGCCTACCTTCCAAAAGGGGTCTGGAATAGCATCCAAGGTCAGGGCACAGGAAGGAGCTCCTTTTCACAGTCCACAGTCACGCACCATATGGAATCCAATCTGCACTACCTACCTGGGTCCTCACTTGATGGCCATAACTGGGGACATTAGGCCATTATCAAGACACTCACTCAGAAGAAATCCATGTACAGTTAGAATGACATGAACTATGAACTATGTCCTTTGCCATCCTACTATACTTTGCCCTCCTAAGGTAGACTTATGCATGTGTGATACGGCAGCTTTCCTTGTTTTCAAAACAAAACAGTGACAACAGGAATCTACCTTTTTACATATTTCTTTCATAAACACACCATTTAGCCACACAAGCAACATGGTTTTCTTTGTGTCATGGAAATTCAAGTAACAAATTCTGTCACAGAACATATGAATGTGGGAAAAATGAGATTATGCATATAAATTCCTCTTAGGTGCTCTTGAGCTGAACCCAAGAACATAGCATCACAACAGGCAGACGTACATTTATACAATGTGGTCACAGAAGATAATTGCTGTTAATAATTCATTAAGAAGTATTCCTTTCTCTTTCAGCAAACTTATTCACCACTTCAACCATTTTCATCAAGCTTTATAATTGGATGTGGAGAAAGGGCACGCATGATTTTATGAGCAATAACAACTAACATTTGAACAGCATTTTACAATTTGTAAAGCAGTTTTCATAGACATAATTTCACTCCCCACAGCCACAGTAGCACTTAGGTGTTATTAAGATCATCTACAATTTACTAATGAGGAATGTGAGTTGGCAAGATTATAAATTTGGAATAGGGCTATATCAGTAAACCGAAATACAATGTGTGGAGTGCACCGAGATTTATTGTTTACATAACAAGTTGTCCAAAGTTAGCCGGTGGCTAGTGCTTGTTCACCAGTTCAATGATATTGACACCAAAGTCTCCCTGATTACTTTTCTTCATGACCACAGGATGGCTACGTTCCAGCCTAAGATGGTCAAAGAGGAAGAAAGGAGAGTGATGCTGCATCAGGAAAACAAAGCCTACCCAGAACTGTGTGGTAGACTCCAGCTGGTCTTATTTACAGACTGAGTCCAATGGTCACCCCTCTGGAAGGTAGCCAGGGAAAAGGGATGATAAAGGAAACTGGGTAAGCCAACTGCCAGCTCTCGTACAGGAGAATAAAGACATTTTAATTTCTTTTGTCTTACTCCAGAGCTCATTCCCCTCTGTCTCTTTCAGACAGCACATGGGAAGGGAATGTGTATATGTGGTTTATGCTGTACATATGTCTATGTGCTGCAAATAACTCAAATGTATGATATATAGAGAAGATAAGGAATTTCTTGAGAGTATGAAGCATTTACACACTGGGTTTTTTAAAATGAGCCACTGTTTACATGTGATCGACTTTTAAACACTCATATCTTTGAAGAATCATTTGCACCCAGCCTCTCGGTATCATAGCTACATAGTTAGCACTGAAATATGTCTATCTTGATCTTTTAACTATATCTGAATTCCAAAATTCCAACCAGTTGTAGAAAGTTTCCAAGTGAATTGCTCATAATCACAAATTCAACATATCTGAAACTATGCCCCATGCTGTCAAGTTCATCTCCAGATTTCCTTAGCCTTTCCATGATGCCATTATTTTCATAGTCCTGGATCTAAAAGCGAAGTCACATAGGCTGTTTCAATATTCTTCATCCTTAATGTTCAAACAATCTGTTCTTTTGCCAATGTATTCATTGGTCATATGCCAAGCAGTGTGTTAGGTGCTAGGACTAGAACGAAAGCTGGCTTAACACATCACAGATTCAAAATATGGCCCTCCTCAGGTCCTCATTTCAACAAACCTGTACTATGGCAAAATGTTTCATTTCCTTTTATCCATTCCACATACCAATAAGAACCAACTTTCTAAAAAAAATTGCATCTATTATGCTTGCTCAATTTCAGTAGATTATATAGAGTGTCCACGGTACCAGCTGCCTTGACTTGAAATTGCTATGCCATCCTGTGTAATGAAAAATTAGCTTTAGGTAGAGAGAGGTCTGGCCTTTGTCTTCAGCTCCTGAGAGGTGATCGGTAAGTTCCTGGGACATCCTGCTTCACAGGAGAGTCTTTGATGCTTGGGGCCTTTGACCAAAGGACAGTCTAACAGTGTGATTTATAGAGGGGGCTTTGAGATATGCCATATAGGTTACTACCCCATAGGAACTGGAGACTAAAGGTATTAGCTCCAGCCTCCAAGAAGGGCTGGAAACCAAAGGTTAGCCATGTAATCAGTGTACAATAGAGCACCAATAAAAACTATGGACACCACAGACTTGGATAAGCTTTCCTGATTGGCAATATTCTACAGGTGCCATTATACATAGTGGCTTGGAGGACATAATGCTATCCATGACTCCATGTAGGGAAGACAACTAGAAGCTCCATGTTTGGGTGCATCTCTCCTCTACCTTGTTCTATGCATCTCTTCCTTTGACTGGGGGAAATGTGTGCCTTTTCCCTGTAATAAATATAACTGCAGATATAATAATGAGTTTTGTGAGTCTTTCTACTGAATTATTGAATCTAAGGATGGCCATGAGACCACTGTATTTGTCACCAGCTGGTCTGAAGGGAGCATGGTCCTGAGGACTTCTGATGAGACTTGTGTCTGAAGGGAGGGCAGTCTTTTGCAGATTCTTCCCTCTGTGTGGTTTGCCTAACAAATGGTACATCCTTTCGGCTAACTCATGGTTTTCCAACCCAGGCTCCATAATTTACTCTTGCCTTTATTCTTGATGTTTTCCTCTTACCCTGGATCATTTCTGACTCTCTTCCTCTCTCTCCAAACCTTTCACATCTTTAAGGAGAATAACAGGTTCTGCCTCTTTCATGACACCTTTTTTTTTTTCACCAGACTACCAAATTTACATATATGCTATTTCTTTTTTTTTTTTTTTAAAGATTTTATTTATTTGACACAGAGAGAGAGACAGCCAGCGAGAGAGGGAACACAAGCAAGGGGAGTGGGAGAGGAAGAAGGAGGCTCCCAGCGGAGGAGCCTGATGTGGGGCTCGATCCCAGGATTCTGGGATCATGCCCTGAGCCAAAGGCAGACGCTTAACAGCTGAGTCACCCAGGTGCCCCTACATATATGCTATTTCAACTAGCATGTGAGTTTTTAATCTCTTTGATTATGTTTTGAGTTGTCATCTGACAACTAACAAGCTTAGAAGCTTCATAAGATGAAAAAACTTCTTAATCAGTTACAGAACCATCCTCCCCATTTCCCCACAACATTAGGGAGGTATTCTATCAGTAATCATTACTTGACTTCACATTTATAAGTACCAAGTGAAGCATGCCCACCTTCTGTCCAAAAACAGAACATGTCTACTTAGACACGCAATAATTTCCAACCATGAATGATAATTATTAATAAGCTAGATTTAATAGCAGAAAAATCTTTCCTTGCATCACCCTCCATGACCCCAGAATAGAGTTACAGGGCTGTTTTAATTTTTCTTCTAGAGATTACTGTAAGTAAACTAATGGAAACTACCTAACCAAGTTCCCTTTTATAAAATCAACTATATATTTTCTTTGCTGCATGCATTGAC
Source organism: Ailuropoda melanoleuca (assembly GCF_002007445.2). Lineage (NCBI taxonomy): Eukaryota > Metazoa > Chordata > Mammalia > Carnivora > Ursidae > Ailuropoda > Ailuropoda melanoleuca. The sequence continues at coordinate 9,732,368 of NC_048235.1, read as the reverse complement.
TGACCAAGGATTGAAACAAGCTCCCCTATCTCTGGGGCTCCACCTGTTCTGCATCGTAAGTGTTTCATGTAGCGTTACTTGTGTGTGTGCATGGGTGTGTGTGAATTTAACTGAATTCTTACAAACTTCTATAAGGGAAGTGTTATCATTAGCCCCATTTTACAAACGGGGGACCCAAGCACAGAGAGTTTCAATAACTTGCCTGAGGTCAGTCAGCTAGTAAATAGAACTGGGATTCTAACCCAGGGAGTCTAGGCACATGACCCATGCTGCAATCACTACCCCTCCTAACCCCTGCATATTTGTTTGGAGCACAGCTGTACCCTGCTCACGTATAATCATGCAAACTTGTCAAATCCCTTCACCACATACCAGCAACCCTTCAACACGGAAGTTAACTACAACTTGAAAACACTTTTTTTTTTTTTCCCGTGTGGAGGCATCACAATAGGGCTTGTCATTAGTGGGAGTGCTATTAACCCAATATCGGATGAGGTACACAAAAGCAAGAAACAGATGACCTCATTCCGTGCCATCTGGGAGAAAGAGGGAGAACAAACAAAAAGGGGGAGACATACATAATAGAATGAGCAGAATCTTTTGGATTCCGAACTGTAATCTTTTTACATGGTATGTCATTTAAAGCTTATATTAATACTACTCATACTATTAAGTGAACAGAAGTTACAAATGGCAGGTATGAGGAGTTTGGGGTTTTCTTTTGCTTTGGGTTTTTTTGGTGAAAACATTTATATTTAGACTTAGCCAGTGGGTTCAGTTTAGATGATCCCAATTTTTAGGCAACATCCAAAGCATCATAGTCAGGAGCCAGCTGAACATGTGTTTTCTTCTCTCCGTGGGCCAGATCAGGGTGTTGACCTTGGCCATGTCAATGTCACAGAGCTTCTTCACAGCCTATTTGATCTGGTGCCTGTTGGCCTTGACATCCACAAGAAACACAAGGGTGCTGTTGTCTTCTATTTCTTCATAGCCGACTCAGTAGTTACAGGGAACAAAATGATGCATAGTGGTCAAGCTTGTTTCTCCTGGGGGCGCTCTTTCAGGGATATTTGGGCCACCTTCTGAGACACAGCGTCTTGGGCAGTAGGAAAGGAAAGTGACATGCAGATCTTTTTGTGCGTGTGTGTGAGTGTGGATGCCTTCAGCACCTCATTCTTTAAAGATAAATTTCTTAGAAAAGTTAAAGGTGATAGTATTACAATTATGGTATGTTCCCTGGCTTGTTTGTTGCTTATTTTTCCTATATCAATGATCTATAATTAACATAGAATAATGTGACAAAAATTTGTTCATTTTTATGTTAGTCTGGTTAGATGAGGCCATTTTTATTTTTTTTAAATATTTATTTTTATTTGGGGGGAGATAGATTTCTTTTAATTCATTCACTATGTCTGCATTCTTCAAACAAGCATGTTTATTTTTATGATGGGAAAATGCCTTAATTTAAATGGACATGATAACTCTCTTTTTTTTTCTGTTTTTATTTTTATTATATCCAGTTAGCCAGCATATAGTTCATCATAAGTTTTTGATGTATGAGGCTTACAGAAGGGAGAGGGTGAGGTCATTTTTTTAAAATAAAACTTTTCCAATTTAATTTGAGAGATCCACAAAATCAATGTTTTAAAATGTACACACATGGGGCGCCTGGGTGGCTCAGTCTGTTAAGCATCTGACTCTTGGTTTGGGTTTAGGTCATGATCTCAGTGTTGTGGGCTTGAGCCCCACATCAGGCTCTGTGCTCAGTGTGGAGTCTGTCTCAGATTCTTTCTTCCACTCCCTCTCCTTTATTGCCCCTCCCTGTGTGCTCTCACGTGCACTCTTTCTCTAAAATGAATAAATAAAATCTTTAAAAACAACACACACATACGATGCTCTAATTTTTAAAGGTCTTACCTTTTTAAATACTTGTAAATTATTTCTTACAAATGATCTCCACATCTTGAGCTATGGCAATGAGTGTTATAACATCAAAGTTTTGGATATCTGTTTAATTCACATATTCAGGGAGAAAAGAAAATTTCATCAATATCTAGTAGACGAGGACATTCAACCTATTTTTGAATGTTTCCATTAAAGGTCATACCTCAGAGATACTGTGGGTTCAGTTCTAGACCACCACAATAAAGTGAATATTGCAACAAAGCCAGTCAATTTCTTTTTATTTCCCAGTGCATGTAAAAGTTATGTTGGTCTGCTAAGTGTGCAATAACATTATGTCCAAAAAAAACCAATATTCCAACCTTAATTTAAAAATAAAAGTTGCTAAAAAATGTTAACCATCATCTGAGCTTTCAGCTCCATCCTAATCATTGATCAGAGATGGTCATGAGGATATAATAATAAAGTTTGAAATATTGTGAGAATTATCCAAACGTGATACAGAGACCAGAAGTGAGCAAATGCTGTTAGAAGAACGGTGCCCACTGACCTCAACCCAGTGTGGCCACCAACCTTCAATTTCTAAAAAATGCAGTATCTGCAAAGGGCAATAAAGCAAAGCACAAGAAAACGAGGCATGTCTGTATCTAAAACTTGTCTCTACACTGTCATTTTGTATCACCAAATTCATAAAAGACAACAACAGAAAGATGTAAAATATCTCTTCTACAGAACACATTTTTCAAACAAGAAAGGACACAGAAGGAGTTTGGTAGATGTATATTTCAAACCAACCATGTAAGTCAAAATTACGATTTGTTTTTCCTCCTTTAGAAAAGATACATAATTGCATACTTACACTCAAATTGAATTCATGATCAAGCTCTATTGCCTAATAAGTAGTCTTGGACAGTCAGTTAGAGAGCCAGGCACGTGAGAAGCATCGATTTAAACAAAAAGAAGCCCTTTGTGCTATAATTCAAAAGGGGTGGGGAAAATTTTTACATCCCACATTAAAACCCAAAGCAAAACTAAAGAACGGTCTTTCACTACAGAAATCCTTTTTTATAAATATAGCCCTTTGCATTAAGGAAACGCTCTCTTCATGATGTCATCTTTAAAAGTTCATTGCAAAAATCTGTAAGAGAGGGCTAAGTCATTTGCTACTCAGTAGTGATTAATTTACAATCTCACTCTTTCATGCAGTAGGAAGAACCGGGTACCAGAGGGGTGCTTTCATACCAGAGGAGCGGCTTTCACAGAAAGGAAAATTCCTCTACGGAGAAACCTTTATCCACCTCAAAGTTGTGTCTGGATGTGGCCATCCTCAATGGCCTGGTGTCATTGCCGATGTCTCAATTCTCTGGTGATACAGTTGGTGTCAAAATCCCATTTCAACAGGCACAAATACGTTTCTATGATTTACTCTGAGCCCAAAGTCAGGAATTTGTTTTCCAGTGAGGCTGCTGACACATGGGACGAAGATGGATTACAGGGCTCATGGAGATGTAGACATTATCAGATCCAGAGAAAAAAGAGACAAAGTGGGAACAGCAAGCACAGTTATAGGAAATGGAAACCGATATTCAGGGGGCATTAGAGTGTGTGTCCTGTGTCCTATTAGGTAACACCTGCTATAAACATTTTGGTATAGCCAGCAATTACTGGCAGCAACCCAGTGCTCATTTGAATATTTATCCTTTATTTGGTTTAGTAGATTATATATAGCTTAAGAATTTTCAACATTCTAGAATCTTTTCAAAATCTTAGTTCCAGTCTATGATTGCCATTGCTTTCAGCAGCATTTATGACTTCAATTTTTAAAAAGAGAAGCCATTTGAGTCAGGGAAATACTGTGTGTGTGTGTGTGTGTGTGTGTGTGTGTGTGTGTGTGTATGTTTGTGTGTGTGTATGTAACATTTTGCCAAACAATGACAGTTACCATTTTGGTTGTTCAAATAATACTAATGATAAAAACATTTGACCTCAGGAATTTTTTTCACTGTCAAAGTATTAAAAAAACTTATTTACTTGGGAAAAACATAACAAAACAAAAGACCTTCTGCAGAAAAGGTGGAATTCGAGGTCCAGAATAAACCATGCAGATCATATGGACTCAATAAATTGCTCCTATAGGCTATAATATATCTATTTCTAATAAAATGTTGAAATATCAGCTGGAATGTTAGTATAATAGATTTTATCCACAGCTTCTTTAAGGAACCTAAGCATGGGGGGGGGGGGGGGGGGGGGAAAGAAAGAAACCTAAGTTTTCAGTTTCTTGATTTAAAAAAAATGTACAATTCCTGAATTTTGAATTATTTTGTGAATGTTTATAGAATTGGACTGCAAATGACAAGCAATTTTTGAAAAACAAAAATGCATACACAATATTCAAACCTACCAACACTATAGTGATGGCAAAAGTGACAGTCATTTAGGCTGGTAGTAGAATATATTAGCAAAATCCTAGCTTTTTCCTTATTAGCTAAATCTTGAAATTTACATTGAATATTGACTTGGAAACTGTTTCACTAACCGATTAATATTTATCATCTGTTGATGCCTGTTGTTCTCTATATTCTTATTTGTTACATCTGTAACTTATATATCATGGTTACTGAAGGAGGAAATTAAAAAAAAAAAAAAGTACAGCTAATCCTTAACAACATGGGTTTGAACTTCACCAGACTACTTATAAAGCAGATTTTTTTTAGATAAATACAATACAGTACTGTAAATGTTTTTTCCCTTATTTTCTTAACATTTTTTTCTCTACCTTACTTTATTATAAGAATATAGTATATAACACTTATAACCAAGTATGTGTTAATCAACTGTTTATGTTACGGGTAAAGCTTCTGATCAACAGTAGGTAATTAGTAATTAAGTTTTGGGGGGAGTCAAAGTTATATGTGGATTATCAAATGCACAGGGTCAGCTTCCCTAACCCCTGTGTGGTCAAGGGTCAGCTGTTTTCTGATAATAAATACCAGGGATAATATTTTTAAATAATCATGAATGTAATGACACCAGCCAATATTCTAAAAATACTTTGTAGCTTATAAAGTGTTTTCCAGTACTTTCCCACCTAATTATCTCCATCTTATTAAGGGGAAAGCTGCTGACTCCCTGAAAGATATACTTCCCTTCTTTTAAACAAGTGTGTGACATTTTTAAAAAGCCACTATAGTTTACAAATGCTAATTTCATGTTTGCTTTCTTCTTCAGGACCCCTTGGAAAATGAGAAATATCCACAGGCACATTTAAGGAAAAGTATCACCAGATTTCATTTATAAGTGGAACTCCTTCAAACACCACACAGTATTCTAACATTTAAATAGCACTCATCAATTCATATTAAATAACATTTAAGGTCCAAGTAAAGTAGAATTATTAAAATAGCTCTGATTAAGCCCATCTTGACTAATTCTTACAGTATTCAAACTAATTTAGCTCCCAATTAAAACTAATTGCATTCTATAGGACTGCTATTTAAAACAATATTTTTTTATAATTTAGCAATAATTTGAGAAACAGTAATATGTTGTACTTTAAAAATATATTAAAATGGACAAAGAGTTACTATTTTTGAGAGGAGAAAGGAACACTTATTGGCCATATACCTTTACTCCAAAAAATTAGTTTTCTAGTGATTTCTTAAAAGAAATTAGTTGTTTTGTTATTTTTACTGTAATATACAAAGGCTTAAACAGTAAAAAGAAACAATTTCGGAGAACACTGTCTGCCTTTTTCCTCTTTTCTACATAAACTGGTATTTGTTTCAACTATATTAAAATTCTCTTGTGTTCACAAATGAGTCTAGACGCCTCATTCTTTAAGTAATTCAGTGACAAAGGCCTGATTCCTCCATCGGTCCAATAATTTATTTGAAAAGAACTCTGCATAATAAATGAAAACAATTTTATTACTGTGCTTCATTCAGTAGAGGCAATATTCAACTTGAATAATGCAATTAAAGGTGCGAACACAGTAATTTCCTGTAAACTCTCTATGGTGGCTTTCTCAATAGGAGCCATAAACCTCAAACATTGTCACAATAGCAATTGGACATCTATCACACACAGATTTTAAGATCACCTTCTTTCCTTTAGTCATCAAAATGACTTAATCCAAGATCCTTCTTCTAAGCATCATAGACCCATGGGATGGCTATACTTGATAAAAAGCAAAGTTGAAAGCAATATTCAGTGTCTGTCAATCAAATGATTTCTTATTTAGTGTGGGCCTATAATTGAAAAATTTGAGGAAAAGCTTAATACAGGATTAGTTAGTGCTTCCTATTCAAGACACCTTACAGAAATGCATGGAGACATTATTCTAAGGACTATTTAGCAGTATGGAGGTGCTATCAAAAAATAAAATGGGACCGTGCTGCTTGATCTTATTAAAATTTAGCTTCAGATTGAATAAAGGGCTTTAAAATGGAGAGTCAAAGAGTCTTACAATTTAAATTCAAAAACAATGCATGATAATGATGATGATGTGGAAATACCAAAACACCATAGAACTCCTCCCTCCCAGTTCTATTTTCTAACCTTTCTAAAGTAATAAAATATACAAAACTCTATCAGATGACTGAATAGGCTAAGATGTTCTGAAATACGGTGGCTGATTAAAGGCAAATTTGCTCTAATCATGTGTGTGCAGTTATCACATGAAGTCTGAACAATACGCAGCCTATCCTGACCCGAAAACAAACATGAAAAGCTCTGCTCCACACTGTAGCAGATGATGTTTTCTGAGTGGTAATTCTGATATTTGATGTATATTCTTTATTCTTTCTAAGTAACTTTGATTCTGCACCAGCCAAGATAGAGCCCTGAAAAAAATACTTCAAAGCACTAAAATGCTGAAAGAATCTCGAGTGTCAAGTAGAAAAGAAAATTGTGCCCATGTGCCTTACAAATAGTTTTTATTTCAATTCCATGGAAAACAACGTCTCAGCCCTGTGAAACTTGAGAGATGCGCAGCTGTCTCTTGGCGTTCCTTATGTCACATGGGATGCTAACTGATAGCACGTGATTCTTTTTCCAAACAACTTTTATGTCCAAATTGATATTAAGTAAGTCATAGGAAGATCATCCATAAAAATTAACCAAATTGAAAAAAAAAGCAATCATTAATATCGCCAGTGAAATGAAGATGATAGGAAAGAATGTAAGGCATATGCGACATGCTAGAAACAGGTAAATGTTATGTACTTAAATGACCCTGGAAAAGACAGGAAATTGTTGAGAAAATTCAAGCAAACTAAAAAAAAAAACAAAAACAAAAAAAAAACACTTCAATTTAGTAGGTATTTCTGGCATACATATCTAAGAGCCAGAATCTTTTGAAAATAGTAGTTTCTTTTATACTTTGAGTTGAATGAACTTAATTTGAGACCAAATTTCAAAACCTGAACCATTGATGCTGTATGCTATGTCTTAATAATTTGGCAACAATTATTTGACCATCTTAGAATACCTGAAAACACAACATCGAATCGTGCTTTTGATTGGCATCATTGCCAAAGGTTTCTTAAATTTTCAACGTAACCCATAAAGATGTGATGATAGTTGTATGATATGAACAATGTTACTAATAATCCCCACAAAATAGCATGCTGTAGTATAAAATGCGTCTAAAAGGTACTTTCTCCATATCTTCTCGTGCTAGTGCTATTTGGTGATATGATCAATGTAATAATCATAGTTACGCAGGACAGTGGGCCAAATAAAATAATTCAGCGGTACTATTAGCTGTTAACAATTTCAGGGTAGTTTACGACATAATCTAAGATTAGAGGGCAAAAAATATTGGTGCTTGGAGGGAGCTCTTAGCCAGCAAAGAAAATAAAGGAGAAAGGACATGAATCTATTTGTAAACCAGGTTCAACCTGCTTTTCCTGCCGTAGGTGTTGCCTGAATTACTCTCTTTCTGTCCAGCCGCACATGGGGAAACGAAAAGTACCAGAGGTGAGTATTTTCACACCTTGGGTACATAGAGTGAATGAGGACGGAACCTGTGGGATGAAGCACATACCATTTAGCCTGTCAAAATTTCCTCACGAGATTGCCAAGCTTTAGCAGCCCCACAATTCTCTCCTTGGGTAAGGATAAGGAGAAAGTAAATGGAAATGTAGTTTTAAGGGGTTCCAGTCAAATGAGCTGGGATCTCTTTGGTTATTACATATTTCTGGAAGGGCCAGTGACAGTGGAAAAACGCAGGCATACGTCACAGTTTTGAGCTCCTTTTGAGCCATACCGAAAGTTACACCATGAAGGATGAGAACAAAATAACCCCAGGTGCTTTCCTTGGCACAGTATTACCTGGCAACTAGTGGAATCTGTATTTATGCATTAACTTTGAAGTGCAAATTTCAACCTTATGAAATGTAAACTCTGCATGTCCCACCTTCTCTTCCATCCCTATCTCACACTATTATAAAACTGAGGGTAAGTTACGGAAAAAATACCTTAAAATGTGCAAAGTGCTTTCCACACTTAGGTGCTAAAATAGTGTTCGAATGTACCCCGCGTCCCTTGCGTCCAGTCTCAATTGACTTTTGGCCATAAACCATTATTACACTTAGGTAATAAATTTTCAAATGCCATAAATTTGTGGTGAATTTTACAATGAAAATAACCATCCATAGCCATCCATTCTAAAACAAATGGTGACACCAATTTTTGCTAATTCTTTGAATTTCTTTGTAAGGAAAAACACAGGGAATGCACAAATAATACATTTGGGTGATTTATTAATCCAGGTGCTTACTTTCAAAGGAGCAAAGTCAGCAAGAAAAAAAAAAGAAGAAGAAAGAAAAGAAAAAGAAAGGAAAAGAGACTTTTTTTTTTGTGGTAGTATATACTGATGTAAAAAAATTGCAAAATAATTTAAGAAATGTAATGCATGTGTTTCTGAGATATGTAGACAGCATCTAGATAAGTCATTGCATAATATATGTCTCACACAGACGCAGGGCTCTTTACTGATCACTTGAAATAGTCAAGACATTGCAGTAATCATTTAACTGATAATTTGACATTTTTCATATATTTTTAAAATGTACTTTTATATGAGTCTACAGAATTACTAAAGTAAATCTAAAATAGTATATATCATATATATACAGACACAATATGTTTTATATTTCTATATATATATATTTGATATTTGATTGTTTTAATATCCAAAAGGAAATCTTTATATAAAAATTCCTATGATTCAGAAAACGTTCAAAATCTAGACCTAATTTCATTGTTAATTAACTATTTTATTCTACTATTTCTATCTATGGAGTCTTTGGGTTTTTTTCTTGTTTCACTTTCTTCATTGATATACTATGCCATTATGAATATCTGCAAGCAAAAAAATTTTACCCAAAACATATCAGGGCATTTTCATACCAAAATAAAATAGTCAGCAACAAAGAAATTGTGTGCCACCATTCTCTAGAGGTGAATTCTTTAGAGGCTTTGCACTGCCAATCCCAGGGAATCACAGTCACAGATAGTTTACAAAGTTCTCGTCAAATCTGGGTAGGAAACACCACACCTAGCTGCCTTTTTACAAATAGCACACTTAAGTGAAAACAAAACACCTCTATCACTTCTGCTTTTGAATCCTTACCACCAATGATTTAGCAACATTAATCAATGTAATAAATAATAAAACGACCTAGGAATCAAACAAAACTGTACAATTATATGTCAACTTTTGTTTTTGGAAGGAATCATAGATTATTGGTTTTTTTTTTTTAAGGTTTTGTTTTTGTTTTTCATTTGACAGAGAGAGAGGGAAAACATAAGCAGGTTGAAAGGCAGGCAGAGGAAGAGGAGCAGGGAGCCTGATGCGGGGCTTGATACCAGATCATGACCTGAGCCCAAGGCAGTCGCTTAACAGATGGAGCCACCCAGGTGCCCCTAGACCATTGTTTTAGTTTCCAGCAATCACGTAACTTTTCTAACTACTAAGACATACTTCATATGTTCTCTACAATCAACAAAATTCCAGTGGAATCCATTAAATTACTTGCATTTACAGCCTAAGACTTCCTAAATTTGTCTTAATGCATACTTATCTTAAGGTAAAAAATAGTTTATTCAGAGTCTATCTTATCCAAATATTTATCTCTATGGCTCAATAGATGGTATGATTTCCAGTTAATAATAACAAGACAGATTATTCTTCCTGAACTATATGGCATTTTAATGGGGGTGCCTGAGTGGCTCATCAGTTGAGTGTCAGACTCTTGGTTTCAGCTCAGGTCATGATCTCAGGGTTCTGGGATCAAGCCCCGTATCCAGCTCCACACACAGTATGGAGTGTGTCCCTAACCCCTCCTCCCTCTCCCCCCACCCCGCCTCTCTCTCTCAAATAAGTAAATAAATAAAATCTTAAAAAACACGTTAACTGAATGGTATATGTTACATTATTCTGAATTCCGCAGTTAAAATGAAGGTACCTTTCAAAAATTGGAGAGCTGTAATAATAACAGCAAAGTTAATTGTTTCTATACAGACCAAATTAATTCTATTTGAAACTGTGAATCAGAAAACTTCAAAATAAAACAAAATTAAAGGAAAAAAAGCTGAAATTATCAGAATGTGTAGTTCTCTAAATTCACACTTGCTTGGGGACAATCTGAAACCTACCAATAATTGGCCCAAACTAACTGGTGACAGAGAGATTGTATGGAAGAAGATGGCAGTGAGTAGGCAGAGCGAAAGTTTTCCTCAAACCCCTTTTTTCTCTTTAGACAAGAAACGGCGCCCCACAGCTTTGAATATCTTGGGTCCTATTTTCACTGGTCAGAAACTAACATGTAAAACAACCGTTAGTTCTCAGATAAGCAAAAATCTCTCCTTCAACTTAACCCCAAGCTGTTAAGCTTCTTCAAACTAGAAACTGATTTACATCATTTTAAAATTATGGGTTTATATTTTATAATTTTATGCATTATTTAAGCCATGGTTTTTAAAAAAAAGAGGCATCATTTCTTGTTTTAAATATAAATTGTTATGCAAGCAACTTTCCTATTATATTCTGATGCGAAAATTAGCAATACTTATTTGCAACTCTATAATCTCACCAAATGGTGGCACATGTACCATGTTTTCTTTAGATTGAGACTGCGAAATTCATTCCCAATATGACCGGCTTTAGCTGTTTGAATGTGTGTTATATTTCCTTGCATGTAATAAAGTCAAAGATTAAAGAAGTGCTGGTCCAAAGGTCAGAGATACTTGAACTTTTCTGAAGTTTTTAACATCAATTTTTTGTGTTATTTTAATCAGTGACTAGTTATCTTTCCTTGAATTTTATAACAAATTTTGCTTTTTAAACAGGAGTATCTGTTCACTATCAGCAAGAATACAATGACATTCTTTTTTGCAGAGTAATGAACTTGGAAAATTAGTATTTTCCTTATTGAAATAATACCATGTATTTCTTAATTTACTCAGTGTCTATTTATTCATCAAATATTTATTGAGTACTTAGAATGTGTCCAGTAGCATGGTAGAATTTTGGGGATAAAACTAATGAAGACAGAAGTCACTGCTGCAGGAACTTAGGAAAAGACTGACTGGATGTCAAGGCTGATGAGTGAAACCAGAACTGGGTGAGGGTGCATCCTAGTTGAGTTTTCCTTCAAAAGCTGGCTCATACCTGTGACCCGGACTACGGCACCTGATCTGTCTTTTGTGAAGTTTTCAGAGTCATTCTGGTAATGTGATCATTCTTACACATGAGGTTTTTTCCATTTCTCCCAGTTTATTTTTGCTCTTTCGTTTTGGCTATGTTAGAGATGAAATGACATAGCTTAGCAGCTTCTCATAGTCACTGCCTTAATACTTGGTATTGGTGTAGTATTTTCCCATGTTCAGACCCGCTCTATGTGTTTTTTCCGTATGATGAGATTTACCCTGGAATAGAGATTGTCAACCCTATTTAACTGAGGAGAAAACTGAGACAGAAAGTGTATTATTTGGCAGAGGTCAAAGACCTCCATAAAGCCTGGTATCATCACTGTAAGTTTTTCTTCCTTTGCCACATAAATTATGCATTAAATTGGAGGCCACAAAATTTAAAAATCTAAGGAAAATGTATTTTTAGATAAGTAAATGTTTGCCGAAGGTCTCATATGTTCAAAAATGGTGGTTACAAATAAACTGCAAGGCTTAACTTTACATAATCCAGTCATGTATTAGAAACATCATTAATAGAGGATATCAGCAGCACCGTTATTTGTCTTGAGAATCCAGCTTGCTTCCCCCCTTCCACCCCATCTGTCACTCCTCTTCAAAAGTTCTCTGCTTCGTATCAACAGGGGCAGAGAAAGAACATGTCCCAGCTCTCTAGCTCAGAATATAATATGCTGGAAGTTTCCTTTCTTTCCTGACCTTTGTAGCCAAGAGAACCAAACTGGAGGCTAATGAATGGGGGAAATTTTGACTTCCTACTCTGCCTACCTCATCCCTCATTCTTCTGATTTCCTTCATCTACTTGTTAATTTTGGATAAACTAGCATCAGATCCATTGCATTAATTTTGGGTAAACAAACATCAGATTCATTGTCCAAGGTAGTGGCTAAAATTTTCATAAACCGTTTTCAACATGTAAATAATGAAGCATGAGGTAATATCAGGTTTCAGAACCTCAAATTTGGCTCTGGTCAAGTTATCCAAACTCTTTAGTATTCTCCTTTGTGAAATGGTACTGCAAACAACTACCTCATAAATTGTTACCATGATTACAAAAGTAATTTTGTGTAAAGCAACTACTGAGGTATAGGACATACAGTTGGCACACAATAAAAGGTTGCTAAACAGTTCCATAAAGTTGCCACTTGTTCCTTCCATCCCTTGCCTGAACAGTGAGCACCTGACTCCTTGCATCACTCAAGGGATTCTTCAAAGCTCAAAGTCCCATTGGAATAAACCAATGTGGGTGGTACCTGTGGTCATGCAGGTGCAAAGTAATTAGACTCCTCAGGAGTAAGAGTACGGTATAAGGGCTTTTTTGTTTTATTTTGTTTTGTTCTGCTTTGCCTCAGGCCAAGCCATGAGCTTAGCTGTGTAGGGAGATGAGGATGTGTCTCTATACACCCTTTACTCTGTGCAACCTTGACCTTTGTGGTAAATAAGGGGCTGGTGTTAAATTTGCCTGGGTGCCCAGCACTCTTCAGGGAGGAAAGTTGTCATAAACCAAATCCCTTCTCTTTACGTTCATTATATGTTTAAGCCTTATTATATCCACCTGAGAGGTCCTGACAGAAGTCAAATGTTAGTAAAAGTCATGCAGAGTTTAGAATACCCTCAAAAAGGAAGGACTGCAGACCAGTGACTGAGGATCAGCACGCAGAGAGAAAGGAGTTCCAAAGGGAACTTGTGGGGACATCAGGTATGCCCTCCAGAAGTACCTTCATCACTCTGGGATACCAAGGGAAACAGACTTGAGTGTGTTTCTGAGAAAGCTCTGTCAGTGTGTGTGTGTGTGTGTGTGTGTGTGTGTGTGTGTGTGTGTGTGTGTGTGTTGGGGGGGAGGGGTGTGATAGTGGTGCCCTAGGCCCACTGTGATGTTAGGAACCCCCTGGAGAGCAGTGGGGATGCTGGTGGCAGATTCACCCATAGAACTCCTGTTTCTTTTCTTTCAAATGACAGAAAACAGAACTGACTCCTTGACTTGATTGTGTGCTTGGAGGATTTGGGTGGGAGTGGAAAGCTTAGAAGAGGAAGGCCAGTTTGGGTCAGTAATGGCTAAGTGTGATTGTTAACTAAGATGACAAAAGAAACATTACCTAACATTACCTGTTGGCTATCATTTTAAATACTGGTTTTCCATCTGTTAAGGCTCTAACTTATTTATGTCCATTTGTACAATAGAATATAGCTTATACTAGTTATTGATAGGAAAGCATCCAAAATATTTTTTAAAAACCTTCAACATTTACAATATATTAAGAATTCTCACTACTTAGGTTACAGATTAGCCTAGAGAAAGTCTTCATTAGAACACACTGAGCACATTCTAAGATTATATATATGTATGTGTATATATCTATTATAAGTATATATTTATAGAATAAGCAATATATCAGAGAGGGAGACGAACCATGAGAGACTATGGACCCTGGGAAACAAACTGAGGGTTTCAGAGAGGAGGGGGGTGGGGGGATAGGTTAAGCCAGTGATGGGTACTAAGGAGAGCACATGGAGTGATGAGCACTGGATGTTATATGCAACTAATGAATCACTGAACATTATACCAAAAACTAATGATGTCCTATACAGTGGCTAACTGAAAATAACTAAATAAACAAACAAACAAACAACAAATAAATAAATAAAATGAATTTTTTCCTGGGGTGCCTGGGTGGAACAGCGGTTAAGAGTCTGCCTTCGGCTCAGGGCGTGATCCTGGCGTTATGGGATTGAGCCCCACATCAGGCTCCTCCGCTATGAGCCTGCTTCTTCCTCTCCCACTCCCCCTGCTTGTGTTCCCTCTCTCGCTGGCTGTCTCTCTCTCTGTCAAATAAATAAATAAAATCTTAAAAAAAAAAAAAAGAATCTTTTCCAGACAGCAAAAAAAAAAAGACCATGCAATATATAATAAATAAATATATAATAAATATAAGTATATTATATATTATATATATTTCATAGAATACTGTGAAAAATTCGGATTTATAAATTTTGGACTTTTTTTTTTTCTAAACACAGATTAACTTGGAATTTCAGTGATCTTGTCATTCATTTTCCAAACCTGATTATATGGAGTGTTGAAAATATACTAGTGTGTGATACTGTCCACTGTCCACCATAAATAAGAGTCTAATCATACTTTATCCTAAAAGGTCTACTCTGCCATCACTCTTAATTATCTAAAATATATTTGGGGGGTTAGGGGGATGGGGTAACTGGGGGATGGGCAGTAAGAAGGGCATGTGATGTCATGAGCAATGGGTATTATATAAGACTGATGAATCACTGACCTCTACCTCTGAAACCAATAATGTTATATGATAATTGAATTTAAATAAAAATAAATTAATTAAATATATATCTATCAGCAGAGAATGATTGTTAATATTTTTACCTAGGTGTATTTCTAGGTCTAAAGACTTGCCCTCGTGTCCAGGAACTTACAGAAGCCACTGGGCAATTTAAGTTATTTTTCTCACATTAAATCAGTGCCTTGGGGAGGGAACAATGAAACACAATACCCACCAGAGGGACCAAAGCTGAAATCTGTGTGGTGTTCAGAGATCACAACGCTGGTTCCTCCCAGTGCCTTCTACCTGTCTTCACAGATTTTTCAGTGCCTGACTCCTTTCAGGCCTGTACACCCTCCCTAAAGACACCTGTTCTTTGCTTTTGGTCCTGCAGTTATGAGTAAATGATTCTAACAGTAATCATTCTGCATATACCCTGATATTGGCAAACAGGCTTATTGGGATCGGCAGTTCTTTCCTTATCTTGAGTGAATTTCGAGCTGCCGGGTGTGTTGCCTATTTTCTATAGCTACTGACAGCCTTGGTTTACAAGCTCCAAAAGCCCTTCAACAATGAATCAGTAGGATGGCAGGAGGAGCATGAGACCCCTCACAGATGGAAGTGCCCTTGATTGCAGACTTTGTGCTGGATTAAATGCTGGGGGTGTGGGAGGGGCCAGGGGCTTAGCTGTGTAGGAAGATGAGATTGTTTCTCTAGTTGTACACCCAGCAGGACAAGTGAATGAGTTCACATGAGGTTTTTGTCTGCTATGCTGTAACAGAATGCTGCAGACTGGGAGCCTTATAATTGACAGAAATTTCTAGGTTCTGGAGGCTAGAAGTCCAAGGTAGAGCATGGTCAGACTCCCAGCATGGTCAGGTTCTGGTGAGAGCCCTCTTCTGGGTTGCAGATGATCGTTTTCCCATTGTATCATCACATGGCAGAGAGAAGGTGAGAGAGGGCCTCGAGCTTATGACCTAATCACTTCCGGAAGGCTCCACCTCCTCATGCTATCACGCTGGTGTTAGCATTGCAACATATGAATCTTGGAGGGACACAAACATTCAGGGCACTGCCATCTCCTAGACAAGACCTATCCCTGCAAATGAGAGAGTCTGCAAGCCTAAAACCAAGAAATGCTGGGTCTGGACAGATACTCACCATGTCTCATTTTACTACCACAATATCAACCTGCTCTCTTCTAAGTGTCTGCCGCATTGGCATAGTCAAGGTCTCACACCCACTAGCTCGTTCCTTCCTTCAGTTCTGTCACAGTGCTAATTTCAAGATAAAAGTCGGTTTATAATTTCATTATATTAACACACCTTAGATCTTGAAATATTTCATTCTGTACTTGATTTAAACTATCTTTACAGAAATCTTATATGTCTAATTTATTTCTTTATATCATTAATAACTTAAAGCTAAAATTACTGTTTTTGGGTTTTTTTTGTTGTTCTTTTTTTTCACTCATCACTGGGTTATTTTTCTGCAATTAAAAGACTATCTGTTTTCTTATTCAGTGCTACAGCACTTTATAACCCAGGTATTAGGGAAATATCTAAGGTATTAAAATTCAGAGAATATACGGCAAAGGCTAAAAATATAAAATAAAATCTTTTCTAATACAGCTTGAAAATGACAAAGAAATATAGAGTTTGACGGTAGCCTTAGTTTTGTTCTTGATAAATTTCGGCAAGCTCTCTGGTAAGCCATAGAGAGCATTTTTCCTGAGATGCTGTGCTGTCTCTGTCTCTAAATCATTCCGTATGTCAACATAAACTTATCTATATATCACAAAGCCTCTCTGAAATACAGCTTACTCAGGAAAAAAAAATGCTATCTTAATGTATTATGTTATAATTAATCTCACACAGTTCAGAAAGATAAAGAGTCTTTTGCAAAACAAAGAAAATAAAGAGGATAAGATCTAATAAAAAATGGATACTCTCAATGAGTTTAGAATCTGTTCTTCTGATGCTTCTTAATCTAGAAGGCTAGCGGATACTGTGGTAATCACTAAAGGAATTTTATTCTTCCTACTAGAGCTGCTTCTCCCCTACAAAACAATCAGGTGATTAAAGAGGTTTACACAGTGCATCACTGTGGTCTAATAAGGATTTGTACTTGACGTTACTAGTAAATGAAATTCACAGGGGAAAATCTGACTCAAACAGGCTTTTACATAAAGGCAAAACAATCCATCAGTTGGGGGCGGAAGGGGTGGAAGAGAGAAAACTAGTAGTACCAGATGTTGAAAAGCCAAATTACCATCCAGCTGATTTGTTTTCCAATGGCTACTTAACACATGCACAGCCTATTGTCTACAGAAAATGGATTTTAATCTCCTTTGCAAGAGTCTTAATCTCCTGGGGAATAGCTTGGCTCCAAGAGCAGAAACAACCACTGCAGTAGTCGGATAAACCCATATACTCATCATAACTAAGATTTGATTAATACTTTGTAGTCTTAACATTGTGTGGGCGTTTGCTCATTGGATCTTTCCCAGGGCTAATGGTCCCTTCCCTATCATTCGTATCACCTTTTGCTTTACCAGAATGCAAAGGAAACATACTGGCTAAGTGTGAATGTATCCACCTTTCCAGGCTGGCACCTTTGTCTTAACTCTTGTCCTAAATATTTAATCATACTCCTATATTATATCACTTATACATATAATAGCCATTTCCACTTTTTCTTTTATACTATGAAGTCCTCAAGGGAAGGGCTTTCAGATACTAGATGATAACCATTAGTACAGATGTTTCTGCATACTAGGCACTACCTGCTTGTTGAAAAAATGAACGACCTGACGACATTTAATCTAAAGAGCAAAAAAGTGGACTTGTCAGTTATGAAACACAAGTTTTCACTCAGTTGTCATCATCGACAGACTGAAATATGTCCCTTAATTCTTTTTATCTTGCCTTATTTCTAAAAGCTTCAATTGCTAGAAGGTTGACGTTCAGCACATACTTCCCAGAACACGTTTTCTAGATGGTTTTCTATCTAAGCTGCAAACTCCCCCATTTAACTTTAATTTCCCAGCACATAGCTTACTACCCAGCAGGCCACATGTGCTTCTGGTTAAGTTCAATTTGTAACCTAATGAGGTGATACCAGGCATAGTGGGTAATATATTGGTCAATACGTTGGAAAGTAATTCCTAGTGCATGAACTAGTCATAACTTAAAAAAAAAAAACACTATTAACTGTTCAACAAGTTAACTAAACTAACTTATGTGATATTGATTCCATTTTAGGTGCAGTAGAGTCAGGCATGAGAAGTCCAGTCACATTACAAAAGCTGCCCTTACAAGTGACAGGATCTTCAGGGATAGTACTCTAACTAGGGAAACTTCTTAGAGTAGAAGCCTGGCTCATGGGGTCCTGCATTGTCAGGCTCCTCCTGCAGTGCCTCAGATCTCCAGACTGATCCCGAAACACGTGGGTCGAGCCAGGAGCAGAGAGCCATTCAAATGAGTCTGCTGGTGTGTGGAAGATCAGTGCGTGTGCCTTTGAGTTTTATTCTGCCCACCTGCCTCGTGTGGAAGGAGGAGATCAGAGGCACCGCAGGATCAGTGAATAGCATCCTACCTTGTGGGAAAGTCAGAGTCTCCAGGAGGGTGGGTACTGGTAGAGCCAGTTAAAGATAGGCACTTGGGAAGTGACGAAGGACAAAGGTGGGGTGCTGAATTTGCTTTGTGGTTTAAAGAGGAATTTGGTAAGATAAAAATAGGTTGGAAAGTTAATAGACTGGCCGAGTATTACTGAGGAAGTATTGATGGAAGTATTGGGTAGAGGGTATCTGGCCCAATGATGACAGCTTGGATTCAAATCTCAGCTCTGTGACTTGTGAGCTATGTGGCCAAGGCAAGTTACCCCCTTCATGCTACAGTTTCTTCAACTGCGGCATGGAGCTAACATCACCTGCTACATCATAGATCCCTTGTACAAAGTCAGTCAAAATTTATCAATTACATGGAACAATGTCTGGCATGCTGTAGCAATTTGCATGAAGAGTAGCAAACATTTCCAGGTTCTTAACACATTAAAGAGACAGTTGAGAGTATTCCTAGGGGTTTGACTGACTTGATTTTTGCACCTCCATAAAGTGATGTGACAATCTTCTACCACTAGACATTTGCCCGGCTATAAAGAAGAACGTTCACTTGAGAGGGCTGGAAGGAAAAGTTGGGCATTGAGTCACAACAGATTCTATTAAATAAAATCAGAATCAAAGGCAAAACACTAAGTACTTTCCTCTTAAAGACACTTGGGAATTATTATCAAAGTACGTCAAGTGAATATAAAGGTAGAAAGAACAACACTGAGCCTCTAGGCTCCATCGCCCGGCATCAATAATCACCCCTCATGGCCACTCTTGCTTTCTTTCATAAATATCCCCTTCTCCTTTCTACTAGATTACATTCACTATCTACTCTTAAATGAAATATTCTTTACTAACATATTACCATTAAAACATCTAAAATTAATAGTAACTATTATCATCAAGTATCTGGAGACCTTTTAAAAAAAACCTATTTTTTAAGTGTGAGAACGGAGGTGACCTCTGATCCTGTGCTTGCTTACTATTTACAATTTGGGTATTGACTTATTTGGCTCCTGCTGTTTTCTAACATGTGGAGGGTATCAGTATATACCCATATAAAATATGTTCTCAAGTTAACTAATTATCAGCTTGGAAGGAACAGAGGGTGCAGATCTAAAAATACAGAAAACATTGCAGTCCGATAGGACAGAGAAAGCAAGCATAAGGGGAAGGAAGAAGCACGGGACTGTGGCAGGGCTGGGCAGCATGCAGAGGTGAGAGTAGCAGGCTGGGGAGGAAAGTCAGAGCTGGATGACCTCCACAAATGACATAGGTCTGGCATTGGGAGAAATGGCCAGTATTTGGCTGGGGAAAAATAAGTAAGAGTTTCCTAAACAAGAGGCAGATAATTTTATTGTTTTTTTTTTTTTTTTTTAAGAAAATGACCAAAAGAAGATAGGTTACAATTAATTTAGAATTACTCGATTTTTTTTCATTAAAGAAGTTATTGGNGTGCAGAGGTGAGAGTAGCAGGCTGGGGCAGGAAAGTCAGAGCTGGATGACCTCCACAAATGACATAGGTCTGGCATTGGGAGAAAGGGCCAGTATTTGGCTGGGGAAAAATAAGTAAGAGTTTCCTAAACAAGAGGCAGATAATTTTATTGGTTTTTTTTTTTTTTTAAGAAAATGACCAAAAGAAGATAGGTTACAATTAATTTAGAATTACTCGATTTTTTTTCATTAAAGAAGTTATTGGGGTATAAAATGACATTGCATTATATACAGGATGAAGAAAGACAGGTTATTACTATAATTCTACATGTGTATGTATTTGTAAATATTTGCATATATATTTACAAATGTTTGCAAACGTTTGTATATGGTACAAAGCATATATTTATATATAAACATTTAGTTTTATTTATGCTTATAAATTTGCACATACTACATTTAAATTTGTTACGTATCTATAAAAGCACAAACATTTATAAATAGACACACATATGTACAATTAAACAGACGTAATTTAGAATCCCAACTTCCTTAATTGCTGTATGGTCCTGACCAAGTGATTTCTAATTCTGCCTGTTTCTTCAATTAAAAAATGGGGATACTAGCAGATTATCTGCAAGACTGCCGTTGGACTCAATGAGATAACGAAAATCTAAGTGCTTAATTCAGTGCCCAGTCCAGATAGAATAAAAGACATTTGTCAGAAAGCAGCAACATCATTAGAAGTTGAGATGTAGTTGTGGTTGTACTATTAATATTTCTCTACCTTCCAGACAGCTTCTCTCTGCCTGGTGCCACCTCAGAAGAGAGAAATGGAAGGTGAGGGCAAGGAACGGGATAGCACAAACAATGACCAGATATTCTAAGAAGGCAGTGGGAATCTCGGGCAAGAAAAGGAGGAGTAAAGGGGCAGGACAATTATGTGGGCAATGATCTTCGGTTGGTGCTTTAACCCCATGCTTTTCTAGAACAGAAACAAACTAAAATAAAACTACATAAAGATTTTCTTCTTTTAACAGAATTCCCCATAAAGTAGATTTGGAGCAAAGTGCAGACAAAAAGGAACCACAGAAAGAAACTGTTGAAATCACCCTTAGCTAAATGTAGCCTCCAAAGATTGATCTGAAAGGAAATATCACCAAGAGATGGAAATCAACAATTAGTTGGGCATGCTTTTTTTTTATGTAGGCACACAGTACTTTACTTCGAATAATTGGATTAAGTAAAATACTGTACTCCTTGAAACTAAAGTCTATAAAGCATATAATGCTTACTAAGTGATTTTGCTAAATCTTATAAAAGGTGACAGGTGGAGGTATTTATGACAGCAGGATCACCAAATACAGCCATTTTCTCTGCTTATAATGGTGTTCTTATTTAGAAAAGGGATTAATTTAAAAAGATGAGGAAAATGGCCCATGCAAAATGATTCATTTTGCAGAGGTTCCATTTATAACTTGTTAAACTTTGAAAGAGACCCATTTAAAGACCAGAAAATATCATGAACATGCCTTAATAGTTCATTAAAGCTCTGGGACTGGTCTAGAGATCCACTTGTATTTCAGTCCTCAAGATATCAAGTAGTGGAAGGGAAAAAAATGCAATAACCTTGAAAAACCTCAAATAAATCGAGTCTATAAACTTTGATGCCTCTTTCATGGAGATTGCAATGCTTTTTCTTCTTTCTTTCTTTTTAATAAACGGCCTGAGTTCGAAACAAAACGGAAAATGGCTGTTTTATCATGTTTCTGAAGGGAGGAAGATTGAATCCTTCGGTGAAAAACGTTCAGTGTAATGCACAGAGACTAATATTAATTACTAATTTTATGCAAAATGACATGCCAAATTAATTACTGATGAGCTATTTTAGTGGAAATATGCCAGGATTCAGATTGTTTTGGGCAAAGTGCCTTGGTAATAAATATTTAACACACTGTGGGATATTCTGGTTGCCCTGGTCAGCCGTTCATTTCCTTTGATCCCAGGAAACTAATTTTTGTTGCAGTCAGCTGTAACTGATTGCAGACAGTTTTTGTTTTTTTTTTTTTTAAACCAGGCACCTAATATGCACTTTCCTATTTGCTTTCCATCTGACTGTACCTCTATCACAGGAAGCAGTAAGACTAGTACCTGTGTTTCTTGCCAGCTGCTTACTATCTGCTAATCATTTAATGCTTTAGATTTTAATCTAATCTGCCTGAGGTTGTTCACTGTTTAAGATAAGACATTTCTATAGTGAAAAATCACTTTGAATTTAGTCTAAAACACAGTGTGACTATATTAAAACTTCCCCCATTAACAACTAAATCGTTCCATTCAAGTACAGTATTTTATAAACCAATAACACGACTGTTTTCTTGAAGTCTTATCCTAAAAGGCTTATTTTCCTGCTCCCAAACCTGGGATTTCAGAATAATGTAAATAGGGTAGGGTATGAATTTCAGTACGGAATCACAGTGTGGTAGCATATTATTCAAAATATAATGGGTACATAACATTCTTATTTTATTATATCAATTGTGGGTGGAATTTTTAAAGTAGCAGGACCCCTAAGATACAGTAGCTTTTAACACTGAAGAGAACACTAAAAAATCACTTGATTTTTTTTTCTTTTACAAAATACCATGGATTACAAAATGAAATCGCATAATCTATGTCCAAGCACAACTTCAAACTGATTTCAGTAATATCTTAAAAATGCATACAAAATGTTTAATTCTTAGGCTGAATTAAAATGAGTAATTTTCAAAGATAATTTTTATAGAATCTTTTAGCACTACATTATCCAGTGGTAGCCACTAGCCATCTAAGGCTACTTTAAATTTCAATTAATTAGAAATGTAATTCTTCAATTGTCCTGGTCACATTAAGTAGTCAATAGCCACGAGTGCTAGCAGTTACTGGGTTGCACAGTTCAGACTTACAGACATCTTTATCATCATACAAAGTTCTACCTGACAGCACCGTCCTAGAACATTACTTTGTTTTTGTAACATTTGAATAATATACACTAATCCGAGATTTATAACACTCAAAAAAAAGTTACCACTTACTGAGGACCTGTATGGCACATACTACAGGTATGTATATGTGTGTATATATATATACACATGCATACACAAAGGATTATAATTAGATTACATTCTATCATACAACTTTGTTTTCATAAACTTTCTATTTATACCTAGTTTTTTTGTACTTGAAAATTGTTGCATTAAATATTCCTTTTCTATGTCTCCACGTCTTTCTCTCTCTGCTTAACATATAAAGAATAAATACACTAGGTTTTCAAAGCAAAATTATAAATGACACTAATTATCATAGACACTTTATTTCTCACTGTGCTATATTTAATCCCTTATAATATTTAAACAGAGAAAGTATATTCACTTTATAAGAACCATTTTGATAAAATATTTCATATTTTTTAATATGCTTCTTTTAACAATTTATTTTTTTGTGTGTAACAAAGTTGAAATCATTTAACTTACAATCTAGGGCCGATGTATTTGTGCAAACTGGCACTGTACAAGTTTATAGTCCCCGTGAACGGCACCTTCCAAAGGTGTGCAGTGCAAAGCTGGGCACAACTGCTCACTTCTGTGCTCAGCCCCTGAAAATAGGTCCTCTTTTCCTTTAATTTCATTTATTTAGCATTTCTGAGTGATATGGGACTCTGTGTACTAAGTATCAAGAACAAAATGTGCTCATTAATGACATAACGCTGGCCTTTAGTTCTGAAGCTGAAAGTCTGTGGCAGGTACATTTCCATGCCTGGGATCCCACTACACTGAAGTGAATATTCTGGAGTACCTCAGAGCAACCTCATTTATGTATTCATTAATGTATTCATTTAAAAAGTATCTGGGTGATATTATATACTAGGTCTTGGTCTAGAAGTAGAAAGAATAAAATAGTCCTTGCCTGAAGGTTCTTAGAGAATAGGAGAACAGAGATATAGAAAGAAACAATTAAAAGACATTACTACACCTGGAACCAAGTGGACATGTGCAGGCTATTAAGGAAGTACACCACAGGATTGCTAAAGCCATTACAATGGATAATAACCTAAGTGTTAATAAAAGTTTCTTTGGGAAATATTTATCTTAGAGAAATACCAAAAACTAAGCAGGAATAAGCGTATNTATTAAGGAAGTACACCACAGGATTGCTAAAGCCATTACAATGGATAATAACCTAAGTGTTAATAAAAGTTTATTTGGGAAATATTTATCTTAGAGAAATACCAAAAACTAAGCAGGAATAAGCGTAAAAGAATGCTTAAAAGCATTCTAGAAAGATGTCTAAGCCTAGACATAAAAGAGAAACATGGCACTGTTTTTCAAGGTGACTCTAGACTACAACAATTTATGTTAATTATTAATAATTATGCCTTGCTTATTTGACAGAAAGTCCTCTCAATACCCATTCTCTTCCTCTTTTCTTTAAAAATGGAATCTTAGACAACCTAAAAGAAAAGGAAAAATTCTCAGAAAATTACAACCTACCAAAGGCTGAATCATGACGAAACAGGAAGTCTGAATAGACTATTTACTAGTAAGGAGATTGAATCAGTAATCAAAACCTCGCAACAAACATAAGCCCAGGAAACAGCTTCAGTGCTGAATTCTACCAAATATTCAAAGAATAATTAAGACCAATTCTTCCTGAACTCTTCCAAAAAGTAGAAGAGGAAAATCTTACAAAACTCATTTTATAAGGCCACCATACCTCTGACACAAAAACCAGACAAAGATGCTACAAGAAACGAAAATTATGGGCCAAGATCCCTAATGAACACAGATGCGTAAGTCCTCAACAAAGTATCAGCAAACCAAACTCAACAATACATTGAAATGATCACACACCATGATGAAGCAGGATTTACTTCATAGATACAAGGATGGTTCAACATCTGCAAATCAGTATGATATACCACACTAGCAAAAGATAAAAATAATATGATCACCTCAATTTGATAAAATTCAACATCCATTTATGATAAAAATTTTCAACAAAGTGGATATAGAGGAAACATACCTCAACATATTAAATCACATATGACAAGCCCACAGCTAACATTATACTCAATGGTAAAAAGCTGGAAGCTTTTCCTCTAAGATCAGGAACAAGAGGATGCCTAATTTCACCACTTCAACATAGTATTGGAAGTCCTAGCCGGAGCAACTAGATAAGAAATAAAAGGCATCCCAAATTGGAAAAAGAAAAGTAAAACTGTCACTGATTGCAGATGACATGACATTATACACATATTAAAAAAAAAAAAAAAACAACCCTAAAGACTCCCTTAAAAGATTGTGTTAGAACTAATAAATTCAGTAAAGGTGCAGAACACAAAATCAATACACAAAACTCTGTTGTATTTCTATATACAAATAATCAACTAAAAGAAAAACAAACAAAACCCCAATTTGCAATTGCATCAAAAATCATAAAATACCAAAAGTAAATTTAATCAAGGAGGTGGAAACCTGGGGCACCTGGGTGGCTCAGATGGTTGAGCATTTGCCTTTGGCTCAGGTCATGATCCTAGGGTCCTGGGATCAGGCCCCACATCGGGCTCCCTGCTCAGTGGGGAGCCTGCTTCTCCTTCTCCCTCTACTGCTCCCCCTGCTTGTGCTCTCTCGTTCTCTCTGTCAAATAAATAAATAAAATCTTAAAAAAAAAGGAGGTGAAAACCTGTATATTGAAAACTACATGATATTAATTAATCAAGGCTACACAAATAAATGGAAAGTTAGACCATGATCGTAGATTGGAAAAATCAATATTGTTAAGAGTTCCATACTATGTAAAGTAATCTGCAGATTCAACGGAATCCCTATCAAAATTCCAATGGTATTTTTCAAAGAAATACAACCAAAAAAATCCTAAAATTTGTATGGAACCAACCACAAAAATTAAAAAAAAAAAACCCAGAAGTTAAAGCAATTTTGAGAAAAAACAAAGCAGGTGGCATCATGCTCCCTGACTTCAAACAATATTACAAAGCTATAGTAATTAAGATGGGGTGATACCAGCATAAAAACAGATACACAGATCCATGGAACACAATGGACAGCCCAGAAATAAACCAGCACTCTATGGTCAATTAATTTATGACAAAGGAATCAAGAGTATACAATGGGGAAAGACCATTTCTTCAGTAAATGCTGCTGGAAAAACTGAAGAGCTACATGTGAAAGAATGAAACTCTTACATCATACACAAAAACTAACTCAAACTAGACTGAAGACTTGAATGTAAGACCTGAAACCATAAAACTCCTGGAAGAAAATATAGATGGTAAGCTCCCTCACAGTGGCCTTGGTGATGATTTTTTTTTTTTTAATCTGACACTAAAAGCAAAAGCAACAAAAGCAAAAATAAGCAAGTAGGACAACATCACACTAAAATTCTTCTGCACCACAAAGGAAACTAACAACAAAATGAGAAGGTAAACCTACTGAATTGAAGATATATTTGTACATCATATATCTGATAAGGGGCTAAAATCCAAAATATATAAAGAACTCATACAACTAAATAGCAAAAACCAACATACAATCTTTTATTTATTTATTTTAAAGATTTTATTTATTTATTTGACAGAGAGAGAGAGAAACAGCCAGCGAGAGAGGGAACACAAGCAGGGGGAGTGGGAGAGGAAGAAGCAGGCTCCCAGCAGAGCAGGGAGCCCAGTGCGGGGCTCGATCCCAGGACCCTGGGATCACGCCCTGAGCCGAAGGCAGACGCTTAACGACTGAGCCACCCAGGCGCCCCCAACATACAATCTGATTTAAAACTGGGCAGAATATTTTTTTCCAAAGTAGACATACAGATAGCCAATAGGTAAATGAAAAAATAACGTTCAACATTATTAATCTTCAGGGAAATGCAAAGTACAATCACCTCTCACCCGTTAAGATCACTAGTATCAAAAAGGCAAGAAGTAACAAGCATCGACACAGATGTGGAAAACTGGGAATCCCTGTGCACTGTTGGTGTGAATGTAAATTAGCGCAGCCACTACTGAAATATGGAAGTTCCTCAAAAAATTAATAGAACTAGATGATGCTGCAACTCCACTTTTGGGTATTTATCCAAAAAAGGCAGAAAGACTAACCTGAAAAGGTTATGTGCACCCCCATTATCATTGAAGCATTACTTATAATAGCTAAGACAGGGAAACAACCTAAGTATTCATTGATGGATGAAAGGATAAGTTGTCAGATATATATACACACATACATATATAAACACACAATGGAATATTCTTCAGCCATAAAATAGAATAAAATCTTGTCATTTGCTACAACACAGATGGACCTCAAGGGCACTATGTTAAGTGAAATAAGTCAGAGGAAAACAAATACCGTATTATATCTCATATGTGAAGAATTTTTTAAAAACATAAATAATAAAAATAATAATAAAAAGCTCATAGATACTGAAGAGACTGTTGATTGACAAAGGTGGGTGTGAGGAGTGGAAGTAATGGCTGAAGAGGGTCAAAAGGTAAAAAGAAAAAGGTACAGTTGATATAAAACAGATGTGGAAATTCTGAATCATATTCAAAATATTGACTCTATTAAAATATATGGAAGGTGACATAATTACTTTTTTTCTTCTTTTTTTCCATATTTTTGTTTTGGCTCAGTTTTGCTCTTCACTTTCCTTCCAAAAACTTAGAATGCCTTTGTACTGTACTTTCCTTACCTTACTCTGAGCCAAGAAAAGCTACTTTTAAACTTCTCTTAAAAATAAAATGGAATCTAAATTTCTACCTGGCCACATGGCTGGCCATTTTAAAAGTGTAAATTTGTAGCAGCAGTGAATAAGCCATTGAGATCTAACACACAGTGTGAAAAACATAAATAATATTGAATATAACATTGATATAATGTGATATATGCTTCAGGGGCAACCATATGACAACATACAAAAATGTCAAAGTAACACACTGTACACTTTCAATTTATAAAATACAACATGTTAAATTTATCAAATAAAAAATTTTAAAAAATAAAGACTCTCGGGGGCGCCTGGGTGGCACAGCAGTTAAGCATCTGCCTTCGGCTCAGGGCGTGATCCCAGCGCTATGGGATCGAGCCCCACATCAGGCTCCTCAGCTATGAGCCTGCTTCTTCCTCTCCCATTCCCCCTGCTTGTGTTCCCTCTCTCGCTGGCTGTCTCTATCTCTGTCTAATAAATAAATAAAATCTTTAATAAAATAAAATAAAGACTCTCTCTCCCAGTCTCCCTTGCAACTAGGTATGGACATAGAACTAAGTCATGGTCAGTGGTATACAAGAAGTGATCTGTGGAATTCCTAGGCCATATCTTTAAAGAGAAAAAGCACAGCTTCTCTTTTCTCTCTTTAATGCCATCTGGAATGCAGAAGGATGGTCATAAGTGGTTAAGCTATCTTAGAATCATTAGATTAAAGCTGCACATTGAGGATGACTGAACCATAAGATGGAAGGAGTTGGGTCCTCACCAATGCACACCACTAGGGCGGCACTGGTCTGTTAAACTCCGATTGTCACGTCAAAGAAAAAATGAATTTCCACCTTGTTGAAGCCATTATTGACATGTTTGCAAAAGCAACCATTCTTGATTCCTAACAGATGCAAATTCTTTTTTAAACATTTATTTTTTTTTAGATTTTATTTATTTTTGAGAGGGAGAGTAAGAGCACAGGCCAAGAAAGAGGCAGAAGGAGGGAGAAGCAGACTCCCTGCTGAGCAGAGAGCCCTATGTAGGACTGGATCCCAGGACCCCGAGATCATGACCTGAGCCAAATGCAGGCGCTTAACCAACTGAGCCACCCAGGCACCCCTAACCATTTTAAACAATATTTCACATTTATCTTTATATTATTTCTGTTACTGAATTAGTAGTCTCCATATACCTTTGGACTGGAATCTCCACTGATGGGCACATTACTTTGGGGATCTAAGTTGATCCTAAGTAAGTCTTGGGATGCTGATGTCTATATTAGCTGATATACCTTTTGAAAAATGTACATCGATTCTGGGGCATAAGACAGTTAATTTTATAGAACTTTAAAAAAATAACTTGGTAGTGTAAATTATTTTAGTGACAATTTAGCCATATTTTTTACTATTTATTTTTAATCTTTTAAGCATGCAGGATGGTGAAATGTACTATAGAAACATTTTATAAAGGTACAATTTGATAGAATTTTCTTCGTCTTTATACCTAAAATGTTTTACACGATATCCACTATTCTTGAAAAATGTATGTATAGATACAGATATCAACAAATAAAACATGCTGCAGTACAACTAAAAACACTGACTTTGCAAAGTTAGCCACTTATAATGTATTCTTAATTAGGAATGCAATGCATTTTAATGACATAAATGCTGCATTTATTATTTCAAATACAATTGTAGCTGATCTATTGCATGCAAAACTATGCTGAACACTATAGAATATCAAAATAATTCAATCTAGAATATGCACATATTACAGTACTTTAGTCGAAGCAGAAATTTCACTAGTCATGATGCAAAAGCCATGAAGTCGCTATCTGCTTTTAAAAGACCATCATCAAGCATCCTCAAGCAATGAAAATGGAAGCATGGTTTAAAATTTTCAATTATTAGGTATTCTCTATAAATCAATAAAACAGTGTACTTCACTGAATGTTACTTTCAGTACCAACATGTGGTCTTATTTTATATTAAATTGTTAATAATGCATTGTATGTTTGTACTTCTTTAAGAAATATTTTATTTATTTATTTGAGAGAGAGAATGAGAGAGAGAGAGAGCAAGGGGAGGAGCAGAGGGGGAGGGAGAAGTGGATTCCCTGATGAGCAGTGAGCCAGATGCAGGGCTCAATCCCAGGACCCTGGGATCATGACCTGAGCTGAAGGCAGACGCTTAACCGACTGAGCCACCCAGGTGCCTCATGTTTGTACTTTCTATTTTCTTACAAACAATATTCTGATACTTCGACCAACTGATTTAACCTCAATTGTAGAGACAAAATTAGGTAAACCATTATGATAAAACATCACAACTCCAGAATAAGAGATATTTCCTTCTCTGCTGGCCACAGTTAAAGTTCATGAGACATCACTTTCTAGATTAAACTGAAATCCAGGATGAGAGTTTTGTCTAAATTTTGCATTAAAAATTTAAATGTTTAACTTTCTCAGTAATTCTATGATGAGAGAGAAGGAAAAAGAAGACAAAGTAGGCAAGTCTGGGAAGGTCCCAGAAATCCTTATCTGGAGGCTAAAATGAAAGGTATTCTCTAACTGATCGCTAAACAATAAGCTAAACTTATTCCCAGAAAGCATTTTCCAGCCACTCAAATATACAAAACCTGATTGTTTCCTCCCCAGGAGTCACTCCTACTCACATCTCCCTCCCTACCAAAGATATTTACAGTATCTTTTTTATTTACATTTTTATACTTGAGGAAGTATCATAGGTCCATTGAGCCTCTAGATGTAAATGCTGGACTTGGGAAAGACTTTCTATGTAGCTTAGCGGATTTTTTTTTAAAAATAAGAATCAGGGGCACCTGGGTGCCACAGCGGTTAAGCGTCTGCCTTCGGCTCAGAGCGGGATCCCGCCATTCTGGGATTGAGCCCCACATCAGGCTCCTCCGCTATGAGCCTGCTTCTTCCTCTCCCACTCCCCCTGCTTGTGTTCCCTCTCTCGCTGGCTGTCTCTATCTCTGTTGAATAAATAAATAAAATCTTTAAAAAAAATAAATAAGAATCATACCTAAAGCAAAGTCAACATTAAATGACAAGCCAGAATGATCAACTCCTACCCATAACGAATCTACTCTTCCTGCCCACAAGCATTAGGTGCTAGGACACGGAAGCTTTGCAGTCAATGCATGTGAACCAGAGAGGACAGTATAATTCCTAAGAGAGCATTCTCGGGGGAGCTGAGAGATGAATTTAAGAGAAGGCACCAGAAGTACAGTAAAACTCAAATTCAAGTATGACATGGCGGAGCTAGGAAGTGTTAGCAGTCAACCATGGCAGTCAGCCTATTGCTCTCTCAATTGGGGTAGAAATTTCCCAAATAGAGTCACAAATGGTTATAGGTCTTGAAATTTTGGCTGCAATACTGATAAGCATTGAGAAGGAGTAAAAAGAACTGTAAGGCATATTAGGTCAGCGTAACAGTATTTCCAGAAACAGCACTTACAGATTGGGAGTCTAAAGGAAAAGATTACTTGATTCCATATATGAGTGTTCAGTTAGCATTTTAATTCTATGAACTACTGATAATCACTAACTCCATGAACTACCAAAATGATCAACGTGAATCATTTGATGCTACTTGAAAATATGATGCTTTAACAGCACTCTAATTAGAAATAAATTAAACATCCATACTAGATTATAGATAGATAGATAGATAGATAGATAGATAGATAGATAGATATAGATAGATAGATATCCTCAAGTTACTACAGAAAAGCACCATTTGTTGAAACCCCCCATCTTGTTTCTTAAAAATAGATGAAAAATACTTATACAAGTAATCCTATAGTGAAGTAATGTAATATCACATCATAAATTAGTGTGGCAGTTAAAAATATGAATTGTGCCATGGAAATGGAACATTCAGGCACATAGTTTAAACAGTTATAAGCCCCTGATTCAGATTTTGTAAACCAAATAAGAAATGTCAGTTTAGCACTCTTAAATTATTTCAGCTCAGCAAACATTTATTGGAACTCTAATATTTGCCAGGTACTACACTAGGCCATGGGGGTGTGAAAAGAAATTATACACTGTGTTAGCTGATTATAAATATCGTTCTGGCTCATTCTAATAACTTAGCATATATTTTATTTCAATGTAAATACAGTCCTCCCACAAATATATTGAAATATTCAACAACTGAATCAATCCAAAGCTAAATTACAAACATACATAAGTGTATCCATATATATTCACACCCATAACCCTGTGTATGTTCCCTTAGTTGCAGTCACAAAGCTTTGCAGGATGAACAGATCTAGAGATCAGCCAGTCATTTGAACTAAGACATTTTTCATGTTCCATTTATCTTCATCAAAATTTCCTACACTTGAAGTTTTAAGTATTATCAGGAATGATTATTGATCTTTAGTGTTACAAACATGAAAAGCATTCTTAATACTAGTTGTGAGGTGAGGTGTGACAGGCAGTCCAGTATGGAGAGTAAACATGAGGGAAATAAAAAGAAAACGGAGGAATTCTAAGGCAAACGAGGTCCGTTCTGTGACCCTGAGGTTTCTTCTTCCTGGGTCCATTCCTTCCTTGACTTAGCTATTCCGAATCTGAGACAGAGAGCAGAACTGGAGTCCTGCTCAAAATTCTTTACTGTTTGCATGATCTGGAACAATGTGCTCATTTAACCTTCTACTTGGTGTTGTCTTATCTCACTGCCGAGTCTCATATTGATATTGTTGTTAAAACCCATATTATTCTCACTGTCAGACACTTGACTTGTTTCTTTGTTTACTTATTTATTCATTTATTTCTGGCAAACTGTGACAGCACATTAGTTTTCTAAATGAATAAATGAAATTAATAATAATAAAAAAAACCCTATAAGATGCTAATGGAAGATACTTTCTTCAAAGACCAGTATGAGTCTTTCAGGAAACTAACATTAAGGTCAGCACATAGCACAGACACGTATCTTGGTCTTGTCAGCCCATCCTATGGCAAATGATGGAGAAAAAAAAACCAAAACAAAACAAAAAACAGTGACCCTTGCGAAAGCACAGAATAAAATTTTGAAGTCCAGATCCTTGTGATCTTCTAAAATGTCTGAGAGAGTCTAGCTCCCGAAAGCTGACCTGTTTGGCTTGTTTTATTCCTTATACTCACGTAGTTAATGCGGAAATTTTAAAACAGATTCTTTGGTTTGGGGTCCTTATGGCTTTCGATAACAGTAAAGTAACAGAAGTCTTTATGTAAGCATAACATTCTCCTGCTGACACTAAATGCAAGTAAAGAAGATTTTCCTTACACATCGCTGGCAGCATGACCAAGCTACACTAGAGCCAATTTTACTCTCCGAGGTAAAAAATAGAGAATACATGGGGATCTACTACCTGATATTAATACTCATGTTATTTTTTGGATCACCCATTGTTGCACATAGACTTACAACTTCAAAATAAAAGCATAAAGTTAAAAGTAATATATAGAGAACATTAAAAATTGCTAGTATGATTTATTTGGAAATACAGATATAGGAGGTTTACTGTTTTATAATTGTGAATTTCTCACCTAAAAGACAATGACTACTGAGGACAAGGGTTTTGCCTTATTCATTTTTTGTATCCCCAGTACCCAACACTGTTCACAGTATAATTCTTAAAATATGTTTAATATATAAATATTAGTATACACTCAGTATACTAATATTAGTATATACTCAGTATACTAATATTAGTATATATGTAAACATTTAGTATATTTCATATACTATACAATATACATATGTAGTGTATTTCTATAAAATATATTAAAATATATCTGTTGTATTAATAAACAAATGTAAAAAATGTCATGTTTCATGATTAAAACAAACAGTGGAGATGGAAGTAGATGAAATTCCAGGGACAGGTGTGGACTGTACCTTCCCATGAGGACGAGGTTTGGTTCTAGGACATGCCCTGTCTCCAACCTTTCCTATACCCTTGGGATTGCTTACATTACTCACTCATTGCACTAAGGCATTGAAAGCACAAGTCAAATGAGATCTGATGGTGGCAGCACCCAAACCATCATAAAGTGTTAGAAATTTACTCCTACTAAGTGAATGAGTTGATGTAAGAATGAACAAATGATCGTGAAAGAATGTGCCCAGCAGCACTGTATCACTACCCAGTGACTTAACATGGCTGGTACTAATTCTGGAGAAACTGCTATTGCTATGAGTTGAACTTCCAACCTCAAAATGTGTATGTTGAAGCCGTAACACCCAATGTGATGGTATTTGGAGGTGGGGGTCTTAGGAGGTAATTAGGTCATGAGGGTGCAGCCTTCAGGATGGGATTAGTGCCCTTGTAAGAAGAAACAAGTGATCTCCCTCACTCAGCCATGTGAGGACACATCAAGCAGACCACTCTCTGCGAGCACCGAGAAGGACTTCACCAGAAACCAGATTGGTCGGCACTTGGATCTTAGATTGCCCCACGTCCAGAACCGTGACAATAAATGTGTGTTGCTTAAGCTCCCTGTCTAAAGTACCCCAAGCAAACTAAGACAGATACCTAGCAGAACCCAGAGAGACCGTCTAGTTTCATTGAGGATGCAACCAGTTGAGGCCTAGAGCTTGACATATGCTTCGGAGGAGAGGGGTAGAGATGATATTTGGTCCGGAATATTCCACAATGAAAGAATGGCATAGAGAGAAATAGAGAAGGAGCCTCTCAAAAAATAAATACAAGCAATGTGATCTATTATTTATATATTATACACACATATGAATGCATATATGTATATGCATGTATATTATACACACATATATGTATATTATATGTGTGTATGTATATATATATGTATATGACATTTCCTTTGATTTTAGGAAACAATATTCTGGGAGGAAAAAAATTCTAGATGTAGGGTCGAATTTTATTTATGCCTTAAACAAAAGAAAAACAAGGAATTAAGACTGTAAAATAAATTGGGATTAATGATAAAAACACAAACATACATATTTAAAATAAGAATGATACAGGACTTCTTTAACTGAGCAAAATGTAGAAAACACATAGGAGTACTTTAAATGGCCATTAGATAGCCCCCTATAAATCCACCCATGTCTAGTTTTTGGTTTTACATTTTGATGATTTAAAATTTATATTTTCCCATACACAATATGTATCTGTTATCCACAGAGATATTCTAAGACAGACTTATTTTCAAGACATTAATCTAGGGGTGTTGATGGTGTTGCACACTTAGAGTGGAAAATCAGGATCTTATTTTCTTAGCTACTGCAAAGACTGAAAAAATAGTGTTTATGTTCTTTTAAACCATTTGATGTCCTTTGAACCATGGGAGTTTTTTAGAACATTGCCAAATTTTAAACTGGAAAATAAGATTTTTTTTTTAAGATTTTATTTATTTATTTGAGAGAGAGAGAGCAGGAGCAGAGGGAGAGGAGGGAGAAGCAGACTCCCCGCTGAGCAGGGAGAATGACGGAACTCGATTCCAGGACCCTGGGATCGTGACCTGACCTGAAGGCAGGTTCTTTTTTTTTTTTTTTTAAAGATTTTATTTATTTATTCGACAGAGAGACAGCCAGTGAGAGAGGGAACACAAGCAGGGGGAGTGGGAGAGGGAGAAGCAGGCTCACAGCGGAAGAGCCTGATGCGGGGCTCGATCCCGTAACGCAGGGATCACGCCCTGAGCCGAAGGCAGACGTTTAACCGCTGTGCCACCCAGGCGCCCCTGAAGGCAGATTCTTAACCAACTGAGCCACCCAGGAGCCCCTGGAAAATAAGATTCTTATTTATAAAACTAAAGCTACAAGCAATGTGTACATGATGTGCACAGCTCCATGAGACAGGAGAGTATACCATACAATACAAGAGTATTTTGCTACCTAGGGCCAGGTTTGCCTTAAACTCCTGGAAGAATGCTCTAAAAAGGAGGGGGTCTGGAACCCTAGAACTCGAGACTTGTTGGGGTTCCAAAAGCCAGTAATACATATATGATTCAAATTAAAGTGGGCTTTTCTCTTTTTTTTTATCTGCAAAATTAATACTGTCAATAGGAAAATATCCAAAAA
This sequence comes from Ailuropoda melanoleuca, assembly GCF_002007445.2. Taxonomy (NCBI): domain Eukaryota; kingdom Metazoa; phylum Chordata; class Mammalia; order Carnivora; family Ursidae; genus Ailuropoda; species Ailuropoda melanoleuca. The sequence continues at coordinate 9,696,597 of NC_048235.1, read as the reverse complement.
AAAAAAAAAAGATTTCTAAAGAAAAGTGATCCTAACAGTGAGAGTCTGAAGGTCACATCTTGGGAGTACTGTTAAGTGCTGAAATATGAAGTTCATTTTCTTCACCAAATGAAATAATACATGCAGCTCTAATTTTATTTTCAAGAATAATTGGGGTGTAAATATAGGTAAGCAGAGTTGTCGACAGATTCAGCATCTTAGGGAAATGTCACTTTCACTTGGTTTGACTAATGTCCCTAGTCAAGCTAGAGGAGCATTAATTTCAAACTATCACTACTAAAAAGACAGTGCAACAGTGGGAAAAAAACAGTTGCTCCCACAGCCTCTATGGAAATGCATTTGTAATATAGAGGGCAAGTATGAATTTAATCCAAAGACATCAAATCTCAATGGACAATAATAAAATCTTATGTTTTGATTTGGTGAAAATAACATTTTGTCATATAGAAGTATATGCATATTTTTTCAACATGGGAATTGGAAAAGGGTATTTGCAAATACTTATACAGAGTTTATTGCTTTAGAGACTGCAATGGCAAAACTATCTTTGGGAACGAATAAACCAGGGCACAGAGATATTTTAGATAAAATTTGAACAATTCACACACACATACACAGGGCATTACCATTTCCAAGGTAAAATTGGNTTTTTCAACATGGGAATTGGAAAAGGGTATTTGCAAATACTTATACAGAGTTTATTGCTTTAGAGACTGCAACGGCAAAACTATCTTTGGGAACGAATAAACCAGGGCACAGAGATATTTTAGATAAAATTTGAACAATTTCACACACATACACAGGGCATTACCATTTCCAAGGTAAAATTGGTTTGCAAAAATTTTCCGTAGGTATACAATCAAAAGAGTTATAAGGGATGTTTATCTTTGCTGTATAGGTGTTCAACATAATTGTAAAGGAAAGCAACATACTTAAGCTTACCCTGGTTTCTTTAGAAAATTCAATTTCTCCATCAGCATACTTAACACATCAAAAAACTTTAATAATCAACTATTAACTAACCATTTAAATAGTCTGTGTCAATGTTAGAAATCATGATGAACACATGCTAGATAATCCTGTGAGTCTCTAAAAGATACCTGACTTCTGATTATACTTTAATCCCTTCACTTTGAAGTCTTAACATGACCAGGAAGATATTCTACTCTACAGGGTTCAATTTGGACCAGTGTCTACCTAAGTACTTAAACAGCAGGAACATTTTCAGGACTTTGTGATCCCTCCATTGATGTAATCCCATGCAGTCATCTGTGAAGCCTTCGTGATTTATATCAAATCTCCTAGTCTACCCTCTCTGTAAATATAACCAAATAAGCACTACTGTTACTCCTGCTTCTGCTCATTAGGCAAATGTCCACTTAACTAGAGGGAGCACAAAGGTACATGTAATATGTTCTAGTCTTGAAGGAGTTTATAGTTGAATGCAGACCAATTAGGCTATATATTATAACAATGGTAGGGATAAATACTTTACCCCTCCCATTCCATCGATTGACTTTTTACTTCATAGATCGTTTTCTTTGCTGTGCATACATGTTTTCAGATTGATGTAGTTTATTTTTCCTTTTTTTTTTTTTTTTTACTTATTTTTGGTGTCAAATTAAAAAAAAAAAAAAATCATTTCCAAGACTGTCCAGAAGCTTACCTCCTATGTTTTCTTCTACAAGTTCCACTGTTTTAGGTCTTACATTCACGTCTTTCATTTTTTTGAGTTGATTTTTGTTACATCTTACTTTGTGGTCTAACATATGATCTACCCTGGAGAATGTTTCACGTGCAATTGAGAAGAATGTGTTTTTTGCTGCTGTTGGATGAAATGTTCTATACATATCTACTAGGTCCATTTGGTCTAAAGTATAGGTCAGGTCCAATGTTTCCTTACTGATTTTCTGTCTGGATGATCTATTTATTATTAAAAGTGGGGTACTTAAGTCCCCTATTATTTTATTCTATTTCTCCTTTCAGATGAGTTAAAATTTTGCTTTGGATCTTTAAGTGCCACTTTTTTTTTTTTTTTTTTTTTTTTTGCTTTGTATATTTAAGTGTGACACTTTGCCACATATATATTTACTACTGTTATTACATCTTGATGAATTGACCTCTTTATCATTATATGATCACCTTCCTTGTCTCTTATTACAGTTTTTGACTTAAAGCCTATTTTGTTTAAGTAGAGTGACCTCTGCTCTCTTTTAGCTTCCACTTGCATGGAACATCTTTTTCTATTCCTTCGCATTCAGGCAGTGTGTGTCTTTAAAGCTGAAGTGAGTCTCTTGAAGTCAGCATATATGTATATTTTTTAAACCTATTCATCCATTCTGTATCTCTTGATTGGAGAATTTAATCTATTCACATTTCAAGTTACTATTGATAGGGAAGGCCTTACTATTACAATTTGTTAATTGTTTTCTGGGCATTTTGTAGATCCGTTCTTCCTGTCTTAGGATCTTCCTTTGGTACTTGCAGGGGGTCTGCGGTGGAGGAGGCTGTGACAGCCATGCTGGCTGTTGATTTCCTCAGCAGCAAATGCCACTAGGAGGATTTCACCTAGAGGGGTCCCCTATGGAGCAGTCTGCTGGGGTCCATGATGGAGTCCTCAGTAATGAAAGCTGTGTGTATGTGGGGGGGAGGGTGTCCATAGCGTCCAGAAGTTGTGGTCATCAATGGCAAAGGCTACTAGAGTTCTCTCGAAAGCAGTCCACTGGGACCCATGGTCACTCCTTCATGGCTGATACTAGTAGCTTTGCCCTTTTTCTTGTTCCTAGAGTCTTGAGATGCCTCAGATATGCTGGTCTCTGAAACTGAAGTGAGTCCTTCAAGCAGTGCCTGGAAAGCCTGGCAAATCTGTCTTCCTTTTCCCAGTGAGGGGAACTCTTCTTGGACTGAGGAGTTCCTTCTTGCTTTTGAGTAGTGCTGGCCTGGGGCCTGCAGGCAAAATGTAACTGTTCATCCTATCCTTTGTTGTGTAATTATTCTCAGGTGTTTTGTTTTCTTTTGTTCTCAGTGTTGGCGAAGCTTCTCAAATGGACTCCTGAGCTCTCCCAGAGCTACTTTTGTTCATGGATAGCTGTCTAAAAGTTGTTCTCCGCTGCGGGGACAGAGGCTGGGGTTTCATACAACGCCACCTTGCTGATGTCACTGGTTGTGAGATTCCAGTCTATTTAAATGAACTCTCAAAGTATGACAGGCAGAATTATTCTTTTTTAATTCCTGAGAGGGATGTGGGCTGGTGTCAATGAACTAGGGGAAGCGGATAGTGCAACTTCAGAAAGAAAGAAAAATAGAAACCTCATCATAAAAGTCAAGAGTTCATTTTTAATGCTCTTCCAAACTCTTTCCTAGTAAAATTTGATGCTATATCAAAGAACGAAGTGTAGCCTCTGTTTCCCTCTCTAAAGGTTTCGCATTTCAAACTACCACATGGGGTCACTATTTAGGATTTGCATAAACTGGCTCCCCAGTGAAAGACAGGGACCTAGTGAAATGTTATCTTCCTTCAGGCAAGAGGACTGGTTGGAAAGACTCTTTTAGGAGTGAGATTGTCTGCATCTGCCAAGATCATTGGAACAGTTGGCCCTTGTTTTCTCTACTGGAGGACCGAGTTTTAAAAAAAGGATTACATTTACATGAGGACTTTCAATCAGCAACATTAGAGGAACATAAATGGATTAGAAACATCTTTTATGCCTCAAATCTCAGTTCTTTTCATTCACTTTGTATTCTCATTTTAAGTATTTGCCATTTTAATGCTGTCTCATTGTGCCCTACAAAAACTCACTTCATTATTTCCTTCTTTTTTTTTTTCTTTTATGATAATGTGCCTGCAGACAGGAAGGGGTTCTTTTAAAAATGGTATTTAATGATATTAGTTCTTAACCTCAGTGTCTTAAAAGAGAGGGTAACATAATGCCTTTTCAAAAATTAAATAAAAGGGATAATTGCAACAGGAAAGAGATGTTTCCTGTGTAATATACTAGTGAAAATGAAGATCAAATTTAAAAACTCATGCACTAAAAAGAGAAATAAATAGGAATGACCCAACAAGCAGGTCCAACAAATGGTGTAGACAACATTTTGACTGAGTGGTTTCCCTATGTCTCCATGCTGACTTGCGAAGGGTCAAGAAGTAAAAGTGAACCCCAGCCCTACACTATTTAGAATACACAGGGTCCATTTCCCTCATCTTGTAGCTATTTGAGGCAGCAGGTTGATATAATCCCAGTAATTTTAACACACCTAGTTAGCCAGCACATTTTTCTCTATGCCCAATCATGGATAAGTCAATGCACACATATGGCATCCTGGTCCAGAGAACCTCTAAATTCCTGGCCTTTCTAAAGGAATTGTCTAAACAGTATACAGCCTTCAAAATTTTAGTTGGATCAACAAGATGGGATCTCCTTGTCACACGACCATCATGACAACTAACACTTGTCACAAACCATGTGTCAGATATTAAGTATTCCACATCTTATATTTGATTATCTCACTCAATCTCATAGCAACTCTATGGTAAAGGTTCAAGTCTTACCCTACTTTACAGACTAAAAAAACTGAAGCAGAAAGTTAAATGAGGGGACGCACCTTACCCTACTAGCCAACACCAGAGCAAAAATGCATACTCAGGCAATCTGGCTGTTGGGTCTTTGTCTCCCTCATTCCTCTCTGCTCTGCTTACTAACCAGAACCTCCCTCTTCCAAGCTAAGGTCATCTCCTCCACCTGCAGCAGAATGGAGCTCAAGGATATTTAGCAAGGTCCTCCAGGAGACTCTACACTGATTTTAACTTTCCCATTAGTTGTTACGTTGGGACTACAGGGGGGCAGCAAGGACCAAAATAAGTGGGATTTAGGCCTTTCATTATTTAAGAAATCAACAAAGACTGCTCCTGCCACCAATCATAACTATTTCCCCCAAATGTAAGATGTATTACTGTTCAACTTGGCTATGAGGGAAAGAAGTTATTTATAATCCTTTTCTTCCTTAATAGCCAAAATGCAATCTAAAAAAAAGGGATACATATAGACACACATTTACTTTATTAAGGTTTCTCTGTTCTTCCATTAATATTATGTAGAACTTGAAGTATAATTTGAGGAAGAGAGACATCGGATATCTGTAACTGCAAAGTTTTTGGCTTTTAAATGTGGAAACTGTTTATACCTGTTGAATGCTGCTTTTCTAGGGCTATTTGCATGGATTTATTCATTATTCATTTATTTATTCATTTTTATATATTTTTTTTACTTTTAAACATAGAAAGCGTTCAGTGGGAAAGGGGAAGAAATAATTTAATTTCACTGTTACTGTAATCATCTGAATTTTAGCCTGTTTATTTTTTTGTTTGTTTCGCATGCCCTCTCCACATATATTTGCTACACATGTAGAAAAAAAAATATTTGGAGGCAAATAAAACAACTTAATTCAGGCATAGTTATATTGTCAAGACACAGTTCCAACAGCAATTAAAATATATTACCCTGAAAATGATGTTTTATATACAGCATGATTGGATCAACTGTTAAGATAGTCATTGGAATTTTTCAAAAGCCAGAAGACAGATTTCGTTGTTTTTTTTTTTTTTAAACTGTCTATGCAGTCATGGCACTTGCTTAGCTAAGTACATTAACAAGATTTATACCTATTGTGATTTATAGGGCATATCTTGATATTATTCCCATACTATTTAAATTTGCTATTTCTGGGGCACCTGGGTGGCTCAGTCGGTTAAGCATCCGACTCTTGGTCTTAGTTCAGGTCTTGATCTCTGGTTGTGAGTTCAAGCCCTGAGCTGAGCTCCACAATGCATGTGGAGCCTAGCTAATTTTTTTTTTTTTAATTTACTGCTTCTTTTTACTCTGATTCAATATTAGGTAAGTAAGAAAAATTTCCGAAAAAGGAAAAAAAAAAACAACAACAAAGTATGGTTCTTGTAGCAAATCTATGATAAAGATACTGATGATGATGATGGTGGTGGTGGTGGTGACAGTAATCATTTATTGAGTTTTGCCATAGTAGTTAGCTATTTAGATACTCCTTTATTTCATCTCCCTAAAAACCCTACAGATTGGTAAAATTGTCCATTTTCACAGTTGAAGAAAATGAAGTTTAAAAAGATAAAGTCATCACCAAAGATGGTCCAGTAAAGGAGAAGTTCAATTAGGATTCAAATCCAGGTCTTTACAAACCTTGGTCTTTACGATCACAAACTACCTTTCATAATTTAAAATTCATGATATTAATTTCTCCAAAATAGTTTTTTATAAGTAAAAGTCACTACAAAATGATAAATGAAAGATACAGGCTGTCATGGAAAACATTCTACTATATACTGAAATCAGGAAATGGAGATCCAATGATTTAGCTTAAATGTATTCAACAATGCTTTAAAATGCTAAATAAACTCTTTTTTTTAATGAATTATAGTAACAATCTCATTTACAAGGTTACTGGATTATTTTCTACTGAACCTTGTAGTATAAATAGGATACCAAAATGCATTTCGTCTTTCTGTATATAAAACAGTGCCTGTAAATTTTTCAATTCAAGATTGTAATTTTTGTACAAAACTTAAATGTCTTCTAACATACAAGGTATTATGGCTGCAAAACAAAACCTGCAGGCATGTCTGTCCTATTTTTCTGTGTCTTTTTTGTTCTGAATTCAATTGCTTTGGATACTCAGTTAATGTATGAATCAATCATCTCATTAAGATTTTATATTATTCTTTAAAAAATTCATTTGCATTGCTCACAGACAATATATTTCTCACAATGTAATTTTTCTTTTCAACAAATATAGTGGGATGTAAGAGGGGAGTTTTGTGTTATTTGACAATTCTAGAGGACTCCCATCCACTTATAGGGAACATGGCTGCTGGCTGGCCAAAGGTTTTCAGAGCTCAAGATGCAGAATTTTTAGACTTCACTCAAGCTTGCTGCATGTTTTAGCTACTGGAACGGAACCATATTCATCACCATAATTCATTCAATTCTTTTCTCCCCCAAGGCATATATAAGCAAAATATCCTAATAAATCCAAGAACTATGCAGAGAGAGGGCAATGTCAGGTTAATCAGAGCCACGTCAATGTCAGCATGCAAAATATCCATAGTTAATGTAAAAGAAAGAAAGAAATTGGCAAAAAATCGCACATTGGTTTTATCTGTCAAGGGAAAACGGGACATTATTTTCTATGAATATATAGTGTTTTAAAATGAGAATGTGAAAATAAACAGTAATATAATAGAAATTTCGGTAATCATGAAGTCTTAATTTTGACTAGTGATTTCTGTTTCTAAAATCATTTGACCAATTCTCTGTCAATATTTACAAAGAGTTTAAAATTTAAAGAAATAATTATTGCATCTACAAACTATTTCAATAGAATACATATTATGGTTTTAAAAGATAGTATTCATCTTGCTTTCCAATCTTAACCTTTTTTTTTTTTTTAATTCGAAAAGGAAATAAAGGCCTTGACTTACATGAAATATTTTTGAACCCAGGAACCAATGTGAATCAATGAGTACAGGGTTTTCTCCCTTCCTTAAAGGACAATTTGTTTTCCATTCTGTTTAAGAAGAGGAATTAAGGCAATTTACAAAAAGTACACAAATTACAGCAACCAGAAAGAGGTAAGATAGAGAAATTGAAATGGGGGGATAAATTAACGTTAACAGTAAAAACTCCCACCACAGTGCCTGCCAAACAGCGGGGGAGGAGTATCTCTGATTATACAAGACTGGGAGCTTGCCTGGACTGATAAATTGTCACAAGATATACCCATATAGTATTTCAGCCATATGTAAAACTCCCTTCCCTATATGGAGGATCACCCACATCTTCCCTGAGCTCTATAAAACTGAAGAGTTTCTGCCTTGAAATTTGTTTTGAAAAAAGTCATCTCCACACCCTTAAGACCTTAAGTCTTATAACACAAAATGCGGTTTCCACTGCATTCAAAAGGCACTAGTGATCTTTCCTGGTAAATAGCATGTTTCAATAATGACTTTCCAGACCATCTGATTAAAGCAGGGCCATTAAGGAAGGAAACATGTTTCCTATGAAATGAAGAAGGAAGATAAGGAGGGCCACAACTTCTATAAATATCTTTTCAACAATCTAATAAATAACACCATGCCGTTTTTCCAACAGAACTAGTTTCTGAAATCTGTCACTCCCACGTTCGGATTTTGTATGCAGGTATCTTGGCATATTAATTTCTATGTTTAATTTTATATTATAATATGCATTAAAATGTGACAACATTCTGTACTTTGCATGAGGCTTAATTTCCTGCTTCTGGATTAGAAATAAATATGTTTTAAATCCTTATTCCAGGACAAATGAAAGACTAGGGTTTTTATAATCTACATTTTTATCCCTAGTGGTCCCATGCATAGAGAGAGTTGGTAACTGAAAAATACATTCAGATGGTTACTGATCATAGCACATATTTTATTTTGTGCACATCTCTATAACTAGTTCAACAAGTCAGAATTTGATCCTTGAATAGCATGAGAGAGGGAATTTTTCTAAAGTCTCTCAGAACCATAATGCGAAAAGATATGAGAAAATAAAAAATCTGCTCGAATTTAGCAAAAAGCTCATGTCAACTTGTTTTCTTGTCCTGATTGCTAACAGTCTCCTGCTAGGTCCTAATGCCCATGTTCAGTTTATGTCCCGAATCCTTGCCTGCTACTTAATTGAAGTATGGCCCAGACACTGGCAAAAAGCTTTCTTAACATGTCCCTAATCACATACTTAAGACACGCAATGTTTCTCTTAGATTGGAGTAAGGAATTTATTTCTGCCCCAGGAGTACATTTGATATACCAGTTTGTCTCTGATGGCATATTTCTGCCAAAATCATGTACTGACTACAGTTCTTTGGATAACAATAATAAAAAAAGCCAGTTGATCATAACATTCTGATCCCTCAAGTGGAATTAATAGCAGTAGGTTGAAGCCATAACTCACATCATGGGTTACACAGCAGTTGTGCTATGAATAAGGCAACATCTATACTCTGTAGAGAAGAGCTGACTTCTCATGCAGAAATACACTAGCACTTAAACATTGAAAAACTACTTTCTGTACTACTGTGAATATCTTGGGGCGGGGTGGGGGAAGACCTGATTATTTAGTTTTTTCCCAGGCAAAACTCCTAATGAACTCAATGAGAAGTTTCCCTTAGTAAATAGTGCCGAATTAGCTCATTTAATTTTTCCTGAGCTGTTTTATGGTTATATAATAAAGTAGAATATATATGCCTAATAAAATTTGTTAAGAGTCAGCTAAGGGATCTGTACTTATTCTTTTATTGTGTACAAATAAATACTTGAAGTATAGATCTTTATTTCCTTAATATTTATTGTTATTTCATATCTTGACATAAGAACTGTTCTACAAGGGCTTTAATAAATAGAGTGAAATGAAACAGCCATTCAGTCTGTGCCAGTAAATTTGCATCTGTGTTCCCCATGATGATGCTGCATTTTATACTCTTTCATATTTCAGAGTGGGTATGTCACGACCATCAATAGTTGAGAACTGCACTACGAAGCAGTGTCCTAACACACAGAAGTGCCAAATGGATAAAAAACGAATTGAAAAGAAATGAAGCAAGTTCTAATGAACAGGCAAACATGACTTGTTTAGTGCTGAGAAATCAGCAAGGTGAAACCATTTCCCTCACCAAATGAATGAGTTGCAAATCAACCTATCACTGAACCCTGTAATTTCTCATCTTCATAACAACGGTACACATGGTACCACTGTTCTAATGTGCCTGATTTTTACCACTGAAAGGAAGATACAGTATGTTTTTTGTTTTTGTTTTTTTATCAGCTTCCACTTATTCATTAACTCTTCGCATTTGGATTTTTTCTTGAAGCTTCTAAGTAGTCAATAATGACCTTTTCGTTATCAAAACCAAACACCTTCTTCAAAGTTCACTTAGAACAGCTCTAGCATTTGAAACTTTCATCTTGCTTTCTGTGAAACTACTTTTTTTTTTTTTTTGAGAGAGAGAGAGCTTGGGAGAGCTTGCGTGTGTGGGTGGGAGGGGCAATGGGAGAGGGAGAGGGAGAGGGAGAGACGGATCTTAAACAGACTCCACCTCCAGCGCAGAGCCCAGGACTAGATCTCAGGACCCTGAGATCCCCACCCTGAGATTATGACCCTGAGCCAAAATCAAGAGTCTGATACTTAACCAGCTGAACCACCCAGGCACCCCTCTGTGAGACTACATTCTTATTTTCTTTTCATCCACTTAATAGTTTCTTTAAAATCATCTACGTTATCTATTGTGGACTAAATGTGCCTCTTCCAGCCATACATACAGACATACAGACATAAATAAATATTATGTTGAAATTCTAAACCCAGTATGGTGATATTAGGAGATGAAGGCTTTAGAAGGTAGTAGGTCATGAGGGGGGAACCTTCCAGAGCAGGATTAATGTCCCTTATAAAAGACCCAAGAGCTTGTTCCATCTTTGTTCTCTGCCTTGTGAGGACACAAGAACACAGCCATCTGTCTACCACAAGCAGACTCTCCCCAGACATTGACTCTGCTGATGCCATGACCTTGAACTTATAGCCTCTAGAACTGTGAGAAAGAAATGTTCATTGTTTAAGTCACCTAGTCTGTGGTATTCTGTTATACATGGCGGCCTGAACTAAGTCAGTGCTTTTCCCCCTCATCTTCAACTCACCCATAAATGATAGAAATGTTCAATCTTCTACCCCCATCTTCCTCTTTTTTCGCTCTCCCTGATTTCTTCCTTACTGCTTATCTAGCATTTTCATCATTTCAACTATAATCCCTGTATTGTTGACTCCCAACGATACATCTACAAATGTATTCCCCTTGCAAGCCCAGTCTGGAATTTGAACTTCTAGTAAAGTATTTATGCAAATGTCCTACGGACAGTCTAATTGCTTGGCCTCGGGCTGGTTTTGTCATTCTTTGTTCATTCATTCCATAAATAGTAGTCTGCTATGATGCAGACACTGTGTTCACCAACCAGGATACAAGAACGAGTAGGACACAACTACTGTCCCACTGTCATTGTGCAATTCACAATTGAGAAACATTAAATATATTCATGCTTCAGAGATATTGAGGGTTTGGCTCCAGAGTACCAAAACAAAGCATTTATCATAATAAAACAAGCAAAATGAATGTTTTCATTTCCCAGTGCATATAAATTATGTTTATATTGTAGTTTATTGACTGTGCAATAGCATTATGTCTAAAAATGCAATGCACATACCTTAACTTAAAAAAATACTTTATTGCTAAAAAATGCTAACCATCATCTAAGCTTTCAGTGAGTTGTAATCTTTTTGCTGGTGGAGGGTCTTCCCTCAATGTTGATGACTGCCGACTGATCGGGGTGGTGGTTGCTAAAGGCTGGGGTGGCCGTGATAATTTCTTGAAAGAAGACAACAATGAAGTTTGCCACATTGATTGACTCCTCCTTTCATGAAGTATTTCACTGTAGTGTGTGATGCTGTTTGATATCATTTATCCATACTAGAAGTTCTTTCGAAATTGGAGTCAGTCGTCTAAATCCTGTTATTCCTTAATCAACTAAGTTTGTGTCATAATCTAAATCCTTTGATGTCACTTCAACAATCTTCACAGCATCTTCACCAGCAGTAGGTCCCACCTCAAGAAACCACTTTTCCTGCTCAGACATAAGAAGCAGCTCCTCATCCACTAAACGTTGATCATGAGATTACAGCAATCTAGTCCCATCTTCAGGCTCCACTTGTGATTCCAGATCTCTTGCTATTTTCTACCACATTTGCAGTTACTTCCTTCACTGAAGTCTTAAACCCCTCAGAGTCATCCACGAGGGCTGGAATCCACTTCTTCCAAATGCCTGGTAATGTTGCTATTTTGACCTCTTCATGTAAATCACTGATGTTCTTAATGGCATCTAAAATGGTGAATCCTTTTTGGAAGACTTTCTATTTATTAAACCCAGATCCATCAGAGGAGTCTATCAGAGTTCTTGGATGACCAGGTGCATTGTCAATAAGCACTCATATTTTGAAAGGAGGTTTTGTTTTGTTTTGTTTGTTTTCCTGGGAATTTTTTTTGAGCAAATCTCAACAGCAGGCTTAAAATATTCAGTAAACCATGTTGTAAACAGATGTGTTATCATCCAGACTTTGTTGTTTCGTTTACAGAGCACAGGCAGAGTACGTTCATCTTAGCCCTTAAGGACCTTCACGTTTCTGAAATGGTAAATGAGCACTAGCTTCAAATTAAAGTCACCAACTGCTAACAAGAAAGTTAGCATGACCATTGAAGCCAGGCGCTGACTTCGGCTCTCTAGCTATCAAAGTCCTAGATGCCATCTTCTTCCAATAGAAGACTGTTTTGTCTACACTGAAAACCTGTGTTCAGTGGAGCCACCTCCTTCTTAATTCTCCTAGCCAGATCTTCTGGACAACTTGCTGTTTCACCTTGAGCTTTTACATTATGGAGACCGTTCTCTCCTTAACCCTCATGAACGAACCCACCTGTACTACCTTCAGACTTTTCTTCCACAGATTCCTAATCTCTCTTAGTCTTCACAAAACTAAAAAGAGTAAGAGCCTTGTTCTGCATTAGGCTTTGGCTTAAGGGAATGCTAAGGCTGCTTTGATTGTCTATTTTGATCACGAAAACTTTCTCCATGTCATCAGTGAGTCTGTTTTGCTTTATCATGCATGTGTTCACCGGAGTAGCACTTTTAGTTTCCTTCAGGAACATTTTCTTTGCATTCACAACTTGGCTAACTGGTGCAAGAGGCTTAGCTTTGGCCCTATCTCGCTTTCGACAGGTGTTCGTTCCTCACTCAGCTCAATCATTTCTAGCTTTTGACTTAACTGAGAGATGTGCAACTCTTCTTTCACTTGCACATGTAGAGGCTAGTGTAGGCTATGAATTGGCCTAATTTCAATATCTTTGTGTCTCAGGAAATGGGGAGGCCCAAGGACAGGGAGAGGGATGAGGAATGGCCACTCCATGGAGACATGAGAACACATGCAGCATTTATCAATTAAGTTTGCCATCTGCTACGGGCACAGTTTGTGGTGTCTCAAAGCAATTAGAATTGTAACATCACAGAATACTGACCACAAACCATCAGAACAAATATAATCATCATGAAAAAGTTTTGAAATATTGTGAAGATTACCAAATTGTGACACAGAGGCATGGAGTGAGCAAATGCTGTTGGCGAAACAGTGCTGATAGACTTGCTCGACGCAAAGTTGCCAAAAACCTTCAATCTGTAAAAAACACAGTATCAGCCAAGGCATAAATCAAAGTGCAATAAAATGAGGAATGACTGTATATAGAAATAACGGAATGTGACAGGTAGTGCAATAGAGCGAGGACCTGCGGGGACAGGCAGTAGTTCTTTGTCATCTCCCCATTTCTTCCCTTCTATCGCTATTTTACCAGTCCTCCAACCCCAAACCCTCAGATTCATTCTTTATTCCTCTAGTAGACAATCCTGTTTACTTTTTAACCTGGTTGGAGTAAGCCTCTTGCTTTATGCTCCTTTGTTTTCAAATACACGTCCTCCTGCAATACACCGATAACCTCATCCCTTCGGCCTTTGATGTTCTTAACATATATGACTGTGCACCAATGCATTTTCTATTCCCCTCTAGCGTACACCAACCCTCACAATTAAATTGGGCTATGTGCCAGTTCTAAAACTGGTCTTCGGCTAATGATGTTTTGCTTCCTCCTAAATTACTCTGTTTCTGGTTCAGAAAATTAAACAACCACTGTTGTCAAGGTTTAGATCAAATCCCAATTGCCAAGTAATACTTACTAATGCTACCACTTAAACATATCCTCTCTTCAGTGAATTCCCAGGGGCCTTTTGTGGGCCTAACTTTCAAACTTGGAATATTGTTAGGCATTACAATTCCATTCGTGCACATGCGCACACACACATATGCACACACACTTTATGAGATGGGGAGATAGAATAGAGAAAGAAGCAAGGTTTTGGAATAAGATGGCTCTTCCATTTACAAACTAATAGCTTGTTCCAGTTACTTAACCTCTCTGAGTCTTCCTTTTCCCATCCATAAAATTAAATGTGATAAATAATGTAAAGTACCTTGTAAAGTACATGGCATATTGCAGTTACTCAATAAAGGCTAGCTATAATAATGAATGCTATAAGTAGAGACTTACTGTGGAAAAGAGTTATGCTCTTCCATTCCATTATTTTTGATAGGGTCTAAGGGAGGCCTTTGCATGTACTTGACCCTCAATAAATGCAATATCTATGAATGAATATATAGGTATGTTCTATTTCCTAACAATATAATTTTCTCTCTCAGAACATCTTAATGCCACCTTGATCTCCGAATATGCTATTCACACAACAGTTTCTATACACTCTACCTACAAACCAAAAGTTTACCACATGCATGCTTCACCCCCCCATGCTTTTATTCATCTTTTTGAAGTAATTTTGGAAGTGAAATACTTGTACAGTTTTAAATATGTCCGGGATCTACCTTGAAAAACGAAGCATATGAATACAATACATACTAGAGGTTTTTTTTTTTTTTTTGGTACAATGTTGTACACTGCCTATCATATTGAAATGGTCTAGCTCTTTTCTATCACTAAATGTTATGTCAATATACTAAATATTTTATATAGTAAAGAATACCTCAAAACAACTATTCAAAACACAGAGGTGGCTATTTTCTCCTATGCTTTGCAAATATATAATGATGTTTGATATTGCATTTCAAAATATTTTGGCAGTAGGGATATCTTCTGCCTATATTCAGGTAACATATAATTCTTCAAAAAAGACTAAATCACAACTCTCAGATGATTTTTAGAGGAAAAAGTGTAAAATTTCTTTTCAACTTCATTATTGATGAAACTAGGAGGTTGTTAAAATTGGCCCAAAGGGCATTTGAGAAATGAAGTATTCATAGGCAATGTTAGAATAGGTTTTCTTGGTTAGATAGGATACTTGATAATTTGCAACTGGGCCATAAACTGTAACCTTTGTAGTTATCTGCTCCATGTGATAGAATTAGCTGCATCTGCTAGACAAAAATTTACAAGTTAACTTTTGCCTCTATAGAGCTGTAAAACAGCTCTTACAAAATATTAAGTCAAGCTTAGCACCGTTCCGAAAGAATACTCGGAAATATCTCTTCCCTTTTTCCAAGTTTTAGGCAATCTTTCTGATACAGCTATTTTTGATAATGAAGCAATACACAATACAATACATGTGCATGTATTAAACACGTGTGGGCAACACCTACTCAAAATATTTATTCTTTTCACTTGAAGCCTATCTCCATCCACCGTGTTTGCTTTAATGAACTGAGGGCAAAGTTCCCATATCAAACCACCCTAGAGAGCTCACTGTTGAAGAAATTCTAGAAGATCTGTAAGAATAAAAAATGACTGAAGAGCTGAGAAGAGAACACAATCGGATATACTGGTGGAAGTGAATTAAAAGGAATTAAATGAACAGATTTTCACACATAACCCATTACCACCTAATAATCCTTATTCCTGGCAGTTCTACAAACAATTCTCTGAATCTATCTATATATTTACTAATCGTCACAGATTTTTGCTTTATAGGAAAACAGACATGCACTTCAACAGCACTAAATTTTATCATAAAATGTAAAACAGCACAAATATAAAAATTATTGAAAGCAGGTCTGTTATTACACCTATTCATTACAATATAAGGCAAAGAACTACATTCTCCTATTTACAAACATATTATAGTGTATTTTTGACCCCAATTGATTTCCTGTATTTCCAACAATTCCTGAATAATATCTTAATATACCCATTCAGACATTTAATAGGCATTTTGGATATAACCTGTCCAAAACACTCTTGACTTCCCCTATTCTTCTCTTCCCACTGCTGCCTTTGGCTCAGTAAGAGGCCACGCGTATTCATCCAGTCACACCAAGAACTAGGGACCATCCTTTAGCCTTATCTTTTTCCACCCCCAACACTGAATCTGTGTCTTTCTCATCTCTCCTAACCATGGCTACCACCACAGGGGCACTAGCAATCATGAGCTCTTCCTGAGTTAGAGAAATACGTCACCCCTGACATCACTACTTCAAAGCCCATGCCTCTAACCAGTCTCCTTGTTCAATAGCAAGAACTGTTCTTTTAAAGTCCTGCTACATCATTCCTGTGCTTTGTACCTTCTAATGATGTCCCATCACCATAAGAAAAAGACATTTAAAACTTCACCAAGACCTACAAGGTTCTATGGAATCTGCTCTTTCAGTGGCTTCTTCACCTCACCTTGTACTCAACAGTCCCTGAAATCAGCAGGTCTTGTAGTTTCTCAAAAATGCTTTTCTCCTTCCTTCTGAGCATCTTTCTTCAATGTGTTTCCATAGTTAGTTTTCTTTTTTTTTTCCCCTCCCATTATTCATATCATTTCTCAGAGAGGCTTTCTAACTGCCCTGTCCAAAGACGCATCCTCAACATTTTCTGTATCTTTAAACTACTTTATTTTTTTCTTTGTATTGCTAACAACTTAGTGACTTCTATTGTTTATTTACAGGTCTATTTATTTCTTGTCTGTTTTTCCCACGAGAATGAACACTTTATAGAAGCAGGGTGTTTTTCCCCCTCTCTTGTTTTCTCCAGTGCCTAGAACAATACCTGGCATCTACCAGGCACTGGATAAGTATATGTTGAATGGGTGAATTTAAAAACAATTGACTAAGGATAAAATCTAATATACTAACATAAAAATTAATAAAAACTTTTTTTTATTTTCTGATACATATGATTAAAAATACTGATTACAAACAATGTATATATTTTTAAGAGCAACATGCTTACTTTCCTATATTTACATGATGTAATTGAAAATAAGACAATTTTATTTTATTAATACAGAAGGAAACCAGTATTCACATAAGTGAGCAATCCTACTTTCTGTTCAATGTTTGTTTGTTTAAGATTTATTTATCTATTTTAGAGAAAGAGAGAGCAAGGATGATTGAGAGGGGCAGAGGGAAAGAGAGAGACAACTGGAAATAGACTGTGCACTGAGGGTAGAGCCCCAAATGGGACTTGATCCCATGACCTTGATATCATGACCTGAGCCTAGACCAAGAGTCTGCCGCTCAACTGACTGCGCCACCCAGGCACCCCACTTTCTGTTCAATGTTAATGAAACAATGTTTGATAAGACTTTGAGAAATACATTCGCTGCATTCAAATCATTTCTGTGTCATTTGTCAACATGTAAACCACAGCTCCCTTGCCTTTTCCTCTCTAATTCTACATTTATCAACATACTCTTCTGATAAAATTCTGCTAAAAATGCAGTCTTTAAGTTGCTTACAGTTTTAATGCTATGTATTCTGATGACAGCCAGAAACTTTTAAGGTCCTATGTATTTCAAAACTGACTCCTCAAAACAACAGATTTTTTTTTTTTTTAACAAGAGCTATTTTTAAAAAATCACAATATTTTGTTCTGGAGGTTAGCAGAAAGAGCAGAGAATGCTAACTTTATAATTTGACAAATGGAAACATTAATTATCCTAATGTTAAGCAATTATACCTTACAATAATGAATACTATGCCTTACTTTGTTTTTATTCATATGCATCCATATTATATTTTTTATTCCTGATTTTGTTACTATTCCTGACAGAAAAGAACTAAAAGGAACTTAATATAAAAATTGTATTAAGCATTTGAGAAGTGTGATTAAAAAAAAACAAAAAAAAACCCAGTAAAGTTTCACTAGAATGCCATGTCATACTAACATTTCCTTTTCGATGGATTTATTTGACCACAAGAATAGGAATAAACTTGGCTGTGAGAAAAGGCTGAGCCAGACCATTTTATTTTCAGCATCTCCCATGGGTAACAGAGACTTGAGAACATGGGTGAGGCTACAGTTCTAGTTCATCATCTTTGGAACGGAAAGTCTCCTTGCCACTTTTTACATTTTGAACCAAACCAGAAGGCTTAACCTTCACAATTAAGAGAAATGACCTGCAACCCTGATAATCTGAAGGTTATGGTCTCCACCCACTTCTTGGTCGTGTTTAAATCATATCTTGACAACACTAAGACTTCCTTACCTTAGTTCCCTGTAAGACTTGACTTACTGAGCTTCTTTCTAATATACATTCCTTCTTCAATTTCTGCAATGTATGAACACTTTGTTTGTTTGTTTTTATGTCATCCAGTATTTCTTATATACAGTCCAATGTAATAGAAATCTTTAAAACTTAGTTTGGTGCATGGAGTCCTCTAACAAAATAATTGGCATATCCTTTCAATAATTGATAGTCCTATAAGCCCATTTTATTTTAGATGTCAGGAAAGTCAGCTCTAAATAAAAAATGCAATGCAATATAAATGTTTAGCTTATGTGGTTATTATGTTTGAAATCTCCTCTTTTAACATGGATTTAGGGACTGTTTCCATTTTAATATCTTCTTGCATAATTTCATTCAATATATATTCAGTTACCTCAAGTAATTTATTTTGGAGGCACAAAGGCTGTTAAAGTCAACAGATTTAGACAGAATTTACTTCACAGTAACATTGAGATGATCAAATAAGATGATGTATTATAAAATGCCTTCCAAACTGTAAATCTTATCTAAAATTCTTAAATTCTTAAAATGAATAGCTTCTGTCAATTATGTGTCTATTTTATTCAGTCACTGCATTACCCGTGGTCATTTTTTTTCTTATTTCAAATATATTATAACATAGGAATCAGATGACCCATTCTACTTTACAAATAAGGAAATACAGGCTCATGGTGGATGCCTCAAATTGCTGAAGGACATATATTTGGTAAATGAGCCAGAAATTGAATATAAGTCTAACTTCACCCCTGCATTATAAACACTGTATTCCCAGTGCATCTAGAAAAAAATGGGGGGATGGGGGGCTCAATATGTGGTAATAGGTTTCAAAGATAAAAAGCCCTATTATTTACCAACTTCACTGAGTCTGATGAGGTACAGGGCAGACAATGCCACGGACATATTTCATCCCTCTCTAATTTTCTTAAGGTTGGCATGGATATTATAGCTATTTTCTATTTGACATAGCACCTAAAATACTCTTTGAAAGTTTAATACCTTAATCATTGAGAAGATGTTGGGCTGCTCTTTGGAATCTCTACTAGCAATGACAAATTCTTAGCAAAATTGTTAGGGAATGCCTTAGATGTACCAGGTATTGACTTAGGACCTTTGAGATGCATTAGAATGTGCCCTTCTGTGGCTCACAGTCTAGCTGGGACTGACACAAAAAATAAACACGATAAATAATATATGCCATGGTGGAGAGTATTAAGTATAATGAAAAAATGGAACAAGGTAAGAAAGATTAGTAGTACAGGAGAAAGAGAAAGGGAGCAAGTTATCAGTTTAAACAGAATTGCTGCAGAAGATTTTGTTGGTCAATGGCTGGAACAACGTGGGGAGTAGTTATATGAATTCAAGAGGGAAGACTTTGGCAGGCAGAAAGAAGGCCCAGAACAAAGGCTTTAAGCCAAGCATGTTCTCCTGTAGAAGTCACTAGTAAGAACCATGAACCAGTACGGCAAAACAACCTCCTCAATAAAGTACTCCTGGTCACCACGGCACAAGATGAGGGAGCTGTCTGCCATTACTTTGAGTTGCTGGTTGTTATCTGAAGCATTTACCAAGTACATAATGTAGATGTCCCTTCCATTTATATTTTTTCTATAAATATGCTTTTGAAGTACAGGTTTATTTAAGACACATTATTCGCATTATTTTGATAGTGGAATACGGTCACTGTAAGAGTTACATTTCCTATGAAAGTACAATGTTTTCTTTTTGACGCAGAATCATTAAGAACTTGGGATAGTCTGCACAGTTTATAAGCCCTAAAGTTGAAATCAACATAATAATGCACCTTCTGCAATTCCATGAATTTCTGCATGGCTTGTTTAGCTAAAAAAAAAACAAAAAACACTTAAAGTTGACCTGTTTTTGTTTCCTTTTATACCTTATGTAACATTTCTGATAAACTATAATTCTGGGTCAACATCTTGTTCTAATAGCATTTGAAGGTCAATACCAACATGCATTATTTCTTTCAAACACAGAGCTATTTCACAGAAAGTATTCTAACTTGATATATCTATGTTAATAGGGAGAAGAGGTTAAGTGAACCATCAAGCAGGTGATTAAGTAAATAAGGGTAATGCTCATAAAGTAGAAAGTGAGAAAAAAGAAAAGAATTCATCTCTGTTTGCTGTTGGTGGTGTTGTTTTAACAACCCTATCAACATAGTAACAGGAAATCTACATATAATAAAGACAAAAAAAGATAAATATAAAATCTAAGTGTCTCTAAGCATCATGACAATTAATACAGTGGATGGGGACTAGGAGTCAAAATCTTGAGAAATAGAGTGATAGGCAGAAAGGGACAAAAAGATATTTAAAAAGGATAAATTAAGTTCATAAAGAACGTTTATTTGTATGGGTATATAATTTTGTGAAGGTATCCCAACATTTTTAAGATAGGAAAAAATCTATCATTTATAAAGGTCAGAACCTGGACACCTGGAGTACAGCTGTCAATCCTTAGGAAACTGCATATGTGGCATTGGCAATCAGCATAAGAGCCTGTTTTCATCAGTCTCCTAGTGGTGGAAGTCAGGCTTTATCTCTAAATCTCTTTCCTTTCATATCTAAATATTTCTTTGAGGCCAGATACTGACAGACATGAGGTCAGTAAAGGGATGTACCTAGCCACTTCTCCAGCTTTTAAGCACCCAATAAAGCACAAGGTAATAAAATATGGAGAAATAAGTACATACTGCAGGTAACTTAAAAGGTAAGTTTCAATGCATCTGTTTTGTTTTTTTTTTTTCTTTAAGATTTTATTTATTTATTTGACAGAGAGAGAGACTGCCAGTGAGAGAGGGAACACAAGCAGGGGGAGTGAGAGAGAAAGAAGCAGGTCCCCAGCAGAGGAGCCCGATGTGGGGCTCGATCCCAGGACCTCGGCATCATGCACTGAGCCGAAGGCAGACACTTAACAACTGAACCACCCAGGAGCCTCTGTTTAGTGGGTCTTATAAGATTTTTCTGACATTGTCAGAATCCAATTCTGTATAAAGGCTAACACAGGATTATATTCTTAGACAATAGTGCCTAATATTTACTTACTGACCTTTTTGAAAATCCTTCTATAGAACAGAAATCACACAATATCTGCCTTCAGCCCACCATGGGATTAAACTAGATCAGTGACAGAAAGTAACTAGAACATCCCCAAATAACTGGAGATTAAACAACATAGTTCTCAATTGCATGAGTCAAAGAAGAAATTGCAACAGAAATTTTAAAATGTTTTGAACTAAATGAAAGTGAAACTCCAACTTATCAAAATTTGTGGGATGCAGCAAAAGTAGTGTTACAGTGTTAGTATATATATGAAAATTAGAAAAATCTAAAACGAGTCATCTAAATTTCCACCTTAGAAAACTAGGGGAAAAAAGAGCAAATTAAATCAAAGTAAGAGAAAAAAAAAAAAAACAGAGCAGAAATCAATGAAAATGAAAACCAGGAATAAATTAGGTCAATTAAGCAAAAATGAGTTCTTAAAAAAGAACAATAAAATCGATAACCCTCTAGCCAGGCTAATTAAGAATGCAAGGGAGAGAACATAAATTGCTAATATCAAAAATGAAAAATGGGACATCACTACAGATGCCATGGAAATTAAAATAATAATGAAGGAATACTATGAAGAACTCTATGCTCACAAATTTGATAAACTAGATGAAATGGATTAATTCCTTGAAAGATACAATCTGCCAAAACTCACACAAGAGGAAATAGATGATCTGATTAGGCCTGTATCTATTAAAGAAACTGGATCAATAATGAATAACCTTTGAAATTGAAAACACAGGCCCAGATGGGTTCACTAGCGAATTGTAACATTTAAGAAGAAAATCATACCAATACTCCACAACCACTTCCAGAAGACAGAAGCAAAGGGAATACTTCCTAACTCATTCTATGGGGGGAACATTAGCCTAATAACAAAATCTGACAAAGACATTATAAGGAAAGAAAATTACAAGCAAATATCTCTCATGAATATAGATGCAAAACTCCTCAGCAAAATATTAGCAAATCAAATCCAAAAAAGTAGTAATAAATTATACAGCACAACCAAGTAGGATTTATCCCAAGTATGCAAGCTATTTCAACATTTGAAAACTGATTAACATGACTTCATCACATCACATGATCATATCAATAGATGCAGAGAAAGCATTTGACAAAATGCAACCTCCATTAATGATAAAAACTCTCAAGCTAGAAATAGAGAACTTTCCCAAATTGATAAAGACTATCTACAAAATATCTACTTCTAACATCATACTTAATGGTGAGAAACTTGAAGCTTTTCTGAGGATACAATCTTGGAAGTGGAACTTAAAATTGAAAACACACTATCATTTACATTAGCACCCTCAAAAAAAAATACTTAGGTATAAACCAAAGAAAATATGCACCAGTTCTATATGAGGAAAACTCCAAAACTGATGAGTGGCATCAAAGAACTAATCAAATGGAGACATAGTCTATGTCCATGGTTAGAAAATTCAATATTGTGAAGAAGTCAGTTCTTCCCAACTTGACCTATAGATTTAATGCAATCCCAATCAATGCCCCAGCAAACTATTTTATAGATATTGACAAACTGATTTTGAAGTTTATGGAGTGTCAAAAGACCTACAGTAGCCAACACAATATTAAAGGAGAACAAAACTTCATGACAGTGTGTCAAAAACACAAGGAACAACCAGTGTTGGTGAGGATGCGGAGAAATAGGAACCCTTGTGCACTATTGGTGGGAATGTAAACTGATGCTGCCACTGTGGACGACAGTATGGAGTTTCCTCAAAAAATTAAAAATAAAACTGCCCTATGATCCAGTAGTCAGTCACACTACTGAGAATTTACCCAAAAAATACAAGAACACTAATTCATGCGAATACACCCCTATGTTCATTGCAGCATTATTTGCTATACCCAAATTATAGAAGCAGCCCAAATGTTTACTGATGAATGGATAAAGAAGACATAGTATATATACACAATGGAATATTATTCAGCCATAAAAAAGAATGAAATTGTGTCATTTGCAACAACGTGGATGGAACTAGAGAGTATTATATTAAATGAAATAAGGCAGCCAGAGAAAGACAAATATCATATGATATCACTCACATGTGGAATTTAAGAAACAAAACAAAGGTGTGAAGGGGGAAGAAAACGAAAAAAAAAAAAAAACAACAGATTCTTAACTATAGAGAAAAAACAGATGGTTACCAGAAGGGAGGTGGGGGGCGGTGAAATAGATGAAGGGGATTCAGAATACGTATCTCCTGATGAGCACTGAGTAATATATGGAATTGTTGAATCACTATATCGTATACCTGAAATTAATATAACACTGTAGGTTAACTACATTAGAATTAAATTAAAAAAAAAAAAAAGTGTGGTCTTGGTGAGAGAATAGATCGAAGGAACAGAATGGGGAGTTCAGAAATAGACCTGCTCCGTTATAGTCAACTGATCTTTGAAAAGGAGCAAAGGTGTTGCAACAGAGCAAAGATAGTCTTGTCAATAAGCGGTGCTGGAATAACTGGACATCCACATGAAAAAAACTGAACCCACACACAGACCTTCCAACCATATTCCAGCCTTCAAAGAACTTAACTGAAGATGGATCCTCACTCTAAATGTGAAATGCATGAGTGCACAATTCCCGGAAGGTAACACAGGAGAAAACCTGGAACACTGTCAACTCCAAATGCTGGTGAGCACCGTTCATGCATTGCTGGTGAGAATGCAAAATGGTACAGCCACTTTGGAAGACAGTCTGGAAATTTCTTATAAAAGTAATCATACTCTTACCATACATATAATCAAGCATTCACACTCCTTGGTGTTTACTCAAAGGAGCTGAAAATGAATGTCCACAGAAAAACCTGCACAAAGTTGTTTAGAGGAGTTTTACCTATAATTGACAAAACCTGGAGGCAACTAAGAGAGCCTTCAGGAGGTGAGTTGATACATTGTGATACATACAGACAATGGGCCATTATTCTGCACTAAAACGAAATGAGATAACAGGAAATGAAAAAATATGGGAAAAACATAAATGCAAATTATGAAGTGAAGAAAGTCAATCTTAACAGGCTTCATACTGTATGATTCCCAGTATATAACATTCTGAAAAAGATAAAAGTACAGAGACAATAAATAGATCAGTGGTCACCAATGCTGTGGGAGAGATGAATAGGCAGAGTTCAGAGAAATTTTAGGGCAGTAAAAATACTCAAAATGATATTGGGCATGGCTCATGATACATTTGTCCGAACCCAGAGAGCATACAACACCAGAGTGAACCCTAAGTTAAACCACAGGCTTTGAGTGATTATGATGCGTAAGTTCATCCTTGATAAATAATGTTCTGGGAGAGACTGTACGCGTGGGGGGGGAGGGGGTCGATGGGAAATCTTTATGCCTTCCTCTCAATTTTGTGGTAAACCTTAAAATGCTCTAAGAAAATAAAGCCTTTAAAATGCTCTATCATATTAAAACAATATGCAAAACAATCTTCAAGATGTATTATTGATAAAAATTTAAAATTTCTCTAATGAGTATTCCCATCAGTTATTTTTCTGTCTTCAAAGTCAATGACTCTCATTCTTTTTCATCAAAACAATATTTTAGAAATCGTACTTCTTTTTAGATGCTGTACTACAGCTCACATTACTTTCAGTCAAAATACAAGTCGCATCTGTGTAATCATCAGAAAGTTCCTTCAGACAAGACTAACAAAAAAAAAAAAAAAAAAAGTCAGACTCTATGCAGCTCCCCACTGCGGTTGTATTTAACAGTAAAGAAAACAAAGATTCCATGTGAGTAAACACTGCAGCTAAACAGGCCAGTTACTGGATATCACAGGTAAAATTCCTCTGGGAAAATGAGAGAGCTGTTCATTAGAACCCAGGAAGGTTTTATCAGCTTTCTGTTGACAGTGCAAATGCAGAATTAGCCACGGTAAGCAGAAGAATCAATTAGTAGCCTTTGGCCTGCTGACCTTCTTAAAAGCTCTGCTCATACCTTCACGGGAACTGCTCAATTAAAATATGATCTCAGGAACTTCCCGTGAAGAGGCATATAGACAGTTCCATTGTGATCCTATGTCAAATTAATCACCAATATGCTAAACAGCATCCACTATTTTGATAACCAATGTGGTACGGAGATCTAAAAAGCCTACCCAACAATGTCTTCACAGCACTCCAGTTTCCCCCTTTATTGCACTGGAAAAGTGATAGATTTTTGTCTGAATCCAGAGTGGCTTGTTCGCTGGGTCTTAAAAATCTAAATATGCAACATTTTAAGTACACCGGCAAAACTGACTTACTTGAGAGCATGTTTTGATCCCAGACGTTTCCCTAGGGTAAAAAAGACTAGAAATGGAAATGCCTTCATGAAGCATAGTTCTCTATTTTGTATATGCTACCTCAGCCAGATTAAGTCTGCATGGAAATACTCTGTGCCAAGCAATGGAAAAGTATTATACATTTATAGAGGAATGCAGGGATCCCAACTAGGACCAGTCCCAGAGTTCGCTGAAACCCTGCAGCTTTTGGAATTCACAAGAGCTAGCCATCAAGATAAATCACTTTCACAGGTCTTTTAGAAACAACCTGACATCCTCATGTTACCAGTTTTCCCTCACATCTACTCAGCCACTGGGGCAGAGGAGACTGTAGATAATTGCATCCACAAGGTAGCTGCATACTTTGAGTACAAATATCCCTACATCCTTTGAGCAACTGTCACATACAAGTGGCACCATTCACAGAGAACACATACAGCTTGTGACCTTGAACCTGCCTGACCTACCCCTTTTCATCCCACATTGGAAAACAGCAGTACTTGGTAATTTTGCTATAA
Source organism: Ailuropoda melanoleuca (assembly GCF_002007445.2). Taxonomy (NCBI): domain Eukaryota; kingdom Metazoa; phylum Chordata; class Mammalia; order Carnivora; family Ursidae; genus Ailuropoda; species Ailuropoda melanoleuca. The sequence continues at coordinate 9,670,515 of NC_048235.1, read as the reverse complement.
CTGATACTGGACTGAAGCAATTAATTTCTTCAAGATAGAAACTTCATAAACACATTCTGTTGTATGATACTTAAACACTGGTTTCATGCAATTAATTTATCTGATATTTTTGTCTTATTTTAATAAAAGAATCTCACATTTTCAGCTAGTTTGAGTATTATAAGCAATGTATAAGCTTAGTGGTACATAATTATGGACATTAATAAATATTCAGTGAAAACCTAAATGGGAATGTTGTCTTAGCGCTCCAATGTTTAAAAAGTACCACATATGAAACATATGTCTTACATTTGGACACATATAATTCCATGGTGGTCTCTAATGTCAAGTCTGTAGGCACGCTGCCATTGCTTTGCAATACCGTTTTTCTACCTTTTTTTTTTTAAGATTTTATTTTTTTATTTGACAGAGAGAGAGACATCGAGAGAGGAAACACAAGCAGGCAGAGGGAGAGGGAGAAGCAGGCTTCCCGCTGAGCCAGGAGCCCAATGCGGGGCTCGATGCCAGGACCCTGCAATCATGACCTAAGCCAAAGGCAGACGCTTCATGACTGAGACACCCAGGTGCCCCCATTCTTCTAGTTTTAATTTAAGGGCAATGTATTGACCTTTGCTGAAGGGATTCATCACACTATGATCAAAACAACGTTGTCACATGTTGTAAAAGTTTAACATACAATCAATACAAAAATCTCTGATGTTTATTCCCCAGTATATCCCAATCTCCCTTTGATGTAAACGTTATTTGATTTTCTATAATCTTTGATTTTCAATTGCATATTATCATCTCCTTACAGATCCATACTTCATCATTTTCATGGCATCGTCTGGTATTAAAGTATCCTTGAATCACTTTTCAAATAGCTGTCATCAGATTTTGAAATGCACTTACAAGTCCAAAGCCTCCCTTCCCTGTGGATCCCAAAATGATTTCTGGAATTTGAAGGCAAAGGGAGTTCTTGAGGGATACTCATGTTTAAAAGAGAACCTATAAATTCAATGTGTTAACCACGAGATGTAACAGCTCCTTGCATTCTGTTCAACTTCCTTCACGTCTTCCCAAGTGAGGATTTTAAATAAACCAAAAAATCACATTTCAAAATTTGTTGTATCTGTGACATACTCACATAGTAGTTTCAAACTATTTCATAAGTCATTTCCCTTGGGATGGTTCTCTTTTTTCCCAAGCAGAGAAAATAATTGCCTGTCTCTACTCTCAAAGCATTGTGTACTTAAATCTATTACAACTCATATTACTTGTATTACAATTATCCATTTAAATATATTTTCCCCTTATCAGACAGCAAGCTTATTGTGGGCAAGAAACGAATCCTAGTGTATCTTACATAAAGACTGCTGGAAAATCTCCATTCTGTAACTTACAATAAAACTCTAGGTGTATCCCTCCAATTTCTGGGCCTTGGGATGTAAAGAGATACTTTTGAAATACCTGCCTTAAATGACTAGCTCCCACAATGGAAAGTGAGACTTTCATGGAGATTGTTATTGAAATGGGTTGCAAAACTTATTATGAAAAACAAAAGTAGACAGATTTCTGCTCTTTCTTTGCAGTTCACCTATCCTAATTCTGGAGACCACTAATTGAGCTCTCTGACTTAACATGAAAAAGATCATGTAGGAAAATATGGGTGAACAAAAATTCTTCAGATATAATTGAAATTTTCATCTTAAAGAAGTCAGTTCCAGCAAATGAATGTCTGCTTTTATGCCAGTTCCAGCATCTATTTACCTCCTACATAATTCCTATATAATACTCATCATGACCACAGAAGTTAGAAATGGAGGCTCCATCTTGCAGGAGGCCATGTGACTGCCTAAGCAGGAAAAAAAAAAAAAATTGCAGCAAATGTTGTTGATATGCAAAGAATCTCTGTTCCAAAACATACTGTTATGCTTTACAATATTCCCTTGGGTTAAATACCATTAGGATGAGTACTATTCTAATTATTATAAGATGATACAATGGGTGGGGGCTGCCTGGGTGGTGCAGTTAAGTGACTCTTGGTTTTGACTCAGGTCATGATCTCATGGTTGTGAGACTGAGCCCTGAGACGGGCTCCAGGCTCAGTGTGGAATCTGCTTGAGATTCTTTCTCTTTCTCTCTGCCTCCTTCTGCTCGTGAAGCATGCACTTTCTCTCTCTGAAATAAATAAATATTTAAAAAAAAAAAAAAGAATGATACAAGGGAAAAAAAAGAAAGGCCGATCCTTTTACTCCAATAAATCACATTTCTTTTTTTTTTAAGATTTTATTTTTAAGTAATTTCTAAGCCCAATATGGGGCTTGAACTGATAACCCCAAGATCGAGAGTCACAGGCTCTACCAACTGAGCCAGCTAGGTGTCAATAAATCACATTTCAGTTAGGAAAACTGAACACACTTCATGAAAAACTTCAAAAAATATGTGTAAATAAACATACAAAAAGTGCAAATAGTTTATATATTTAAATCAATTATCATATTTTTCAATGATCGAAATGGTTGAAGTTTTTTTTAAAAGATTTTATTTATTTATTTGAGAGACAGAGCATAAGCAGAGGACAGGCAGAGGCAGAGGGTAAGGCAGACTCCCCGCTGAGCAAGGAGCCCGACGTGGGGCTTGATCCCAGGACCTGAGATCATGACCTGAGCCAAAGGCAATTGCTTAACAGACTGAGCCACCCACACACCGCAAGATGGCCAAACTTTTAAAAAGCTTTCAAATTAGAGGATTCATTTATCCTTATTTCCAAGTGAAATTTTGTGAAAGTCATCACAATATGATAGTACCATTTTAATGAAATTTTCAAAAAAGAAAATACAATTCAATTTTAGATATTATTTGATGCATTTTGAACAATTAGAATTTTTGGGGAAAAAATATATATATATACTTTTTAAAATCCTAAACACATCCAACAGAAGAGAGAAGCCAAGTGGGGAAGCCTTCAGGAGTGAGCAAGTGGGGAAGCCTTCAGGAGTGAGCAAACACTCCAGTGGAAAAGCCACCATCTAACACACTGGGAGATCCAGGCTGGGGACCAGACTCCGGTACTTATCTGNGCCTCTAGGCCTTTGAATAAACTCCTTCCTTTTTTTTTTTTTTTTTTTTAAAGCAATCACTACCTCCAACACGGGGCTCAAACTCATGACAGAGAGAGATCAAGAGAATGCATGCTCTACCAACTGGGCCAGACAGACACTCCACCTTGACCTCTTTGAGCCTTTAATTCAGTATCTGTAAAATGAGAAAACTTAATGGAATGATTTCAAAGGAACTTTCCACATTGCAGATGCACAATCATGTCACTGATCAATTGTTTCACAACATTTAAGAGGCTTGCTACAGATGAGAAAAATGAAAACACTAACTTTTGAGGCTGTTTAATTGGATAATGGCCTTCGCTCTGCTAGTTGAATGTCAGAACCTGAATTTGATGGTGCATTAACCCTTTATGTCACCTGAGAATATTGTACTGTTTACTTTTCCCATGGGCATCGGTTTCTGAGGTGATGGACGTAAGTCCTGGATAGTTACGTGATTGAACAGAGGCAGGATATACCTAGTTGATGAATTCAAAATTTGTATTTAAAATACCTGTCTTGAGGGGGCGCCTGGGTGGCACAGCGGTTAAGCGTCTGCCTTCGACTTGGCGTGATCCTGGCGTTATAAAATACCTGTCTTGAAATAAGTCAATCTTCATTTTAAAAGGCTTTCCAAATTTAGCAATAAAGAAAATCAAAACTTTTCCATGCAAAATTTGAGAGATAATGACAGAGTTTAATGACAAACTTCCCTTTTTGAATGTATGCGCAAACCCAGCAGATTCTATGGACATGGCAAATCTGCGATTTAAAATGCAGCTATTTATGGGGCTCCTGGGTGGCTCAGTCGTTAAGCATCTGCCTTCGGCTCAGGTCATGATTCTGGGGTCCTGGGATCGAGCCCCGCATCAGGCTCCCTGCTCAGCAGGAAGCCTGCTTCTCCCTCTCCCACTCCCCCTGCTTGTGTTCCCTCTTTCGCTGTCTCTCTGTCAGATAAATAAATAAAATCTTTAAAAAATATATAAATAAATAAATAAATAAATAAACAAATAAATAAATAAAATGAAGCTATTTAAAAAGAAGACTGACAGGATCAAACCAAATGATCCAGCATCGGTTTCCACACCCAAAATATTTCATAAAGCACTGATAGCTTAGAAAATAGTTGCTTTTAGTTTATTTGGTTTATTTCTCTTTTAGTTTATTTCAGATTATTTTTCTGCCTCCCTATGAGTCAAATGAAAACCACAACTCTGCTCTACATATGTTGGCATTCTGAGTTGGGCCCTCCTCTTTTGAGAACCAGAAGAGAAGTAGGGCACACAAAGTGCAGTCAAAACTCTGGGTACTGTTACCCCACTTACTAGATGTGGGCAATTACTTACAACACGTAAGTCACAGTTTTTTCATTTATTACTTGATGAGAATAGGAGTATCTATACATTGGGTTCCTTAGTGGATAATCGGAGCCAGTCCTTTAAAAACAGTAAGCACAGTGATCCCCGGGTAGTAAGTGCTCAAGACATCAGGACATATTTTAATAGGCTTTTTGTTGTTGTTGCTGTTGGTTTTTGTTCATATTGTTGTTTTAATTGTGAAGCATAGCTTTCAGCTTATAAAACCAGCAAGATGGTGATGATGATGAAGATGAAGATGATAATGGCTACTAGTTATCTCAATTACAGTACCTTTTTGCTCCACGTAAATAACCAAAATGGATTAATCCTTTCCTTGTATGGCAATCAGGCACAGTTCCTAAAACCCAAGGAATAAGTCAGTCCTTTACAGGTGAGTGGTGTCTGCCCTGCCCTGCCTTCTAGCCCAAAGCAAAGAACTGCAGGGGCAGTGCTGTGTGCAGGGAATCCCTCTGCTTGCTCTCCAAGCACAGCTCACACTGTGACCCTGATTGCAAACTCAACCATCTCCCCTGTGCAAATCCCCCTGCTTTCTTCTGTCACAAAGATAGGCAGGATATAAATTCTCAGGTTGTGTTATAAAGAAATAACTAAAAACACAAGGCAAAACACTAGCTTTGCAAACTCTTACTGTTCTGAATTACTTTGCATTTTCCTCATTTTCTTCTATCTAGCCTTACAATTATCCAAGTCACCCATTTTCCTTCTAAAATCTTATTTTCTACAACTTCTTGAATACAATTAAGAACACCCCCAAAATGAGAAGGCCTTGCTCCTATGTTCCAGAAGCTTAGAATTACAGACATGAAACCAGCAATGATACTCTAGCTTCCTTTATGATTCTGCTGATCGAGGTGCCTGCACCACAGTTCAATTTGTAAATCCCTACAGGTCAAGGGTTAGGTTCTTGCCAATATGGTAGCCACCAGATACATCTGGCCACTTAAATTCAAATGAAGGGCAATCAAATTAAATTAAAAAATCAGTTCTCTAATCACACCAGCAACTTCCCAAGTGCTCAACAGCCTCCGGCAGCAAGTCACTAGCCTCTATGACAGCTCAGAAGAATACTTCTGTCACTGCAGAAAGTTCACTGCATAGAGCTGATCTACCATACTTTGCCTTATGCTATGTTTTACACCAAAGGTGATGCTTTATTTATTAAATTAATTTTCCTCCAGCAAAATCCCTTTAAACTTTTCCTGAAATGAACCAGAATGCAAACAAATCAAGTGATCTATGTATGACTGGTCTATGCCAAAAGAAATTCATAGGGTATATTAGTCAAGGATTTGATTAGTAATTTCTGAGTCACCTACAAAAGGGATTTTTAGGGAGAAATACAACTGCATTAGTAGAAAAAAAATCATGTTCATATAAAAAAACACTGTCAGCTTCAGAAATTCATCACATGTGCTCAAGATAGTACAGGACATCTTCTAGTGAGGGGGGGCGGTGAGAGAGGTGATGCTTTTTTATTTGGTGCATCAGCACTTTTCACTGAAAAGGATATAACACATGTCTGTTTAAAAATAAAATAGCAACAGCAAAACTAAAAAGCCATGCCCATCTCAACAGATTCATCTGCATACAAATCAAAGGGCAAGAAAGAAGAATGAAGGGAGTGGTCAGAGCCATCTAGGAAATGTGTAGTTGTTCAACACAAGAATCAGATTATCTCATTTTCAAAAATTAAAAATGAAATCAAAAGCTCGGCATTTACTCTCTCCTGAACTTCGTCCAAATGCTGTGAACCACAGCAGATCTTTCCAGAATACATGTATGATGCAGCCTCTGATACCAGAAGGTTGAAAACATGTAACATTAAAATGGCTGCCTTTCCGTCAACATATGTCACTACAAAGGGCAGTGATAACACACCAAATGACAGTAAGCTGAGTGGACCACCAAGTGAATAAAATCTTAAACTCTGACTTGGACCTGGTATTTTTTCAAGTTGCCAGAGATAAAGAAAACAAAATTTTAAAACAATCTTCTGTAAATGTTCACCATCCCATTCCAACTTCCCTTCTACTCAGTCAGTAAGCCACCTTATAAAAGTATCCTCAAAATGTTTACTGTAGAGTAGGTCTGGCTTTCCATGGATTTGGAAGACTGTAGAACCCCTTTGTTAGAAAATATTGGCTAAGGTTATTAATTCACTGTTCAACCTCTCTATACCCAAAACCTTTCCAAGGGATCTTTATGGTCTTCCCAAGGTTGGAAATCTTTCCTCCTGGACTGTCTTAGTAAATTGAAGTCACATACACTATTATACCTTGTTCAACTTTAATCCTTTGCTCCTAATTATTGCCAGATGCAATCTAATTAAAACCACCAGGTGTCTCCCCTCAGGTTAGAATACCTCATAGAATTCTTGCTACCGCTAAAATGTGGAATGATAGAACACCAAGTATGTAACGAACCCTTCATGGAGAGGTTGATAGGCCTTAAAAAAAATTATGAGTATAATAGAAGATGTGAGAATAAATTAACCAAAAATATGTAGGCAGTGACGTACATGACAATTCTGTCATTCCATTGTTCACAAACATATTTATTACTGCTAAGTTTTCTGTATCTAACTGAAAATGTTATTCGTCATGCTAAATATAACAATAAAACTAAAATTACCACATGGGATTTTTCAAATAGACATGCAATTTTACCTTTACTTTCTCCTGCACTTAATACAAGTAAATATGATGAAATAAATTTGAAAACTCTTTCAAACACAGGCAATTACTTTTTAAACAGCATAAAGTGATATTTTGATGCAATATTCTGAAACCTAAGCAAAGTTAAAAAAAAATTATTCTAAAATCATCCAATAGTCTGCAGCATTTAGAAGAAATTTTTGCTACTAAATCACTTATATATACTGGATAATTTCTGGGTTTGAGCATGGGAAGATTTAAGTTAAATAACAGAATTTCCAGTTTCTTCAATTTCAGAAAATAATTTTAAAGTAGTTTGCACTCTGATTTCAATATGTCCTCCATGCATGCGACTTGATTAGTTTCAGTAAATTATATTATATAGTATTTCATTATTAAAAATGATTTAATAACACTTAAAAAAATGGAAAATTTACTCTGCCAGTTATAACTCAACACCAAAAAAGATTTTTCTGTCCTTTATGTTTTTAATGAATACTTTTTTTTTTATGTTATGAAGACATGAAAAGCTAAAAATTCTGAATCTCCCTCCTTCCATCAGCAAAAAGAAAAAAAAAGACAAATACACTTTACTGGTGATATACTGATCTTTAAATAACACATTACTGACTTGTTTATTCAACTGCGATAACTAAATATTCAGCCTGCTATTTCTACTTTTTATTAATGCGTTATAACGATATTTTCTTAGGATTATCTACTAAGCATATGCTCATATTTATATAAATGATGTAGTTTTGTACTCAGCAACCCACAGCACAGTCCATAAGAGCAGTCTTGTATTTTTTCTCGTTATTTAGTGTTAACAGTTATATTTTATTTTAAATCTTCCATCTATGTGTTTATCACATTACTGGTATATCTGGGTAAATTCTCAAAAGTTTAATCATGGCAAGCAATAATTACACTACGGTAAATTCTGAATATTACCTTACATTAGAGAATACTACTTGTCAGATAAAAAGTCAACATATTCCAAAATAAACAATCGATTGAGGAATACATGGGGATAGTTTTTGCTATTCCTAGAAATTCTTAATGACCAGGCTAGGCTGTGCTTTTGACATTTCTTCCCTCAACTTGCTAACACACACTTCAAGGCTGCAATAACTAGATTAAAGTAATAACACACCAAGTGTAGCCCCCGGCTACAGTTTTAGCTGACACAAATCATCTTTCACTGGACACACTATAGAGTCTGTAACACAAGATGACTTTGCTGGAAAAGCTAGTGTTTGCCAAGCTGGGGTTACATTTATACACGGTCATAAATCTGCAGCTATCCATAATGCACGTTTTTGAGAGTTTTTGATAAAATAAGGCTGATGTAGTTAAAATATCTTAATTATATTTCTAAATCACATCAGCTTTCACCAGTATATCTTACGACTAAATGCCAGCTAATCTTGTTTCCTATAGGTTTCTGAGAATTTCTGGCTGCAGGCTAAGTTAGGTTCATTGTTCATTTAAAACAGCACATTTGTCTTCAATTTGGGAAAAATCAAACCAGTAATTTCAATGGAAAATAAAGAAACATTTAGCATACTGCCTGGGTGATAGTAAGTTGTAACAAAATCTACTCACCTAAAATTGTCTATACTAAGTGAATAGAAAAATAGACTTCATATAAGAATTGGTGTTTGATTTTTACTGGTCCGCTTTTGGAAATGTCTATTTACAAATGTATTAACAAATAGGTCTGAATCATTGATTGCCTATCTATACATCTTTCGGAAAACCAATTTAAAAAGTCCTATATTGGGGGGGGTTATGATTTGGTTGGCAATGTTGGGTCTGGGAAGAAGTATGAAGAAAAAACTATGCTCTGAGGAGTGTCAAATCCTATGAGAGATGCTGCTATAGGTATTTTTACTTTATGAAACTTAAAAATACTTATTTCCCTCACTTTGTCAAAAAATGAAACGTAATTAAAGAATTACAATTAAACCAATAATGCTAACACAGTTCGCCTGAGTTTTCTGAAGAACATAGGGTTAACTCTGTACAACTACTTAAAAAAATAGTTCTGTGAGAACATTCAGATACGGCATCCCACCCCACCCTCCATACTTGAACTTACATGCCCTTTAAAATATGGAAGAATTATGTTTATCTGATTCTAAAGCACATTTTACAGATAAAACATATTGAAATATATTGGAATGTGTGCAGTGAAATAGATTACCAAG
>NC_048235.1:9620396-9661089 GCF_002007445.2 Ailuropoda melanoleuca | reverse complement strand
TCTAAAGCACATTTTACAGATAAAACATATTGAAATATATTGGAATGTGTGCAGTGAAATAGATTACCAAGAACACATTTAGACCACATTTTATTACTCCTTCTTGAATAGCATTGATCTACCAAAGCCAAACGTTGGTATTGTGAAGCATCATAATATCCACAAAAGAAATTTTATATATTTACACAAAAAGAACAATGTAAAGGTATGCATACAAAGGTATTACCAGTTTGATAGTGGTGCAGTTTCTAAGATCTCATGTGTATAATGATAGATTATTGATGTGATTTCTTTGTCTTAGGAGGCCATACGAGATTTCTCTTAAGGAACTGTAAACTTAACACGCCAACAGTCCATATGTTTGGAGGATTTGCTTCCAGCGTTATTTACATTATTTAAATCCTTGGAGTAATGCATACTAATTAGGTATAAATTATTTTTAAATGAACCCAAGTATATGCAGTTATAATTATTGACAAAGTTATTACTAAAGAACATTAGAAGCTACACCACAAAATGGAATAGCTATCTTTTTTTTTTTTTAAGATTTTATTTATTTATTTGGCAGAGATAGAGACAGCCAGCAAGAATGGGAACACAATCAGGGGGAGTGGGAGAGGAAGAAGCAGGCTTCCCACGGAGGAGCCTGATGTGGGGCTCAATCCCAGAACGCCAGGATCATGCCCCGAGCCGAAGGCAGACGCTTAACAACTGAACCACCCGGGCAGCCCTGGAATAGCTATCTTTTAAATTTGTTTTACAACAGGCAATAAAGTAGATGATTAACAGATATGATCATTTCCGGGAGAAATTCTGTTTTTGTTGTTGTTGTTGTTGTTTTAATGAAAACTGAGCAATAAAATTTTCAGTCCTTAAATCTAGGGAAGTTTTTTCCTAAGTTCCACTCTTTTCCAAAGTTATATGACTCTGGGTTAATCCTCATACATGATGCTAATATAAAACCCACACAGGTTAGCAATGTTGACTGATCATGAAAAATGGGCTAAAACTAGGTAAGGAATAATAATTTCCTTTTTGAGGATGGGAGAAAAATCAGGCTGTATTTCATGGAGAAATAAAATAGGCCCATTTTTCAATTCTGTGCCTAAGCAGAACAAAAAAGGTTATACCTAAGAATAGCTCAAGAACCAAGACGAAATCAGTGGAGACCTTTTTTTGTTACCGTTTCAAACCGGAACAGGAGTTAGAAAAGTTCGAACCAAGATCTCCGTCTTCACAATGCTTGGCCACGTCTGACATATTCAGACATCGTGTATTCACGCTGTGTACGTGTGCATGTGTGTATACATGCAGTGTGCATGCACATGTGTCTGATGCGTGTAAGCACACACAGTGCATGTGCACGTGTGATGTGGCTGTGGACGTCTGGTGCATGTCACGTGCATATGCTGCGTGTGTGAACGCACCTAGGATTTCAGTCTTAGTTTTCTTTTTGTGAGGATAGCTACTTCTTCAGGTTTACCTTCTCTCCACAATTCTGCAAGAAAAATTAAAGATCCTGGATAATATATAGCATACAAAATAATTTAAGAAAGAAGATCCAGTTCTTACAACAAAGGGATACCAGCTTTAAGACAAGTGTTTGATTTAAAATCGTCTGCTTTCATGTTATGAGGTTCTTTTTCTCTCTCAGCACGTCTTTGTCCCCCGTATTTGCTTTTCCCGCCCCCTGTTAAAAGGACTCGCATTTGCCTTCCCTTACCATCAATCTTCTCTCACCCATCCTGATTCTCCTTCATGTATCGCATTTCTCCTTACCTGTTTTCCCAAGAATTTCCCACCTTTGACACATTTCTCTTTTTCTAAGAACTCTGCTGATTTTAAGTACTACACGAGACTAATCCATTACATTTGTCAACGTTTGTAAACCCATGATGCTAACGAAAAGGTAAATAAGAAAACCATGATAAAACACTGTGCTAATTATCCATCGTCGATATCATGTGCTAACGTACAGAACATGTGAGTACACATTTCAGTTTAGGATATTCTGCTTAAGAAACCACGTTAAGGCTACTGAAATAAGTTGCAGATAGGCTGCTACAGTTTTAGAGAAGTCGTTTTTGAGTCATTCTGAGTCATTGGTAGACTGTGATTATACTTTCAGTTAGCAGGTATCAGATTTTACAAGCTTCTTTTCTGCAAGTGATTTACTACTGGATTATGAATATATTTGCAATAAAATTGAATACTTGTCTTTCTCCCCTATATTCTTTTTTTTTTTTTTTTAAACTACCATAATGAAGAATTCCAAATGATCAATGGCCATGGATTTGAAGCAATAATAGAAACTAAGAATTTCAGGGTTATTAAAATGCTGTCTTCCAAATTATTAAACAAATAAAAGGGGTAATGACATCCCTAAAAAATCAAAATAGCATTTGTACCACATCTCTCAATTATATTTCAAGTTTTACCTGGCTGCCTTTTTTTTTTTTTTTGGTGAAATATAATTATAATTTCAAGTTTTCAAAATAGATGTGTGATTTAATAATATAATACTTTCAATGGCTTTAAAAATATCAAATTAAAAATCACCTACCCTTCTGCAGTCTGGAGGATAGTGTCTTTTCCATTTCCCTCTGCAAAACTAAATTTGATTTTGCCTAAAGGTGCAAGTATACTTATATGTGCAGGGACTTCAAAAATTCATATTTTTGACACCCAGACATTATATGACCCACTGAATATTCTTAATTAGTTGGAGAAGGAATCATCTGTATGGATTCACAAATTATTTTAAACATGCCTTTAAATATTTTAAATTAGAGCTTCCAATTAAAATTGTACATGTCACATTGTCTCATTTAATTCCACTGTTCTTTTTAGGAGGCACAGCCTCAGCTGAACAAGCCTCATTGATGTGAGCTGAGCTCAATTAGCTTCTGATGTTCTGCCAAATTGCCTTATTACCTGTCATACAAACACCACTGACACTTTTAAAGTTGAGCACTTTGCATCCATATTATTCTCTTTAGACCCCAAAATAATTATTCTCATTAGAGTAGTAAAAATAAGCAATTTGCTAATAAAGAGTAAACCAATATGTTTGTAACATAAATAATAAGAAAAAAAAAACAATGACGGGCTTATAAATCGAGTGTGTGCGCGTGCACACATATACACACGATTTTTAAGTTATAGACACCGTGGGTCCTTTGTGAAATGCTTAGAGGTTTGTTATTATGACTGCTTTGTCCATCGAATTTTCCAAATTGCTTACAACATACTGATGATAAGAGGAACTAGGAGTTTTCCATTCTGGTTATATTTGAATTTAAAATGTACTTCACCCTAGGATCATGAAACATACGTCTGAAGTGTCCCTAACTGCACAGAGGGCTTAAAATGGCTTAAAATACATTTATACTACATTCTAGAGGAGAAAGAATAAACAACTATTTCAAACAATCTTTATTTGTAAATCCTTCATTAATGCTGCTTACCACTGATCAAAACATTGACCCACAGGTAAAGATTTATATGGTTTTAACCCTTGAGTCCTCAGTCACCCAAACGACTTTTCTTTCTGCCTTGCCCTTTATCCATTGCCTTTTGCATAGGGAAAGAGGACAGAAGGTTAGAATCTAATTAAGAGATAATGTTTTTCAAGGTTGGTCTACAAAGATGACAGGTATTGAAGCAGAGACCAATTTTTTTCCTGAATGGCTGGCAGAAGATCATTAATAGAGGGAAAAAAAAAAGTACATTACATTAACAGCTTCATGATATTGTAAAAAACTCTAGTTATAAAAGTTTCTGTCCACCCGAGGCTTTCCACCCCAGCTGCACATTATAATCACCTGGAGAGTTTTTAAAAAATACCCATGCCTCGGCTCCAGTAGAGATCAATGAAGTCAAAATCTTGGGGTATTGCTGGAGGCAGGAGTGTTTTGGAAATGCTTCCCAGCTGTTTTTTCTGTACGACCAGGGTTGAGAACAACCTAAGAAGGACATCGATAATCATGAAAGCAAAGTGTAAGCACAGGGCTTTCTTTGGACCTTTTACCTATTTGTTTTGTTTTGTTTTGTTTTGAGTAAACTTCAAAGGATTCTTTAAAATTAACATACACAATTTGGTCTTGCTTTAAATACCAGAGTTTTATTTGCATGTCTTTGAGTTTTATTTTGTAATGGAATTCAAATAATCTATGTTAACTAGGTGTTTGTGTAACTAACATATATATTCTTTTTAATTTCCACTTGAGAATGAAAGGATTCTTTTTTCATTTCCATGATAGGAGATTAAATGGAAGGAATCTTCTTGCTATATTGCCTTGGACACAAACCTGGGGTAATTATTAGGAGACTGGACCATCTGAATCTCTTCCCCACTCAAGTTCTATGTTGATCTTATTATACATGCATTGTTATCAGCGTTCTTGGAAAATCTTCCTAACATGGAGTCTGCAAATACTGAACAACAAGCCTTCCAGGAAAGCAAATTTGCTCTTGTGCTGTAGGGTTTGTGCCATCAGCAAATATCACTGCGCAGTTTGCTTTCGGCACCCTTCCCACTTAGCAGGGGGCAATCTCAAGACACGCAAGGAGATTGCGAGAACAGCGCACTGACTGCTCACTACACTTCACTCAGCATGGCATGTAATCCTCTCACCCCCTCTGCCCCTGTCACAGTGACTCTCAAAGTGGGCCGTTCACCAAGGTCTCTGGAAGGGGGCTAGGCAGCACATGGAGCAATGTATAAACAGCAATCCTTACCCCCCATTGCTTTCGTTTGGTTTGGTCACAATATGTAGCTGAATTTTTAACTCACAACCAGTGTTACAGGAAGGCATAATATTTTACTTTAATTAAAGAGCCAGGGAATAAAACTGAAGATCGCTGCTATATATTAAATATGTTTATAATTGGCTGCTATGTATGAATAAGTTTCATCCAAACAGTTTTCTTTTAGCCTCTGGGTTACACATTCAGACTTTCATATTATAGACTCTGTGGCACCAAAAGAGGGGATATGGAGTTCCACGTATTCAACTCAATCAAAGCAGAGCTAATATTTTCAGAGGAGTTTCTGTTAATGTGGAGTGAAAGGTAAAATGTTAGAACAACGTGTCTTAGATATAAATCACATGCTATCTATTCTAGGCGGCCACGGCCTGGATTACTTAGGTTCTCCATGAGATGTTAGGATGGTGAGGATGTAATCATTCCTTCTTTCTCAACCTTCTCTGGGGCAAAAAGCAGATGGCATTTATGAGAAGTGTTGTTATAGGGGCACGTATGGAGTGGCAGACCATAATTTTTGTCTAGCTAAAGTTAAATGATCCAAAGAGTGAGCAAATCCAGGATTCTGACAAGATTAGGATTTTATGCTAGTCAGCCAAATAGCTGGTCCAGCCCAGAGTTCCTCCTCTTATGGCTGTTAACTTCGAGCAAATGCCTGGGAGGTGCAGAGCTATGATCCAGCCTTTACAAACCATTTTTATATTTTAAATAGTTCTGGCGCATGACTCACAGTGTTTGATAATTTCATATTCGGAACCTTTCAGTAGGACCACCGGCCATAACTTAAGAACTGCTCTGTACCTGTTTCTCCTTCCGCATATTTATTGCCCCTTCTTTCCGGTACCATGGAAAATTCTTGGTACACAGTTAAGTGTCCAGTCTGGTAAAGTACAGCGTTGCCCAAGCATTCACATGCATTACGATCACATGGGGCTTCTGAAAATGCCGATCGCCGCTCCCCTTTGCTTGGCAAGACTCCTGTTCCCCAACTCAGTAGTGCTGAGTGGGGGACAGCAAACAGAGGAAGTTCTGGTTTTTGCTTTAGATCATTACAGTTGGTTCTAATCCCCTGTCCTGCTTTCCCCATTTTGAGGGAACAGCAGGGAAAAACTGAACCGGGGGCCAGAGGTCTGTGTTCTAGTTGTCATTTCACCTCCACGTTCTTTGTGACTGGTCGGTGCCTCATCAGTTTCCCCGTCTATGAGGTGGGATTAAAAAGCACTCACTCATTTGAAAGAGCACTCTTGGTCGGCTGATTTTGGAAGATTCTCCCAATGCAGGGTATCTTGACCTTGACACTCCTGACATTTGGGGAAGTATATTTCTTTCTTTTATTTTTTTTTTTCATTCTCACTATATCTTTTTATTTTATTTTTTTAATAATTTTTATTTTGTTATATTTGTCACCATACAGTACATCCCCAGTTTTTGATGCAATNTAGGTATCTTGACCTTGACACTCCTGACATTTGGGGAAGTATATTTCTTTCTTTTATTTTTTTTTTCATTCTCACTATATCTTCTTATTTTATTTTTTTAAATAATTTTTATTTTGTTATATTTGTCACCATACAGTACATCCCCAGTTTTTGATGCAATGTTTCATGATTCATTGTTTGTGTATAATACCCAGTGCTCCATGCAATACATGCCCTCCTTAATACCCATTACTGGCCTATCTAATCCCCCACTCCCCCCCCGAAGGCCTCAGTTTGTTTCCCAGAGTCCACAGTCTCTCATGGTTCGTTCCCCCCTCTGTTTACCTCCCCTTCATCTTTCTTGAGAGGGGTGGTCTTGTGAACTGTGGGTTGTCAACATTTCCCATCTCCATACCCTCTACTGCCTGTCCCAGAATAATTTCACTACACCTAAGCACATAAATTAGAGCAGAGAGAAGGGGAGTGGAGAAAGAAACATTCAGTCCCACAAGCTTTCATGGGATTTATGCTGCTTTGCACTCCATCTGCAATGGCTGAGCCTCTCAGTCCCTTGATATCAACCACAATGCCACTTAGCTTTAAGTTAGTTTCAGCAAGTTTTTGTTGTATAGCTTCTTTTACCTAGTAAGCAATCACCTCACTGGGCTTCCCACTGACGTCACCCCTATCTTTAGCGTGCGCGCGCTCTCTCTCTCTCTCTATATATATATGTATGTATATGTGTGTGTGTCTGTGTATATATATATATATACACACACACATATAAAAATATAAATATATAACATAAATATACATATATATATATATATATATATATATATACACGACATGGATATTTATTTGACTGTGAATTTTATGTATATTGGCATGAACCTTAATCCCAATCTAATAAGACCACTTGACCCACGTCACATACTTCTCAACAACTTGCTACATCATGTTCATATAGGTGTTTATAAATTGGCTGTTTTTAGCTCAGTACACATTTTCCCATTGAAATAGCATTCAATTGTGGCGATGAAGTTGCCTTTTTGAGAATCAATGTGGCAAATGTCCTTACTGCATACAGTAAGAAACAGAGGCCCAAGTACTGTAAGGCCTCTTAAAGATGAGGGTCAAAATTCTGCTCCACGACTAATCCTTCATTGTAGCCTTTTTATCGAGAACGTTGCATTGTGAATAACCCAAGTTATAGGAGGTGAGCATGGCATTTCACTCAGGTTACTCCGAAGCCTAGATAACCTTCAAAACTATAACCCATTAGGCAGCCTGGACATTGTATTCTACAAATACTCAAAAACTAATACCATGTTTCAGAAATTAAATCCACTGGAAAGAAATCCTTTAAATTAACATATTGTATGCCTCAAAATAGGCATAAAATACTAACAGAGAATAAGATATTTAAAAAAGTTTTTATGGGGTGGCCTTTGCTGATTTCCACTGATGAAAACATCCCTCATCGCAACCACCATTGAAACACCAATGTGATGTCACACAGTGTGGCATGGGGAAGAGAGATTCAGAGTCAGCTCTGGATAAGCAGTGTGCATCTGAGAGACAGAGGTCTCCCCGATGGCTGAGGAAGGGCTGGTGCAGACTGTGGCCCAGGGCACCAGAATCAGAAGTGTACAATTAAGGTAAATGCAACAGAGAAAGTTTCTCCATGGCCTTACAAATCAAAGGTTTTTACTGCATCAGCACCTTTGGCCTTATTATGTATGAAACATGTCCCCTTAAATTCCCATATTTAGATTTTAACCCCCACAGTGATGGCATTTGGAGGTGGAGCCTTCAGGAGATGACCAGGTCATCAGTGTGGAGCACAAATGGATGGGAGCCGTGCCCTGTGAGGACGCAGCAAGACGACAGCCATCTGTGGATTAGGAAATGGGCCCTCACTAGACACCAAGTCTGCCAATGCCCTGCACTTGGACTTCCCAGCCTCCAGAACTATGAGAAATAATTGTTTAAGCCGCCCAGAGTAGGGTGCATTTTTATAGCATCCTGACCGGGTAAGACACACATCACCTACAAAGTTGTTATAAATGCAAAATCTTAAGCATTTACTTCAGACTTAATTAGAATCTGTATTTTACAAGATTGTAGGTGAATCGTATCAATTTTTGAGAAGCACTGGTCTACAGTCTCATCCCCATTCCAACCTAGCCAAAACTTGTGCAGCAGAATGCCCAGTCGCATCACATTGCCGTGCTCTGCCTCACAAAGTCACCTGGAAACACAGTGTAGGCCTCGCTGTGGCAAAAGGAGATGTGTCCTCACCCCTCTTTCCCAGGGCAATGTGTGCATCCCTGCATGAGTGCATTTGCCCGCTGAACAATATAGACATTAAGACCCAAATCGCTTAAGGAGAAAATTCTCCTCTATTCATGATGCCACAGCAAAAGAAAAGTTTCTCATTGAATGATTCCCCCTCTGTGTATTTTATTCACCTTTTTCTATATCAGCCAATATTTTTCTGCAGTCAGGGATACCACGTACAGAAATACAGGCACAGATGAAACCCGATCTTTGCTAGGCAGAGCGGATGACAATTTCTGGCAGGGGGAGCAGCCATGACNCGCAGTCAGGGATACCACGTACAGAAATACCAGGCACAGATGAAACCCGATCTTTGCTAGGCAGAGCGGATGACAATTTCTGGCAGGGGGAGCAGCCATGACAGGGTCAGACAAGCAAAGCATGGCAGATATAAAGAGCCTGCTGCAGCAGTCATGACAGAAGGATAGAGCACGTGGGTTAATTACAGGTGTCTCTTTCCCTGCCTCCGAGGGCAGCTTTTGCTCTGCACTGGGCAGCAACTATTCAGTGCTCCATTCCTAACTCTCGGAAAACGAAGCAACCCCTTTCTTCTGGAACATGATGCACTTTCCCTGCGCCCCTCCTCTCCCCAGTCTCTACATCTTCCCCAGGTACATCTTTCCATCATTTTGATCATCTCTCTCGTAGATCTCCTGTCTCCTTATTCAATGATCCCCTAGCAAGTCAAAGGTAATATTGTTCAAAACCTTCCATTTGTATTTAGGTGGCTTGTAAATTCCTCGCAGTTCTGACGCTCACCGGCTGGCTGGCTTTGGGTGATTCCTTTTACTTCTCTCAGTTTGTGTTCTCATCTGTACAATGATCCTGGAAGCTCAGAGCCAAAGGGATCCATGAGACCATAAGCTTTGAGGTCTAACAGCTTCTGGAATGTGGTTAGAATGTACTCATAGCAGCTCTTCTTATTCCTATACCACATCATTTAGCACATTTTAGCCCCTCTGCCAAAACTGTTCTCTTGAACGTCACCAGGGACCTGCAATTGATTAAGTTCACTGGCTGTTTTCCAGACTAGAGTGTGTCCGAAGCATTTTATTCTTTCACTATGCTTTCCACAGAAAAATGTTTCTGGTTTCACATTTGCTTTTATTGTTGATTATAAGGGCACCTGGGTGGCTCAGTTGATTAAGCTGCTGACTCTTGATTTCTGCTCAGGTCATGATCTCAGTGTCCTGGAATCAAGGCCCATGCTGGGCTCTGCACTCAGCAGGAAGTCTGCTTGAGATTCTCTCTCTAAGTTCCCCTACTGCTCTGCCCACGCCCCGCTCTCTAAGATAAATAAATAAAACAATCTTTATCGTTGGTTGTAGTTTATGCTTGCTACTGCTGACAAAGAATTTTGCTCCCTTCTAAAAGTTAATGAAAGTGATTCTTAGATCAGAAGAACTTCACCGTTTCTCAGATTATGGCAATATTCCTGGTATCGATTAGTTAGAGCTTCACCAAGTACTGGAAAGATTATGAATCAGGACACCAGACAAATCCTGGTGTTTGCCATTTACTACCTGTAATCTTGAACAAGTTATTTGCCATTTACTACCTGTAATCTTGAACAAGTTATTTAAACTCCCTGAGCCTCAGCCTCCTTCAGTGAAAATTACCTATGTGTAGGATCTTGAAGTTCAGAAGATAAAACTGATTATGTGCACACACACACTAAGCATTACATATAGCACTTATTCCACATATGGTGCTTCCCCCTTCGTCTTTCCTGCTTTATAGCTCATGTATTAATTGTTTCACCAAGGAAAAACAACATAAGACAAAACTTGGATTCTACAAAGCCTACATTCTTAATTTTAGTTCTGTAAGGATCCTTTTTGCCACTTACTTATGCCGCATTTAACTATGAGTTGCAGTTCGTAATGACCTATCTGCCTTGTAGATTCATCAGACTTAACGTCTGAACACAAAACCTGCATCTCTGACTACTATGTATTGCTTTTAAAAATGTCTTATCTTTCTTCATTCAAATCCCATAAAGTGCTATGCTTTGTGAAAAATGCATTTGTTGATAACATGCCTTCTGAAGGATAGCATTTGGGACAGTATTATAAAAATAGATATTGTTTGAGAGGAAACACTTCAATAGATAATGGAAAATACCAAAAATCAAAATTATTTCATTTTGATCTTGAGTAGTGCAATGTACAAACTTGCTTCAGATCAGATTTACCAACACATCTAAGAATAACCCTAATTTATTCTCTGAGGTTTTTAATTAGGCATAATTGTTTCACTACAATCTTAAAGGTAAAGTCCACTTTCTTGGATTTATTTACTTTGAGGTACTATGTTAACAGAAACTTCGTATTTTTGGTGAGAGCATTTTGTGTTTAGATGTGAAAAAAAGATTATAGGCTTCATCTTCCTAACAACATCATTGTAAGAAAGCTGCATTCCTATGTGTATGCCCCTGACCCTGAAACACTCTGCATCCTAGATTCACAGGGAGACTTGGAATGAGGAGCTGACTAGAAAGGTAGGGGACATAGCAAGTGCCTTATAATCACTGTTCTGTGAATTCATTTTCTCAGTCAATAATGTGTTAGGGTCTGTGCTAGAAACATGAGAAAATACGTTCCCTGGCTTCAAGAAATTCACAAGTCATGTAACCCAAGGTCAAAATCACAAACCAAACACATGCATTTCAAATGCAACAGTTATGTCAATGATCTGGGGTCAGAGGGGATAAGGAGTCAGTGTGGGGATGTCTCAGACTCACAGAGAAGACAATGCGCTGGGTGACCTGTGTGTGTTGATGACTAAGTTGCAAAGGGCACATTTAGTTAGGCCATTTTAGGTTTGGAAACGCAAATAAAAGGGACTTTCAAATGTTATCCATGACCCTGTAGATACGGAGAGACTAATGTGGAGACAAAACAAAGGCCTAACAAACTTATTAAACAATGTACTACATTCTTCTTACACTTGGAATGACTCATGGAACAGAACTTCAAAATGACACATTCTCTCTGGCAGTTGCAATTAAAATTGTGTAATAAAAATCGAATGAAATTAACTAATGCATATCACTCCTAAAAAAAGGCAATGTGTATATATGTGTGAACCATGCATAAGAAGTAGCATTTAGGCTGGAGAGCTGAAAATAGCCTGCCTGGTTTCTTTATTAAAAAGGTGTGAGGTGGAGTTAAAAACAGGTATTGGGAAGTTGACTGTAAAAGTTATACTTAAAATCGAACAATACATTTATTTTCTAAGGTTAAAAAGTAAGTTCTCAATCAGCAGTCTCCATGTTGGAGAATTTGCTGAGATGATCTAAATCAAAATACCATTTGAAATTCAATGGGCATTGCTCATTTGTGGGTTGAGTGGGAAGATAATTAAGAAATTCACAAAAACCAAACTTACACATATTGCATGGTGCACTGGGTGTTATATGCAAATGATGAATCATGGAACATTGCATCAAAAACTGGGGATGTACTGTATGGTGACTCATATAACAAAATAAAAATCATTAAAAAAATTATACTTCTACCTTCTCTTACTAGTTTCACTACTATGCCATAAAATGGCAAACTTTTTTTTTTTTTTTTAAGATTTTATTTATTTATTTGACAGAAAGAGAGACCGCGAGAGAGGGAACACAAGCAGGGGNCATATAACAAAATAAAAATCATTAAAAAATTATACTTCTACCTTCTCTTACTAGTTTCACTACTATGCCATAAAATGGCAAACTTTTTTTTTTTAAGATTTTATTTATTTATTTGACAGAAAGAGAGACCGCGAGAGAGGGAACACAAGCAGGGGGAGTGGGAGAGGGAGAAGCAGACTTCCCGCTGAGCAGAGACCCCGATGCAGGGCTCCATCCCAGAACTCTGGGATCACGCCCTGAGCCAAAGGCAGACGCTTAACAACTGAGCCACCCAGGTGCCCCTAAAATGGCAAACTTTGTGTCCCAAAGCAGTAGGAAGTATCTTAAAATAAGGAAACTTTCATAAAATTATTTAATCTTATAAAAACCTTCCTACATACATTCTTATTCCTAATATGTACCTACATGGTTCCATGATGCAGCTTCTGAAACTGTCAGATTATTTACTGTTGGGATGAGTATGGCGGGAATCACGCTCTTAAGAAATGTGGGCTCTCCTCCTCAGAGCCTGACCTGTTACCACCATAAGAGAGAAAACTATTTAATGCTACCCTTTGAGCACACTGTGGAGAGGCTGCTAGAGTATAACGTAGTATAACGTACAAGTACAACATTTCCATCACCCCAACCTGTTGCTTCAAGCTCATTAGAAGAGCAAAGTTGCATCCATGCAGGCATAAGGATAGACTGGGTAGGGGGAGGTTGAGGAATCAAGAGCAGGGAGATTTTTTTTTTTTTTCAGAATTCTAATGATCTGGCTCAGAAAGAGATTCTGTCTTTGTGCCAAATATTTAGATAAAGCCCATGTGATAAAATGCCTTCAATTATCTTTGTAAAAGGACTTAAAACATTCACTAGCACGAATACTGTAAACACTTTTTTTTAAACATGCGCCTTGCTCTGCTTTAGTTCAACACGTTTCTGAGCATGCTTAACGTAATACTGTAGACACACAGTGGATTTTTGGGAGCTCTTTTAAAAACGTTCTGTGATGACTGTAGGTTTTTGGAGAAGGAGAATTCACCCTGCCAAGCAGCACGGCTATTATGCATCATTGATCTCTCCAANTTGTGTCAAATATTTAGATAAAGCCCATGTGATAAAATGCCTTCAATTATCTTTGTAAAAGGACTTAAAACATTCACTAGCACGAATACTGTAAACACTTTTTTTTAAACATGCGCCTTGCTCTGCTTTAGTTCAACACGTTTCTGAGCATGCTTAATGTAATACTGTAGACACATAGTGGACTTTTGGGAGCTCTTTTAAAAACGTTCTGTGATGACTTCTTAGGCTGTAGGTTTTTGGAGAAGGAGAATTCACCCTGCCAAGCAGCACGGCTATTATGCATCATTGATCTCTCCAAATGTAGTTTTTGACTTGAGAAGGATGGCTGTTAACTTCTCAGAAGTCATCTAAGTAACACTGAAAATCATTAGAATCACAAAGAAGCTGTTCAGACTGAAATGTTTTACGTTTCCTCTATCCACATTGCCAGCCCCACTGTGTTATCGCTCGGTACACAGAAATAGCTGTTTGCAGCACCCCCACTTATGGTGGCTCTCAGAGTCCCATCAAAGTAAATTGAAACGGGGCTGCAGGGAGGTGTTGTGACTTGGATCCACTCTCCACTGTCTAATGCACATGGTCTTTGAGCCCCTTTGTAGACATTAGAGTTTTCGAGCCGAGAATTGCTTACCCCCGCATCCAACTCCCATTTCAAGATACACAGCTGTGGGGGTAAAACTCAGGTTGTGAGAACAGGACCCCTGATTTCTCCACGGAGAATCATTCCTTTCCCTGGAGTCATGTCGGGGGAAAAACAGGGTCTAAAAGTGCAATGATCTTCTTCTTCATGCTACACGATAGCAACATATTACTTTAGANTCCCTGATTCTCCACGGAGAATCATTCCTTTCCCTGGAGTCATGTCGGGGAAAAACAGGGTCTAAAAGTGCAATGATCTTCTTCTTCATGCTACACGATAGCAACATATTACTTTAGATCAACCAAACTGATGAACTGTGAATTCTCAAACATTCCCTGGCTTCTTGGAGCCTGTGGTAACCCCATCCTAGGCACTGGAAGTACAAGGACCAAAGTAGGCAGACAAGAAGCTGGTTCTCATGCAGTTGCCTTGAGAATGGGGGCAAGACAGCCAATAAACATGTGGACAAACAGGAGATGCTTTCCGATGGCTGAGAGAGCTGTGAATGAGGGACATGGGAAATGGGTCAGGCCAGAGACACTGGCAAAGCGGGTGTTGGCGGGAGAGAACAGGACAAGCTTTTCCTAGGGACTTAAGAACCTACAGGTGAATCCGAGGAATGAGAAGTGAACTTAAGCAAACAAATAAAAGCAATTGTGAAAATCTTGATGCAAGGAAGAGACAGTTTTTGGAGAAATCAGATTAAGGCAGTGTAGCTGGACCAAGGTCAAGATGACAAGAGTTAAGGAATAAGAACAGGGACACGGGCAGAGCAAGAGTCTGGTAGAATTTTGTGGGAAGTGGTGAGCCACAGATATTTCCCCTCCTCTTCCTTGGGGCAGCACCACTGATAGAAATCTGTAAACAGACATACCAGGAGATCCATGCCTCATAAAATCCAAGAGGAAATTCATTTATCTTTTCTCCCCCTAAATATAGAAAAAAATTGTCTGTTGTAATTTGGAATCTTATAACACCACTGTAAGTATATGACTATTTTTTTTCTTTTACCATTAATTGTGTAAATATTAAGATTTTCTTTTTTTATATATAGCTAAAGCACAAGAGAATGTAATTATTTCTCTCCATTGTTATTCTCACTAATGGGAAGTATGGCATTTTTGCTCAGATGTCTTTCCATATAGCTTATTTATTTGGAGATCTTCATTTACTGCTGTCAGAGGCACCAAAATAGATACTTAGGCCTTTTCTTTTTTTTTTCTTTTTTTTTAAGATTTTATTTATTTATTCGACATAGATAGAGACAGCCAGCGAGAGAGGGAACACAAGCAGGGGGAGTGGGAGAGGAAGAAGCAGGCTCATAGCAGAGGAGCCTGATGCGGGGCTCGATCCCATAACGCCGGGATCACGCCCTGAGCCGAAGGCAGACGCTTAACCACTGTGCCACCCAGGCGCCCCACTTAGGCCTTTTCTGATAAGCAAATACAGCATCCACCCTATCCCTTCTGCTGCCCAGCCTGTTATGTGTTTTAAGAGGACATTAAAGTTTTTACCAAAAGTGAAAGTTGTCTATATTTAGCTCTGTGTGCTGACAAATAATTTAGTACCAAAGACTAATCAAAGATGTCAGCAGAGTTCAAAGCATATTTTATGTTAATAAATGTATAACACAGAGTAAAAGATATCTGCAGCACTAAGCTTTTCACAGCATATTTGAATTACTTTTAGGGCAGATAATCATGATGCTTTAAATAACTGTTTTTAGCTCTCTCTGTAATTTTTTTTTGAAAAAATAACGAATTCTGTATTTTAAAATCATTACCTTGGATTTCCTTCTTCACACGTATACACACACACACATTTTCTCTCTATATACATACACACACACAAATATACATATAGATACATACACGCATATATTTCTTTTTGCTTAAAAACATTTTTTTGGTTGTTTATTTTAAGTGCCTCTTTTAGAAATACAAGTGCTCAAATTGTTTCAAATGTTACCTGAGGGATTCCCTCCTTATATTTGGGGGGAATTCAAAATGACATTGAGCAAATCTCCTTGGCTCTATCTGAAGCATGAAAATTTCCATTTTATTTTTAATATGCCTCAGTGCATTCAAAATAAAGCCTTTTACATTTCAAATGCATA
Source organism: Ailuropoda melanoleuca (assembly GCF_002007445.2). Classification (NCBI taxonomy): domain Eukaryota; kingdom Metazoa; phylum Chordata; class Mammalia; order Carnivora; family Ursidae; genus Ailuropoda; species Ailuropoda melanoleuca. Next base: position 9,645,097 of record NC_048235.1, on the reverse strand, counting down.
AGTGATGGGAACATACTCTTTAGTATACTAAGTCCTAAACTATGACTTCAATCAATGTGTAAAAACTTGCATGGCCCAAGAATTTTTAAATTCTCTGAAATGTTAACCCAGGCCACCAAGAACAAGAAAAATATTGGATTTCTATTTAAAACATTACTTTCCTGTAATTAAGCAACTATAGTATGTTGCAAAATCTTTAAATTACTCTTAAGATGAAAAGAAAGTTTTTAAATTCATCCCATATTTTAAACACAAATATTTATAATTCTGTGAGTATGTGAAAAAGGTATTTGAAATGAGTATTTCTGCAAAGGCTCTGGAATTTGTCTTTTGCGAGGATTATTTTTTGTTTAAAATATTAATGATCATTTATTTAGAAAAAGACCCCAATTTACACCTAATGCTATAATTTAAATTAATGTGTCTCAAAATGCAACTGACCTTTATCCAATAAATTATGAATGAGTTCATAACTACTACTATGGTTCTTGGCCATTTAAAAAGGACAGAAGCAAGCTCTGGAGAAAAGCATGATTATTAACAAACTGCTTTGAGTTTGGACTATTTTAATGATTTGGGTTTCCTAGCCAAATGAATATTGACAGAAATCATTTATATTTTAATATATATTTAAGATCTTCCTAAATTCAGTTATCCCCAGCACCTGGGCCAATGGCCAGCATGTAATAGTTGCTCAGTAAATATTTGTTGAAGGTTTTGAAGGGCATGCTCTAAACTGAATGCTTGAGTGTTCAATGACTGGTCCTTTGCATGTTATTCTCTACACACCATCATATAAAGAAGCATGGTTTTCTAATCCCCAAACATACTGGGCCACCTAAAGATTTGTGAAGCTCTATTTGTGCTCAGATCCCACTCTGCCCACCCTCAACTTTCAAGATGAGAAAAGTATACTATGTGTCACCTATTATATTTTTTCCAGAATGTTCTTTGTATCTTCCCTTGAAAAAGAGACAAATCATACTGAATGTTTTGTCTGAATACATTATGTTGAATGCCTTGATTGTAGATTACTCCTAATGAATATGCACAGTAAACCAAACCCCCATGGGAAGGGGAGCTGGGTGAATTTACGGATTGGTTTGCACACAGCACCTGCACATAATGCCAGACACAGACTGGAACCTGAATCTCGCTCATGTGAATTAAATACCAAATACTGAACAGTAAATACCAGGAAAAAAGAATGCCTGGATCTTGATCCTTATTAAGCTAGGTTTTTCTAGGTAGGGCAAGGCAGCTAAGCTAATTATAATTAAGTTCTCCACTTTTAGAAGCAGCACCCAGAGGGACACCATTGAACGTTGATCCCCTACTGCTGGCTTATTCGTCTTGGAATAGAGCATTCTCTATTTTAGAGAGTAAAGGGAGGCAAGGGATGGCGAAAGGAGTCATTATTAAAGGATCCGACGGTCTCCAGGAGCAACTGTCAAAGTTAGCACATCTTTCCTGGTTTCATGTCATCACAAGAGCCAATACAATACCTTTACATTTTTGGACAGCAGTCTTGCAGGGATCCAAAGTTGGTGAAAAATGTTTAAGTTTTTTTTTCTTTTTTCATAAATTTCATCACTTTCCATTCCCAAAGCAAGTAACCCTTTGTGCACATAGACTGTGTATATATTCCTTCAATACACCAACAAATAAGGATACATTGTTGATCCTGTTAATCTAAGAACACGTAAGAGTAAAATTAAATAATTGTGCTGACCATTATTCTGACTGCTCAACACTTTGAAATATAATCACTCACTGTAGATCTTTTTTCCCCACATAAGGGCTGTGAAGTGAGCTTCCTAACTCTCACTCAGCCTAACATGTAACTTTCTTCCAGGCATTGTTTCTTTTCATAGTTGGTGCTATCACTAGCGTCTTGTCTTTATGTGGATTCCATGAGAAGCAGATGTAAGGAAAGGGCTTTAAGCTGTTTGAGACAAGCAGAGACAGGTAGTAAATCTAAAATAAAAAATTACAAAGTCATTCTAGAAAAGAATAGAACTCGTTGATTTTATCACCGTCTTCAAAGCAGACGGGGAAATGGTAAATTCCCTTTGACTAGCAAAGTGAAATAGTCGAATAGAAATTCAATTTTAGTAATTATTTTCTTTCACTTAAAAATAGCCCTCATTTGAGCTGACAGGGACTTCAGAACAAACACCAAGTATAATAAACTTCTAATTATGCGTTATGCAGATGTGGTCAGGAAAATACAAAAGGATTGACAAAGACATTATTCTCTTTGTTCAAGAATTATCAACCTTAGTGTGTTGGCACACAGCAGGCACAGACTGACCTGCCCTGCAGCCAAGTTCACCTCCCAACCACCCAGGTCCTCTGGCCAGTTGATTTGATGAAGCCAGCCAATCACAGGATCCCCAACATGAAAGGCATTTAAAAACTTGGCACATATACAAAAATATTCCTTTACCGTTATTTAGGATCCGTCTTGTCTATTTTTTTTTTTTTCACGGCTGTTTAGAAACAAAGCTCATCATTTTTGGATTGTGAGAGGGAAAAACTTGTTTCTATTTTTTGTTTCATCTTGGTTTTGAGTTAAAAAGGATTAACGGCAGTTGGAGTCAGCCATTCTCCATTGCCAAAATCATAAATGTTATACCATAAATACAAATGTCAAATGATTTGTGTGGGGGAGGCCTTTATAAACCCCAAATTCAAAAAATAACTTATTTTAATGCACACATAAAAATATGAGAATTTTAAATACATAAATATATCATTTACACTGGCAGAGATATTCCAAAGAAACTCAAAATCAGAAAACATTCATGACCTTTCACGTTGGTTTCTTGCAAATCTGGGGCTCTTTTTATTTACCCTCTTCTCTCTGTTGTTAGACCTGAGCCCACACTCAAATCCTGAAATGTTCTCCAAGAAGTGATTGAAGACTCACACCCTCTATGGAGCCTTCTCTGATTTATCTCACTTGAAGAAAGATTTCCTCTTGGTATGAATCTTTCAGCAAATGCATACCATGGCCTTTACCGAGATCATTAATACTGATGTACATTTCTTTTAGATTAGCTTCATTTTTTTTCAAAAATATAATATTAATAAAATAGCTGCATATTATAGATGCATTAGATTTTAGTTATATTTATCAAGTCCCCCAAATTAGCTTGACAGTTGGCATAACTTTTTTTTCCCCCCAATCACTAAATGAGGTTGTATATATTTTTCTATCTGTTTAGAGGATCTGTTTTCCTTCTTGGCCCAGGATGTTCTTACTCACTTTTATGGGCCAGAGCAAATATAGCCTCTTTTTGAAACCTTCCCTGATTTGCACCCGTGGAGCATTCCTCCCCTCTGAGCAAATCCAGTCCTCTGCTTGTCTTTGCAAGACAGCACTGGGCATTTTGCATTGTACTGATTTGTTCCCTGTTCTACCCATCAGAACACACTGAGCTCCTCCAGAACAGGATTACTTATCTCTGAATCCTCAGTAGCTAACATAGTGCTTACTCCGTAATAGAAGCAAACATTATAATTCATTAAAAGTATTATTAGAAGAACGCCAGTCATAATGTAAACTCTTATGTAATGTTTCATCCATTAAATTGTTGGTTTTAAAGACCGCAATAAATCACAACGATTACTTATCACTTCGGCCATCTTTAGGAAAAAGGAAAAATATAAGTACTCAGTTTGGCCAAGTTCGAGGGACTTAGGTTGTCCACACTAGAGCTGAAGAAAGGACAAGGAAGGAACTAAAGAGGTAGGTTTCAGAAACAGAAATGAATAAGAGGTACTGTTAAACATTCCATCATTAGTGACAAAATCTGAAATATTTCTACTTGAAAATGTTCAGAACAATATTATGAACAATTTCACCTCTTCTATCTTTGATCTGAGCAAATGCACTATTTCCTCTGTATGGCATATAATGAATAATTAACAACTCAAAAAGAGTTATATAATGATAAGAATGAAGTTAATATGGAATTTATCCCCAAAACACAAAGAACACAGAAGGTTGGACTGTGGTCATCATCACCTGTATTATACCTTTGAGAATGAATGTTTTTTAAGATGATGCAATGATGAATTTTAACACTTTGGGAAATTTGCAACTCTCTACTGGTTTACTGTGACATAAAAAGTCCTTAAATCTAGCAGTATGATAGTAAAGAAATTATATGGTCAAGAATTATTGCAACCCCTTGCTTGAAATGAATTTTAAAACAGTAGTTTCCAAAATGTGTTCCCCAGCTAAAACATCCCCTACGAACTTCTTACAAATGCAAATTCTCAGGCCTCTCCTGTAGACCTATAGAAACAGAAACTTGGCTTGGGGACAACATGCGTGTGTTCATAAGGCCTCCAGATGATTCTCAGGTATATTAACGTTTGGGGACCATTGCATTAGTTTCACCGAAATCTAAAAATTGGTCAACAAATAGTCTAGTTGGAAATTCTAAAAACAAAAAACACTCTCTGTTGTGATAGAAATGTTTAATCAGAGGACAGTCCTCTTATCCTGTCCTCTTCTGTCTCTCCCAGCTCTGTCGTGCTCTATTTTCCAAGTTTGTCTGTGAAGTCTCTAAAAGCAAGGAGGATTTTGTGTTGACTTCTTTATAGTTGGCATCTGAGTCACATGACAATTATTTCAGTTAGAAATAACTCAGATGACAGTTATTTTGACTTGTGGAATCATGTGTCTTCAATTTGAACGGTTCCTCAACAGATGGCACTGGCTTTTTTTTTTTTTTTTAGCTTAAGGCTGAGACTGCTTTCCTAATTCTTTGCCCAGCTCAAGGATCTGAGAATGAGGAAAGCCTAAGCAGGCCCATAATACTAGCTTGATCTTAAAAACATTGAGTTAAATGAAACAGAATTCAGGAGAAACATAATCCACTCACCTTAAACTGCTACGTATCTCTCAAGCCTCTTTTCCAAGTGTTTACTTTTTTGTATTTACTCAACTTTAGCCAGAAACTCTTTGGTATTTACAATATTCCTGAAGATTTCTTTAATGATAAAAACTTGTTTTAAAACAAATCATACTGAACATTTAATCTTTTAATTTTACAGAAAATGAAACCAAAGTTAAATAGACATGTTAATTACAGTTATACATTATATACAGATGTATATATGCATGCATACACACACATATATTTTGTTCAGCAAATCTTGCTTTTGCCTTCAAGTAGATCACAAAGAAATTTAAACTATTAACTTTGGCTTCATTTCCTATAAAATTAAGAGGTTAAGTTATAAGTTGAATATGATTTATTGTTTTGCTTTTTCTTATTCTCAAAATTTACAGAATTATATGTGTTATATAATAATACATATGTATATGCATGTGTCTAAAAAGATTAGGGTCATAGTAAGAAAATGAATACATCCAAAGGATTTCCTGTACACTTTTTTGGAAGTTGTTTATAGGGTACTATTTTTATTCTTACAAATATCTTTTCTGATAAAAATGCAAAGAAATAGATGGAAATATTCTATTCCATCATCTCTTGAAAATCAGACCCTGGTAAAATTTTGACTTTATAATTTTTGCTCACAAATAAAATATGAATTACAAGGTAGTTTTTTTTAGGTCCCAGATGTCATAAATTTAGTGCAGAGATGAAAAATAAATAAATAAATACATACATACATACAGTGACCAGGCAATTTTAATAACATTATTAATATGTCAGGCTTATTTTGAATAATACCATTAATACTTGTGCTCTATTCATTGAGAACCCTTAGCTAAGCTCTGTTCAGAATGTTTTGGTTCATGACACCCTAATAAATCCTTTTATTTTCTGAGTTTTTCCCTTTTTCTCTCCATGAGATGCCTACAGCACTTTGCCTACTTTCAATTACTCAAGTTCTGCTTCTGTTGAGATATCTGTTGATTTTATGGATTCATATGCCAAGTGACTTTGTACAGACAGAATTGGTCAGAGACAATGATCTTCGAGAACCTGTTTGTGGAACTTCACTTTATAGGGAAGAAACTAAGCCCAGGATACGAGTTAGAATTAGAATTTTTTCTGTACACAATTTGTTCTTAGAATTGAAACACCTAAAGCCACATAAAGAACGGAATTTTCTTTATAGGGTGGCAGTTTTTAGTATCCTGGTTAAAACAACCAGAATTTAGTGTCAGGCAGTCTTGGTTGGACTTCACGTGTAATTTTTAGCAAGTGATGTAACTTCAACTAAACCTCCATTTTCTTATCGGTTAAGAACAGGAAAAATAATGGCTTTTACCTCAACAGCTTCAATGAGGATTGAATAAAATGACTTTGAACACACTCAGTAGATTGCCTCACACTAACAAGCGTTCAGCTAATGTGCTCTAGCGTAAGAATCTCGTGTTCACCTCGAGAGACTACAGGTGATACTGGTGACTTCACAATAAAACAGGCCAAGTGGAATGTAGTTCCATTATTCTAGTCATATGAGATTATGATAATGAAAGGCAAAATGCAGTTTAAAGTCTGTACCTGTCAGGCTAACTTAAAATAACAGGCAAGATGTGAAGCAGGGATGGCACTTAGTTTCCTACTTCGGTGCCAGTTCAAACCAGTTGGCGGTGGCTGGCTGGACGAGAAGGTTGCAAAGGATTCTCAGACTGAGTCTCCACACAACTGAAAAGGTGCTCAGATAATTAGGGCGTGGGCATGAGAATGACATGTCCATGGTTCTATCTCAGGATTTCAGTGCCAGCTAAAGGCTAGCCACATTGCCTAGGACACACAAAATATCACAAGGTCCAACAGGAGAAACCTCAAAAGGTACCTGATTAATCCTCCCTGATGTTATCAATGTTAATTACCCAAGTTTGAAATGTAATTTCTTATATTAGAATCTAATTATTTACTATTAAATTTATTACTGACACTTTAAAAGCCCACTTCTAAAGTATAGTACTTTATTACCTTAAATAAATGTGTCTGAATACAATGTAAAATAAATAGAAGCCCACTTCTCAATATGATTTACCTAAAGGATGATTCATGCAGTGTGATTTCCTATCTCTGTTTTCAGATAAAATCACAATTCCCTTTTCCCCAAAAGCTACCTTTCAATAAGTAGAGTCTACATGGACCAAATATCTGAGGGAAGTGTTTCAACCAATTCTCTGATGAACTACCATGGAATATGGATTCCGTGAATGTACTGGTGAAGAATAAATCATTTGAAAAGGAAAACCCTACATTTAAGACAGGACATATAAAATTTACATTCAATGAAAGAGGTTATTGGTTTTGTTTTTATTTTTTCTTGCACCTTAAATATAAAAATAGATTGTTAAAAGTAGATGATCCTTGAAAAAGTAGGTGGATCCGGGAACATAAAATGAAAAAAAAAATTAAAATTTCCCTAAATTTCTAACATAAACTGACATATCTTAGGAAGAGTAACAAAGGTAGATTTTTGACAAATGAATGAGTTTATCATAAAATGTTTGCGCAGAGATAAATTTATGCTATATCCTAATTCACTAATGATATGAGAAAGTTTAAAGAAATATTTTTATAATCTAGAAAAATCCCTTTATGAATCTTTATGACAATCTCTAGATACTGTTAAAAAATGTGACCACAAATGAAAATCTCCTTAATAGAGATATTTTTAAAAGGTACATTTGAATAGAATGTTATTTACAGTGGAATCCTGATGGTTTAAATAAAGGAAATAGGTTTATTTTTAAAGGTTCCAAGTTTCTCATTTTCATCAATACTTTAAAGTGACTTACGCGTAATCCAATGACGCCAATTTCCTAGAAAGTTTATGCTCAGAGTGAGCTGTGCACACAGCTCTCTCAGTTTTTAGCTTAACTGGCTTCACCTCACAGTGGTACCATCAAAGACTCTTTACCAGAGACAGACATTCAAGTGCCAAGAAGACGGCAAGTGGGTTTAATGCCTTTGCATCACTTTGGTATCCTATTAGTGTCATTAGAAAATAATTAAGTTAATTATGCTGGCCAAATAACATGACATTCTTGAATCTTAGCGAAAAAGTTAATCTTATAGTTTTTCTTACAAAGCTTACAGTCCGTAGTACATGACATGAATTTCTTTTTCTATAAGAAAACTCCAGGGATAAGCGTTTCTAAAACTCAAATTCTAACAAAGTCCACATCAATATTCTGTGAATTACTAAATATTCAGAGGTCCTGTTATGAAGACTTTGTTTCAAGACATACTTTGCTTTTACCCTCAAAGATGGCTTTGTACAAAAAGAGAGGGCTGGGATGAGAGAATGGTAGCAGACATTCTAACCCCTCCAGACTGAGGAAGGCTGTGAGTGGCGCAAGTAAGAGCCCAGGAGCTGTTTGAAGAACTGCACATGAACTTCCTGAATGTAGGACATTGTGTCTTAACAATATACTTGACACAAAGAATGGGTTCAATGCATGTTTGTTGAATCAGCGCAGAGACTGATACATGAATGAGTGAACAAATTAATATGATCAATCTGAGTAAGGGGTGAGGAAGCATAGTTCCTAAGGCTTCCCCCAACCCTACCCACCATCGGCCACAGGCAAGGATGATCTTCTCTCTCCATTACTGACAATATTAGAAAACCTGTCTCAGATCTCCAGCCCTGATCATAAAACCCTAACTTCCTGACATACCCAAGGAAATTATTCAAGTAACAGATAGTGCAGGAAACAATGCGACTATGATTAATGTAGACGAAAAACTCCACTTGGCAACCTTTCCTATGAAGACTCATGTAAAGAGCAATAGACAATCCAACACATATAAATAGCAAAACCCTGTTATTATTTAACAAGGAAATCTTATTTCCTTTATTTACAAATTATTGAGGTATAGTTCATGTTTGCCCCCAAATCCCACAAATTTGATATGCTCCATATTCACCGCTTTCCCTCAGAAGATTATTTGGTCACTCCTTCCCCGTTTGTTTTTATTCTCCCAGCTAGTTAGTCATGTGTAAAGATGCTTTCACTGCAACAATATTGACCACTCTCTCAAGTGTATAAAATATAAGCCCACTGGTGAAGGACTGCAATTGTGTCTCCTTAAATCACTGTGATGGGATCACTGTATTTGGCAACAATCAAATAAATACTCAGTTGCTTTTATTGTTTGCTAGAGCAAAGTAATATCTTTAAATGAGTGCATACTGTAGTTAAGGCATTAAATGATGGGCTATAAAACATGCATTGCCTGTCATTTATCCCTGCTATAATTTGTGTTTCCTAGGGTTACTTGTTTGATGCATGGAATGGTTTGATGGTTACTATTGATTCATTTGGTTCTTAGCAATAAAGTCATGAGATTGATAGAGTTAAGGTCTGAAAATTATAGTTTTTTGTGTTACATTTAAACTTCAAGCAGGAGGACGTTCAAAGAATCATGGGAGCAAGAGTGCAGGTCTTTTTCTTACAAGTGCAATGGGCTTTGAAGGGACCATCTCTAAAGTTCTTACAATGTGGAGCTTGAGGAGGGACTATCTGCATCTTGTTTCCACAGAACACGATACCACAGAAAGCTGTTAAAGCAGTTTGTGACACGGTTCTTGAACAGCATTCTAGGAGACTCTCTTAAGTTGTTTTCTTTTTTTTTGTTTTTCCTAGTCACAGGTACTCTAGGCTGCAGGAGATCTCTGTTCACACAGAGGAAGCTGCCAAGTTCCCCCTGTAATTATTCTCAAAAACCATGGGATCCCCAGTCCAGACTCATTTTAACCCTACTGATAATTCAAAGTTTTGGAGTGGTCATGGTCTACAACATGGGAACAACTCCCAGGAATTTTCAATCATTTGATTTCTTCTCCACTACAACAAAACCCTACTATGGTATTCCTTTTCATTGCCCAGTTTTCCTAAGGAATGAAATCTGATACCCACAAAAAAATGGATGACTTCTGTACAGACACAGAACGAATCAACAAAATGAAAAGAGAAACTACTGAATAGGAAAAAATATTTTCAAACCATAAATCTGATAAGGGACTAATATCCAAAATATATAAATAAGTCCTATAACTCAACAGAAAAAAAATTTAAAAAACCAAAAAACAAAACAAAATGAAACAGCAAAACAATCCAATTAAATAAGCAAAGGACCTGAACAGACATTTTTCCAAAGATCTACAAATGGCCAATAGCTACATGAGCATCCCTAATCCTTAGGGAAATTCAAATCAGAACCACGATTACATATCACCTCATGTCTGTTAAAATGGTTATTATATTTTTTAAAAAGGCAATGACAAATGTTGATCAATATGTAGAGGAAAAGGAACACTTGTGCACTGCTGGTAGGATTATAAATTGGTATAGCCACTTATGGAAAACAGTATGGAGGTTCCTTGAAAGATTAAAATGATTAAAAAATAGAACTAATGTATGATGCAGCAATTCCACTTTTGGAAATACATCCAAAGGAAATGAAGAGATATCTGTTTCTCATGTTCACAGCAGAATTATTTGCAATACCCAAGACACAGAAACAACCTAATTGTCCACCAATGGATGAATGGGATGAGGAAGATTTGATATATAAACAATGGAATATTATCCAGCCATAAAAAAGAAGGAAATCCTGCCATTTGAAATAAGATGAATGGACCTCAAGGGCACTACGCTAAGTGAAATAAGTCAGAGAATGACAAACACTGCATGATCTCATTTATGCACAGAACTCTAAAAAAATGCCTTCAGAGAAAGATCAGATTTGTGCTTACCAGAGCTCATAATGAGTATAGCCAACACTAATGGAAAACAAAACAAAACAAAACAAAAACATGAATCCGGTTTCCCAACCTCAGAACTAATAATAGTCCTTCCACATCAAACCACTTTTCTACACCATAGGTTTCATACCTACACCTGGGTTTCTCAGCCATAGTTTCCATTCTGGAAATAATTAGATGTCTTCTCTTATAGCTCATATTAGTTTGACTTTGGCTTCATCTCCAGATGAAAAGGTCTAATTAGTTGCCAATTCTTGGGTATCCCTATGCTGGTTCCTCCTGCTTCTGAAAACAGTCCTAATTCTTATTTTGGTTTATTTATTTTTAATTTCAGTTTTACTGATACATAATTGACATACAAATTTGTAATATATTTGAAGTGTACTCTGCAGTGATTTAATAAATGTGGATGTTATGCAAGGATTCCTCCTATCCAGGTAAATAACACAACCATCACCAAACATTTAAGTTCTATTCTACTAGCAAACTTCAATTATATTATACACCATTATCAACTGTAGTTACCACGTCTCACATTAGATCCTCAGACATTTCTTGTTTTTAAATTATATTCCTTACCAAACATCTCAAAGAAACAATACTCTATCTTTAGTGTTGGAACGGTATACGNTGTAGTTACCACGTTTCACATTAGATCCTCAGACATTTCTTGTTTTTAAATTATATTCCTTACCAAACATCTCAAAGAAACAATACTCTAGTGTTGGAACGGTATACANATCGAGCCCCACATCAGGCTCCTCCACTATGAGCCTGCTTCTTCCTCTCCCACTCCCCCTGCTTGTGTTCCCTCTCTCACTGGCTGTCTCTATCTCTGTCAAATAAATAAATAAAACCTTTAAAAAAAAAATACCCAGTAAATTAGAAGTCAAAAATACAATTATTGATCATATAAAATACCAGGAAATCGTATAATTTGTACTAAAGTATAGAATATCAGAGACTTAACAGCACCTTTCATAAAGAGGAATAATGGAAGAGGCAAGAACCTAAGCTGCTAAAATGCAAAATCTAAACAGGAACAAATTCAAATACTGTGCAAAGGACTTGCCCAGGTGAGGTAAAGCCTTAATACGGTAGTTTCCTTCATCCTGCTCCACAGATATGGTTCTGGCTTTCTACGGTTTTAGTTACCTGTGCTGAACCCCAGTGCAGAATCAGATCCTCCTGACTTACCAGAAAGTCAGTAATAGCCTAATGCTGTGTCACAATGCCTATCTCATTTCCCTCACTTCGTCTCATCATGCAGGCATCTTATCATCCGACAGCATCACAAGGGTAAACACAGTACATCAAGGTATTTTGAGAGACCACCATGCATTCATCTTACAGTACAGCTAAAACCATTGTCTTACTGTTAAACAACTCTTACTGTGCCTAATACATAAATTAAGCGTTATTGTACACATGTCTAGAAAAAACACAGTACACATCGGGTTTGGCACTATCTGCCATCTCAGGCATCCAGAAGGGTCTTGGAACATAAGTCTGAGGCTCAGGGGTAGCTACACGTGCTGTTTGCATTCATAGACTGAGGGTGTCCTACAAAGTCCACTGGCTGCTGCTGAAACAAAAATTTCACTGATCTTCACTCATTATTTGTTTGTTCCCTATCCCCACCTTCCTAGAGGGCTTGCCTGAAACCACAAAATTGGCTAAAAGTTGGAGGAGTCTCTTTGTCCTCACCTCGCTGCTAGGGCTATCTAGAGAAAATAGCGTCTGCTTGTCAAGAATGCTATAGAAAGAAGTATCTTTTAGATCTCTCAAGCAAGAAACGACTATGGGTGCTCTAATGGCAATTTCTTTATTACTACAAATGGTTATGTATTATGGCATGGTGTCAATCAATAGTCATCCAAATAAGACACAAACCCAGAATTCTGGGTGTGCAAGATGATCGAGGAGTATAGTAAGAAAAGCAGAACTTCAATTTATATATTTTTAGTCTTATCCTTTTTGACTTTATTTTTATGCATGGATTATAAGGCACACAATGTATTAGTATAAAATACATGTGAGGGATTTATAAATATTTATATTGGGCATGCATTCTTAAAATATTTTTACTAATAGAATTCCAGAAAAGTTCAGTAACCACTGTTGACACATACACAGATAATATGGTTTATACACACGTTAACCAGGCTGAGAAATCTAACTACCGTTCGTAATAGTAACTGGGGGAACACTGTAAATAAATCATTAGAGTGATGGCTAAATATGAACTCCTGTTATTAGCTGATGTGAATATTAGGAACTCTGTTTGAAGGCCTAATATGAAGAAAATGTAAATCCTTACTAATAACCCTGGACTCTTGCTTTCCTTGCAACCCTCTACCAGCTTCAGCTGCCATTATCCGACTGGTGGTTGGATCCATAACCTCCGCTTCCCTGGGCTCACGCATACATCACTTTCAAAAGGGCTAGCCAGAAAACTGCAGATTTCTTTCTCGTGAGCCACATAATGATTCTAGCTCACATTTTTACATCACCTGGCAGTTTACAGAGCATTTTCATATCCATTATCTCATATGATATATTGTTCACAAGTGTCTGGCTTCCTGGGATTTCTATTATCCAAACCCCTCAACAGTGACTTTCAAGCACCATACCTTCCACTGATGTTGTTGGGTTTTCTTTTATCTTGCCTTTGTCCGTGGATTTTACGTTTCTAAAGGGTTATGACTACCCTCTCTAATCCTAAAAATTTCTCCCTCCTGTACCTAGCCCTCTTCCCAGCACACGGTAGACAGTTAATCGCCTTGTTGACAATTTGCTTCACACTCTTCAATCAACCTTCCTGTCAGGCAAGCTCTGAGCGAGCATGGGCTACTCTCTTTCTTGCACAGAATCTTCTTAATTGAATCAAATGGCTCCTGAAACCCCACAGACATTTTTCCCACAATTTCTTCCTCCTCCATCTACCTCTTTGTAGGTTCCATTTTCCACAAAGGAATTATTTGCTTACCATTATTTGTATTTACTGCACATAGTTAATTCACATCCACATATTCGGCATTTCTGAATAAGTTTATCTACAAGCCCGATGTATAGTTAACTTAAGAAGTTATTATGGAATGTGTAGGCCCCCCATGGTTTATGTTGGTAGTGAATTCTGTTTGGCTATAATTACTTATTCAACCACTATTTATTGTATATCAGACAAGAACAAGCAAGCTAGTTGGTACAGACCTTAGGTAGTTGGTAGGAAAGGCAATACCGGAATAATAGTAATACTCAGTAGATCGAAAGAAGTATCATAGGAGACACTTTTAATGTGCTTTCAAGTTCAAAGGAAGAAAGAGTACATTTAACTAATGCTGACAAGTTTAATAACAATCAAAATGATTCATGAAGTTCCTACTTGTGCACACTTATTAAAAATTAAATTAAAAAAATTCCATCCCTGTGTTTTACGACCATATAATGTTTTAGTAAAAACATTTAAGGCATAAAGAGACATGAGTATTAAGCACAAGAACAAATTAAATGTTAAAAGCAGTAGCAGAGAAGTGCAAGTGATGAAAATTGAGTATTTCTCAAGTGGTCTCTCATTACTTACAAATGATTTGGCGATGTGAATGCTGCAGACACACCAGTAGAGTTGAGAGTCATTTAAAAAAAAAAACAAAACACAAAAAACAAGAAACAGAGAAATAATATGGGAATTCCATTGCACTAAAACAGCCCTAGCATTTTGTTCAAGGAGATGTTACGGCTTTGAAAGTAATGCTATTGGTTCCTGTTAGCAAGATGTGACTTCAACCATCCATAATTCAACTTACCTGTTCATTCAATTATAGTGATTCTGATGAGAGGTGTGGCAAACACATTCGCCACAGGAAAACATAACAACAAAGAGAATGTTCTGAAAAAAAATTGCTTGGCAGCTTTCAACACTATCTCAAAGACTGACTTCAGGGATGCAAGTTACATTAATTTTAACTACTTCTATTGTTTTAAAAAGCCACTTAATCAAAATTTAAGAGACTGAGGTAATTTGCACACCCTCCTTTCTATTTTAGCTACTTAAGATGGTTAACCAGAATATATACCTATTTAACATTTCATGATTGAATAGAAATGCCTATTATAGCTTCCAAGCATAAGTGAGCCTTTGACAAATGAGTTCTTGAAGGTGTCGTGCAGATACTTGTGCCTCTCACAAATGTGCAGAGAAAAAAATCATAAGTGCACAGGAATTGAAATGATCTGATATGTAATATTTATGCCTTTAGGGTACTGAAAAATTGGCCAAAAGCCAGTTCCTAAATAAATATTCATTGTTTCTACCCTACAGGCACTTCCATCATATTTTACTAATAAGGATGCTGTTTAGAGGCAGAATTATAAAGGTCAGAGCCTAAAGAAACAGCACTTTTATCTTTGGATTCTCCTGAAGAAGTGAGCAAGAAATTAAGAATGTGCATTTTGTTGCCTAAATGAAACGAAAGAGCCCCCAACATTTTGCTCAAAACAAATAAATATATGTTAATTACACTATGGTTGAATCCTAAGAATGTTGATACTCTACATTTTCTAGGGCTACATCTAATCATAAAGGTCAGCATCTTTTTGAAACTGTATTTACTTGTATGTAAATCATCTGTTTAAAATGCTATTATAATATTCATTAAAGCGTTCTTGAAATTATCTATTTGAAAAAAAAATTTTTAAACTGTCATTCTTTAAAAGCTTCTGATCTAATTGCATATAAACTTTACTTTTGTTCTAGCTCTTTTTCTGAGCGAAACTGTTTTCATTCCATTTCGCTATCATTTAGTAGTGGGACTCCTTGGGTCCCAGCTTCCACGGGTATTTACGGCATGACAGGAACTGCAACCATTCTCAGAAATAAAGCAAATTGCATATATATACGGTATTACACCATCTGCCTTGCTGTCCTCCAAAACCAGGCAAATCAGTGACCCGCTGCAGCAGACATTGCAATGGCTTTGTTAGGGGAACAAGCTTTTTTGACATTCCAGTGAGCCATTACCCTCTCCTACTCACCACCAAAGACAATATTCTGGATGCACTCTGACTGGACCACAGATCTGAGTATGTCTGACATTTCTTACATCCCCAAACAGACAGAGGTGAGCCTGATTTCAGGGAGATCTGAAACTTTCCCCTTCCAACAAAGAGAGTAATCTATTATATCAAGATTTTGATATATATTTTATATAATATGTATGAAGTTGGTTTGGTTTTGGTTTTATTTTTTTTAAATGCAGGCTCCACAACCAACACAGGGCTTGAACTTACAACCCTTAGATGGAGACCTGAGCTGAGATCAAGAGTCAGAGACACTTAACCGACTGAGCCATCCCGGTGTCCCCGAGGTTGTCTTGATTTACCCCTACAAATACTAAATTGTGTGTTGAAAAAAGATAAATTGTACTAAAAAAACTTACTTGTATTAATGATTTTATATATATAGTCAGGTATTTTTAGTTTTGCAAAATATATATGTCCATGTTTGTACATTTTAAACATAGTATAACATGGAGGGTTTAGTAAATTAGGTATGGAGTTTAATATTTCTCAGTTCTTAAATGAGTCACTTGCATATCAAGACCCATATTCTAATATCATAGAGCTAATTTAAAGTTTCCTCCTTACTTCTACCCAAAGTAATTTTCCCCTGTATGAAATTGGGGGGTTTACTCTAATTACAGGGCATACAAATAATGCAACAAAATTTTAACAGTTCATGGTTTTCATTTAAGAGATACACAATCAAAATTAAGACATGTATTCAACAAAAGGTTGAGTGATCTGATAGGGGTAGAACTCCTCCTCGGTGCTACATGAAATCCAACTCCATCCCTTCCCAAATTTGAATCTAATTGGAGGAACATGGGAAACATTTCCAAATATCAGGAAACACAATTAATGAAACTTAGTGATCTGTAGATGACCTAAAATGGGGGTTCAGAGGTAGAAAATAAAATTGGAGACTGCAGGCAGCAAGATTCATAGAAGATGGGCTGAGAAAGGCGTGTTTTAGCATCAGTGAGAAAAACATCCTTCCTGAGAGGGACAGGTTATAGAGTAGAGTGTCAGAGTTTGGAAAGAGGCTGAGAAGGAGGGACACTGAATGCCATAATAAGACCTTTGGACACAAAAAGAATGGAAGACAGTCAAGCCAGTGAAAAAATGCTTGAAGAGATGATTTTCGCAGTGTCAGGAAAGATGGAAGGAGACTGACTGGCAGCCAGGAGGCAAAATGCTTAGAGATCTTGCACTGCCGAGTATAAAATGTCAAGTCAAGAATCAGGTACAACATTGATATTAAGGAATAATATTATAAAGTGTTTGAATCTTACAGGTGTTTCCCCGTAGTGCACTCAGGGGCCAAGAAGGACATAGAAATACTCAAGCAGATCTGTCGGCCATGAATTCAAGAGCTCTTCACACTTTGATAAGCTTTAGTCTCATGAGCTTAGGGACTGAACCATCTTTCCAATCCTTTCAGGATTCACAGTGAAGTGGCATACGTGTTCATGCTTGTTCTTAAGATCTGTGTAAAGTAACTTCTGGATTTCTAGACACTAGTTTCTCAATATCGGATATACCCTAACAAATGCCCATATTTTCTGAGGAAATTCCTGAGCTACTTTAGGAGAGCAGACTACAACTTAACCTTCACATTTAACGGCTAGCTGAATACACGGGAGAACCGGTGTGGGGAAGGGACATGGTTGAGAAATAAGCGTAGTTCTGATTTTGGGTGGTAGTGTTTCTCAAAATTTGTAAAGGATGTATCATATATCATATATTGTACCATGTATCATAGTTTCTTGAAAATGTCTAATTTCAACTTAAATTATTTTAATGCAATTACTCATGTGGAAACAGAAGATTAGCCTTTACAGGACTTGGGGAAAAACCCCACAAATTACATAAATAAAGGTGTAAAGCTTATACTATTCAAAATACCAGGTTTAATATGTTATCACTGATGATGTTGTTTAGATAAAACTAAATTGTCACCTGCAATGCAACTACATGATTAAATTTTACACTGAGGATTTTTTATAAATTGCACATGGCTGGGATATTATTTGTCATAGAACAACATAATTCAGCCAACAAGTTTGCATATTCTAACTATAATGAAACTTCAGTTAGCTCAACTGTTGAGGCTTCAAATGGCTTAAAGTTAACATAAACACATTATTTAACTGATCTTTCTCTCTTTCTCTCTCTCCACCCCTTCCCGTCGCATGATTCCTTATCAATTATAGTAATACAATCTGAAATTGCACGACACGTAATATAAGATGGTTAATTAGGATCTCATTAACATATTCACATTTTAAGATTATAGAATGAAAACTCACTTTTTCGTAAAAATCTCATGGAAACCTCATGTACCCTTGAAAATAGGCCTGAGGAGACCTACTTTCTGGAGAAACCAAAGACTGAAAAACACACATAAAACACTGAAAGTCACAAGGAGGGGAGGTATTTAAATTGGTTGTTTTCCAGTAACAGTGATTACTTTACGTTGGCTAATCAGAAGTAGATAGGATAGGAAAATATCTTCAAGAAAATAATGTTTATGAAAATTGTACATTTTCCTTTTAAGAGTTGTTGCCTCCACATACACACTTTCCTCAGTGAGAACAGTATTTATAGTATTTATAAAACACTCCAGATTTTCATTCTGTAAATCTATACTTTCTGGGCTTTTAGCCAAGATGTAGAAACATGCTGATAACTCTGGTGACAATTTCTGTATCACTTAGGTCATTATGATAGTTACAAATTGAGTATTTGAGTGGTATGAAATTTATCATTCCATTTAACAAAAAGAAAAACAAAAGCCTGATTTTTTTGTTGTGTTTTCATTTCAACAGCCTCGGTTCCTTGAGAACACAAAGACCGGTCATTATGTGATTCACGTTAATTACGTAATGGCCACGATGATCAGTCTTATGTTATCGCGGGTGGGTGAGAAACAGATCATAGGGAATCATTCAACTTTTAAATGAACATGAAGTTCCCAACAAGCATTATTTATTAATGTAACAAATACTTAAATATAGTTCATCCTTTTCTCCCCAAGTACTCTTGGATACCTTGAATTTCTCAGGAATTTCCATTCCTTTCCTTCATGTCCTGACCAGGGAAAAGCTGGTGTAAGGGAGGAGTGAAGCATGGACAGACCCACCCTGTGCGGTTGCCAGCCCACTGCCCTGCACAGAATGGAACAGCCCTCTGTGAGGAGGGACTCCTAAGGCTTCAACTGGCCTGATTTCAAGGCATAAAGGAGCTTCTGTTGGTACTTAAGCAACGTGTATTGATAACTGTATGAATAAATAGAAGTTAGTACGCATCTTAAGGAAATCCTAAAACTTGGAGATCTAGTGTCTCACATTTTCAAGTAGTAAGACATAAAAGTGGCTGCTGACATGCTTGAAGTAATTTAGAGATGGTACAGCCAAAGAATGACCAAGAGATGTGATTATAAATCTGCAGCACTAATAAGAAAATGCCATTTGGAAACTACTGTTAGTTCACTTTGAGGAACTTATCCTGAAGGAATGATAGAGGATGTGCATGTCTACAGAGATGTTCCTCATGGCATGGCTACCAATAATGAAGAAAAGAAAACAAGGTAAATGTTCGACGGTGATACGTGTGTAGCATGAAGTTGTTAAAATATGCTAACATGATACTGAACAACGTGCAAGGATTTTCAACATATACTGTAGACAAAAAGAAAAGCAGTCAATAAAACCATTTAGGAGCTACAGTATGAGTCAATGTCATAGGAACAGATGGCACACTCAAATTTGCATAATTCTCAGATGGTTCAAGAAAGGAACCATTTATAAAGACGTAGGTGGGGTGTTGACAAAACTCACTGGGTTCCATAGGAGAACTCTCCCCAACCCTAGTATGGCAGAGATGAGGGAAGGAACAATTCCTAGAACCCAGGAGAGCTGTCTAGGGAAGTGCACATTGAGAGGAACTAAGAGCTGTGGCCGAGGCTGCTTGAGGCAACCATGGAAGGAGGGAGCTAGAGAAATAAAAACCTGACCGCACTGTCTACTCCTTTTCTCATCTTTTTCCAGGTCTTCTTATACCCTGAACCAAAAGAAGCCTGAAAGCGAGGAGGCTCTTGTGCCTCTTGGGAAACAGAAAGCAGGATGGGAAAGCATACAGCTGAGAAAGGGGTTGGGACTGTACCTTCACAGGTGCAATTTTTTATGTACAAATGAATGCCTAAAAAAGGTTGGTAGAACACACTAAAATGTCAGTGGTAGTTATCTCAAGGGGTGGTGCAACTGAATTATGGTGATTTTTTTTCTTCTTTAAATTCACCATAATCCACTAGCTGCAATCGGTATTGCTCCTACAATGAAAATCTCACTGTGGAAAGAACACTTTCCCCAGGTTCATTTTATTATATAATTCAAGTTTTAATACATATACTTACACTCAATATGAAGGTTTTATACTAGTTTTGTTTGTTTAAATGAAGAAAATTAATCCTTGGGAATTCTGAAGAGAGAATGGTGGCATATGATCTCTAGTGAATCATTCTCCAGAGTTGAGCGAGAAAAGCTTATATTTACTTCAAGGTGAATGTATAAAAGCAATGACAATATGTAGGAAGAAGGAATAAATGTGTAGTTTTATTCTACACAGAATGAAACTGACTGGGAAAAGAAAAATCTGCATTTTCGTGCTTTACATATTTGCCTGGAACAGTGATATAACTTAGGTCTCATACATATGCTAATGACCAAAGTGCCGGTGAACATATCAAAAGTTGGAAGGTATAAAGAAGCACAGAGCTTGATTCAGAAATGAAAGGAAAGTACTATGGCTCAGGAGCACTTGGTACAACGTTTTTTTCAGACACTTTCACGATTATTGAAAATGACTGGGAGTGATCAAAAAAATGCACCTTTGAATATGGAGAGGAAACCAACAGTATATGATGTAGGTTCTAAAGAATGCGTACAAGAGGACATTCCAGATGTAAAGAGAAAAAAAAAATTTCTGGATGTTTCAGTCTTCTAGGAAAAAAAATCACATGATGAAAGAATTCAATTTATTCAGAAAGGTTAATTTTAGATTCGAGTGCTTCTCATACAGTTGAAATCCTCCTAAGAGACATTCCCATCCAACTTTTAACCTATAATCCCAGATAAACTCACTGCATGGACAATTAGCTTGAGAATGATCCTACTCTCAAGATTGTTTAATTTATATTAAAAACAACCAAAAAACAGACTAAAAAAAAATAAAACATGCTTTGGTCTGATTGGGGAAAGTCATTTTATGATAGACATAATTAGTAGGTCTTGGCTCAGAAGCGTAGAGCAAACCATTAGACCCCTTCACACATACATGTAGAAGAAAGGATGGAGATGAAGGAAGGTATTTTCTGGAAACACTAGAACCGTAGTCACTTTTAAGTAACAGTAAAAAATAAAATCCACATAAAACTTTGAGATAAAATCAACAAATAGCAAATACTCTCAATTCTGTATTATTAAATCACTTTTAAAGCACAGGAATGACCTTTAAAGGTCAATTAAAATTTTCTCAGGGGAATCCACTGCCTTTTTTTTTTTCCTTACCAGAATTAGTTAGCTGTGTCCAGCAAAATTAAGCATGCAATGTCTTTCACTATTTTTTCAAGAACTTTAGCAAGTCATATATACATATGTTATTCAAGCAGACAACTGTATTTAAAATGAGTATCTCATTTATCACTTGTAAACTCTTTTCATTTTGGCTTTTTGCTATAAAAATATTAAAAACACTCAAGCTCCCTGTCAACACTGAGTTTATCCTGGCAAGTAGCCTGGCTTTCTGAAGAGCTGAGTCACATTACCATGGGCAGTATATTTTGTTTGTTTTTCTTCTTTCCCCTATTTTCATAAGTAGGGAGAAATCCATAGGAGGAAAACAGCATACGGATTGCTTTTATGTGATAAAACAACATCTACATGCCTGGACTGGACTGGGTATCAGAAGCCCTGGTATTAACCCACCTTTGCTTCTCTGACTTTTGCGAGTCACTTCTTGGTCCGTTTCCTGATCAGAAATACATATGCAATAATTACTTCCAAACTTAACAGAATCACTTGGCTAAAGTGTATGAAAATTTGTGACAAGTAAAACATAATTAAAAATGTAAATTATTCTCAGAGTTTTGAAAGAAACGAAGAAAATATAAGGGATCAGAGGAGATTTAAAACAGATAGAGAGGAAAATGTGTTTAGGTATTTCAGGAGAGGCATGGATATCAATCATGTCTGCTTAAAGTTTTTTTTTTTTACAGGCAGTAAGAGAGGTGGAAGAGAGTAAGAGAATATGAATGAGATGCCCTGTATGCATGCATAAGTTTTATGGTATGTGTGGAGAAGAGGCAGCCCCACTTTTTTTACATTTGATAGGGCTTCCTGGGAAAGACTTTTGGCCTCAAATGATCCTCCATGCCACAGAGATCCTCGTATTCCCTTATATTGAGGTTAAGCCATTATAGAAGCTCATTAAAATGTAAATATTACCCAGGAAGGTGATGGAACCATTTTCAGCTCTTTAACTATCCACTTACCCAGCAGTGTTTTAAGGGAAAGCATTACAAAAAAGGAGATATTTCCTAAAAAAAGGAATTAAAGAATAGGGCTCTAGTTCCAAGCTTCAATAGATAGTGAAGAAGAGGAAGGCCCTAGGGAGTAAACAGCCTAAGTAGGGATGCTGAAGGAAAGTCAAGAAAAATGCATTTAAGGTATGTAAGGAGCCACTAAAACGAGAATTGTTTGTGTTCCCCAATGCTCCCAAGGTAATCCCCTGGGTGGGTTCATGGACAGTCAAGACAGAACATCTTCACCTGGAGTTGCATGAGATACTTTGCCTTCATTTTCAAAATGTCAGTATCCTACAAGGTCAGCGCATCCAAGCCAAAGTTTACAATCACAAAAGAATAAGGACAATGCACACCATAAAATTACCGTCTTGTCAGATAGAGCAATAAGGAGTTTGTCTGATGCTGTGTGTACACAACAAGAGATTTACTCTTAGAAGAAAGCCAAGACGTGACTAATCACTGTCAGCATCTTTCCAACAGTTTTGGCAACACAGATATTTTTATATCCAGTTTGAAAAACGATGACAATATCTCAGAGAGGATAAGGAGCTTGCCTAAGAGATCACACAGCTAGTAAGAGCTGAAGCCAGGTTTACAAGTGAATTTTAATTGATCGTAACCCTGTGCTCGTTTCATCACAGCATTTGTATGGGGCGGGGAGGGAAAGAGGTGGGAGTTGGGAAATATCAGAAAATTTTGCACAAAAGCTATCAAGAGTGGTAATATAGTCTGACAACCATGGTAGCTATGTAACTTATACTATACATGTGAAGATTCAATTTATACACAGAACTTTGCTGTAATTTTATCACAGTTAATGTCCCCTATGGTATGGAAGAATTTGTGGATTATACTCTTGAAAATACTTCCTGATCATTTATTTAACACTTTTATGGGCCCCTGCCATAATACTCCAAGCTTTTAAAAGTAATAGTGGTTTTTTTTTTCTCTCAAAATGCATTTCTTTGATAACTCAATAACTTGACATGAGGGTTAGCATGTGTGTATACCAGATTGACATGCCAACATGACCTGATCATGGAAATCCAGACCATGTGAAGAAACAACTATTAGGCAAAGAAAGAAGTTATAATTTGTGAATGTACTGACCTTAACAACATAATTACACACAAAGCCACTCTGTTACAACAACCCACAGCAGGGTTCAAGTGCCTCAAGGACAAGGTGTTTGTCTTGATACCACATCCACAGGGATGGGAGGAAAAAAGTGTTGGTAGTCTACCAGCAAATGTCAACAAGTGAGATGTGGAACCAAGAGCAGTAATCAAGACCAGTCTTTGCTATGGAAGCTGTTGGAGAGCACCTTCTAAAGACCTATACCATGACTTGTTATAGCAACGAAAACTTTATGCCAGGTACACAGTAAATGATAACTCCATCGTGTTTTCATTGCCAGACTGAATACTTGGAGAAAGGCAAGCTAAGAAAGAAGTCCGGGATCTGATCATTTCTTATTGCATAATGAAGATACACTATACTGAAACATGCAGTTACCTTTTAAACGGATTCTTGAAAATTTAAAGACGAGGTTGAGTCAGCAGTAACATTTAACTCCTGGTTAAACCTAATACACCACCAGATTTTAAAATGTGTATGTATTCAAGCAAAGAATATATATATCACCTCATTGGCAAATAGGTTTTTATAGCAAAAACATGTTTATACTATCATGCAACCTTTTATTAGTTAAACATTTTTAAACTTCAAAATGACCAAGCCATTCTCTGATCTCACCCAAACAAGTAACAAAGACTGATAACAAAACTGCAGCATACCCCAAGTGGCTGGAAATTTCCTTGAAAATTGTCAAAAACCATCTGGAACTGAAACAAATGTGATCAAACTGAACTGTGTTTTATATTCTTCCTCAACAGGTATTTTTCTTTTAAAAGCACCAGGTTAATTAATTATTCTTACAAAATAGAAAAATGTGCCAGTCTCTCCTTTCTACATAATGTCTGCACCATGAACAATAATCCAGAGCTTAAGATAATTAATTCTATATATCCTTGCCTTTGAAGAACACAGCTGTCAGCCACAGGGCTTTAAAATTAATAGGCTCTTCAAAGCTATAAATCAGAAACCATGATAATTTTATATAATATTTCTTAAAAGGCACTTACCTTTTAGAAGAAAACACTTCTGGCAGCAAATTGCCTGTTAAAATAAAACATATCATTTATTGGTATCCAGTAAATAATATAAAGAATGATGTATGGTTATACTCAGCACAATTATAGGGCAACTTCAAAAACTTTTCTTGATTTCATTTAGTTTCTTTTTTTTTTTTTTTTTTTTTTTTTTTTAAAAA
>NC_048235.1:9387284-9620296 GCF_002007445.2 Ailuropoda melanoleuca | reverse complement strand
TGTGTGTGTGTGTGTGTGTGTGTAATTATATATGGTTGTGCAGCTCTGCCCTACCATTCTACATTGACTCCGCTTAATCAGGAAACCAAAAACCATGACCATGTCTACGCTGCTGAGGACAGTGAATATGGAGCATGAAAAGAAACCAGATGGCCCTTAATGTTGAACTGGCTACCTAGGAAGACATTTACTCTGAATTCTTTTTTTTTTTTTTTTCTTTCCACTTCTGTTTCAGGCTGGCCCCTAATATTCTTTTAATGAAGATTTTTATTTATGCATTTCATGGTTGTTATGTGAATCTGTTGCTACTGAATAGTTGAATCTTAAGCCTTTTGTGAAAATTAGTATTCCTTTTTGTGGTTATAAATAACAAATGTATCCTTTTAGATAGAAAGAACAACTAAAGCGTTTTTGTTATCTTTCCATTCTTAAACTTTGTTGGTATTGATTTATTTGGATTGTTAATAATCACCAAACGTAAAAGATTATCTCAAATAAGAGCATGTCATGTCATGCCTATTTTGCTGTTTGCTAGAAATGGACCATTATGCTGCCAAGGTACATTGTTAGAGCGATTTATTTTCCTGGTTTTCACCCTCCCCCACTCTCCTGTGCAGAGATATGTTAGTGTTTTCATCTAGTCTTGCATTTTCAAAGAGGATAAAAAAAGACTTGGAAAGCAGAAATATTTATCACTGAAGTTAGTGAAGGGCTGAGACATATTTAATTGTGTAGTGTATATAGCAATACACCCACTTGTGGAATTTTAAAAAGTTGCATTTAGGAAAAAAAAAAAGGATTTTATTACTTTAAAGGTGTAAAGCCCTATAAAGATTCAATTACATAGTATTTATCAAAAGTGAATGGATAGAGATTAAGGGTGTTGACTTCAGAGTCACACTGCCTGGGTTCAAAGGAGACCTCAATATTTCTTACAGTGTGACCTTCAGCAAGTTACTTAACTCTCTCTGGCACAATTTCTTTAAATTTAAAAGAAAGAAAATAGTAATCACCACCTCCTGTGGATATTTTGAGGATTAAATGGGTTAATATATAATAAAGTGTTTAGAATATGGATTGGCACATAATTACCCCAATATACGTTAACTTTCATAATGAATTGACTTAATCTATTCTTCAACCCTTTGGATAGTAATTACCAATTGATATTATAGAAGCTAAATCTTTGCTAATATGAAATGGCATAATGCCTCCATTGTCCTACACTCAGAACAAAATCAGATAGTAAGAAACAACATAAGTAGCCAATGTTTATCATGACCACCATTCACAGAATTTCAAGTATGTTGGCCATACATACAGAAAAACCTCAGCCTTTTGTTTGTTTGTTTTAGGACTGACATTTGGCTAGAAATGATACAAAAATAAACAAGAATCTTTACCCTTAAGCAATTTGTAATCCAGTTGGAATGTAAATAGGAATAGATACAGAATTAGGAAACACAGGATTATTTCTAAGAAACAGTTACAAGGTGGGGAGTGGGGAATCGTTTGTGTGAGAAAAACAAATTTCTGAAAAGAACTTCCCATGCTGTAGGATCTTATGCAGAATCATTTTACCATTTGCAATCTTTTAAATTCTAAAATTATGAGCGCTTGCCTTTCTACTAAGCTTTAGTATTAGTCTTTCTAATGCCTCATTTCTAATTATTTGCATTGCTGAAAGGGCACCATTAATGTAACCAATAGTTTTTGAGTACAAACTAAAGTGAAACACAGGAAGAGCCCATCATCAAAACTTCCAGTGCCCTGAGAATGGTAACATAATGAACAAGCCATAAAAGACACAGAATAGCCAACACAATCTTGAGAAAGAAGAACAAAACTGGAGGCATCATGCTCCCTGACTTAAAACTATATTACAAAGTTATAAAATCAAACACTATGCTATTGGCATAAAAACAGACACATAGATCAACGAAACAGAAAGAAGAGCCCAGAAATAAACCCACACATATGTTCAATTTATTTATAGCAAACAACTAAGAAAATACAACAGGGAAAATACAGTCTCTTCAATAAACAGTGGTGGAAAAACTGGACAACCACATGCAAAAAATGATATTGGGCCACTACCTTATACCATACACAAAAAGCAAGTCAAAATGAACTGAATACTTGAACGTAAGACCTGAAACTACTAAAATCCTACAAGAAAACATAGAAGCTCTTTGACATTGATCTTAGAGATGAGTTTTTGGATTGGACAACAAAAAAACCCAAACAAGTGGGAATATATCAAACTTCTTCATAGCAAAGGAAACCATCAACAAAATAAAAAAATAACCTACCAAATAGAAGAAAATAATTGCAAATGACACATCTGACAAAGGGTTATATATATGAACATATGCATATATATCTATAAAACTCATACAACTCAATAGCAAAACAAGAACAACAACTGAAACTGATTAAAACATGGGCAAAGGGGGCGCCTGGGTGGCACAGCGGTTGAGCGTCTGCCTTCGGCTCAGGGCGTGATCCCAGCGTTATCGAGCCCCACNGGTGGCACAGCGGTTGAGCGTCTGCCTTCGGCTCAGGGCGTGATCCCAGCGTTATGGGATCGAGCCCCACATCAGGCTCCTCCGCTATGAGCCTGCTTCTTCCTCTCCCATTCCCCCTGCTTGTGTTCCCTCTCTCGCTGGCTGTGTCTATCTCTGTCAAATAAATAAATAAAATCTTTAAAAAAAAAAACAAAAACAAAAACAAAAAAACATGGGCAAAGGATCTGAATGGGCANTGCTTGTGTTCCCTCTCTCGCTGGCTGTGTCTATCTCTGTCAAATAAATAAATAAAATCTTTAAAAAAAAAACAAAAACAAAAACAAAAAAACATGGGCAAAGGATCTGAATGGGCGTTGTTTCCAAAGACAACATATAGAAACCAACAGGTACATCAAAATGTGCTCAACAGTGCTAATCACCAGGGAAATGTAAATCCAAACCACAATGAGATATCACCCCCCACCAATTAAAATAGATTATTACCAAATAGACAAAAAGTAACCAGCATCAGCAAAGATGTAGAGGAAAGGGAACCCTGGTGCACTGCTGGTGGGGATGTAAATTGGTGCAGCTACTATGGAAAACAGTATGAATGTTCTCAAAAAATTAAAAACAGAAATACCATATGATTCAGCAGTTCCACATCTGAGTATTTATCCAAGGAAATGTGAACACTAACTGAAAAAAATATATGCACCCCCATGTTCACTGTAGCATTATTTACAACAGCCAAGATATGGAAGCAACCTAAGTGTCCACTGATGGCTGAATGGATAAAGAAAATGCATATAAATACAATGGGATATTATTCACCCATAATGAATCCATTAGAGAGCCATTTGTGATAATAAGGATTGACCTTGAATACAAGAGACTAAGTGAAGTCATACAGAGAAAGACAAATACCATATGATCTCACTTACACATGAAATAAAAAAATAAAATAAAAAAATAAAAAATAAACAATGGCTGAGTTCATAGATACAGAGAACAAATTGTTGGTTACCGGAAGTTGGGGGGATGTCAAAATGGGTGAAGGGGTTAAAAAGTACAAACTTCTAGCTGTAAAATAAGTCATAGGGATGTAATATACAGCATGGTAACTATAATTAATACTGTGTAGTATATTTTAAATTT
The DNA here is from genome assembly GCF_002007445.2 of Ailuropoda melanoleuca. Classification (NCBI taxonomy): domain Eukaryota; kingdom Metazoa; phylum Chordata; class Mammalia; order Carnivora; family Ursidae; genus Ailuropoda; species Ailuropoda melanoleuca. The sequence goes on along the minus strand of NC_048235.1, from coordinate 9,616,631 downwards.
CTGAAGAGTAGATCGTAAAAGTTTTCATCTCAAGAAAAATAATTTGCAACTATGTACGGTAACGGATGTTAACTAGACTTATTGTATAATCATTTTGCACTATATACAAATATCCAATCATGATATTATAAACTAAAAACTAATATGTTATATGTCAGTTACATTTAAATTTAAAAAGCTATTAAAAAAAAGAACAAAACAGTCTTAAGTACTGTACAATAAACCAGGGTGACATATAAGGCCAGTGTGGGAGACAGGCCGTTTTATTTTGCAGGGCTATGAAAGACAGGATACTTGATTCAAAANTTGTACGGTAACGGATGTTAACTAGACTTATTGTATAATCATTTTGCACTATATACAAATATCCAATCATGATATTATAAACTAAAAACTAATATGTTATATGTCAGTTACATTTAAATTTAAAAAGCTATTAAAAAAAAGAACAAAACAGTCTTAAGTACTGTACAATAAACCAGGGTGACATATAAGGCCAGTGTGGGAGACAGGCCGTTTTATTTTGCAGGGCTATGAAAGACAGGATACTTGATTCAAAATAGGAATGAAGGACAAACAGACACCAGTCTGGGAGGGCCTAGCAGCAGAAAGTACTAGGAATAAGGAAACACAAGAGGGAGAGCCTAGAGGAAGATTAAAATGTTGCAATCTGTAAGGAGAAAACCTTTCCCAGTGAGAAGCCTGGTGAATGAGGTCTGAGAAATGGGCACAGGATGAGTTTTGACATAGGGCCACTTTCTAACTATGAAGGAGTGACACTGGGGTTTGGGAGGAAGAATGACATGAACCAACTTATGTTTTTAAAATCATTCTCCAACTGCTTTGTGAATTGCTAGCACAGGTCCAGGATAGAAGCCAGGGGAACAGTGAAAACATTACTGAAATAGACCAAACAAGTCAGGATGAAGGGGTGGGCATGGTGACTAGAACGAAGATGGAGAGAAATGGAAGATGCTAGAATCAAGCTTACAGGTAGAGTTCACAAGATTTGCTGACAGATTGGAAGTGAGACTGAGAAAAAGATAGGAATTAAGTACCACTCCAAGGTATCAGGGAAGCAAGATAAATTATGCTACCACCTATGAAGAAGGGATTGAGGAGTGCCTGGGTGGCTCCAGTAAGTGTCCCACTCCTGATTTCCGCTCCAATCGTGATCTTGGGGTAGTGAGATCGAGCCCCACCTCAGACTCTGCACTGAGGTGGAGGCTGCTTCGGATTCTCTCTCTCCCTCTGCTCCTCCCCCAGTCAGAAAATGAGTACTTTCTCACTCCTTAAAAGAAAAAAAAAAACAAAAACGGGGGGGCGGGTCTTGAAAGGGGAAAAACATACTTGGGAATGAAAATAAAGATTTACATTTTACCATATCAAGTGTGAGCAACACACTGCCGTTTAAGGGGTAATGTTGCATACATATTTCTTGAAGAGAATGTCTACAGGCTAGAGGGATTTCACCTTCAACACTATTCACTTGTATGCTGGATACCTCTTGGTTGCTGGTGTTGTCCGAAGCATGTGCGCATTGTTGGATGGTTCACAGCATCTCTTGCCTTTATATACTGGATGACAGTACATCCCCCATCCAAAAAAGACTCCAGGCACTGCCTAATAGCACAGAGTGGGAAAGGGGGAGTGGGGAAGAGGTGCAAAATTGCTCTGGGTTGAAGATCACATGGCAGGAGATCGACACTGAGTTGTGAAAATGAAGTCTGAATTGGACACCAGGGACATGGATGATCTCATGATGGAAAAAGTAAGTAAGACTATAAGGCTTACCCCAAGAGACTCCAAAATTAGAAACTGAGAAAGATCCAGCAAAGGTAACAATTAGGCAGGAATTAAACCTGTTGTGTATGGTAGGTTGGAGTCCTGTACGCGTTGCTAGCAGAAGAGCGTAAGCATATGCGGTTCATATGAATGAGCTTGATTAGGTAAACAAGGACAGATATATAATCACTTCCAGATCTATGTCTAAAGAGAACCAGCCTATAAAAGTCATGAGGCAGGCTCGATCTGCAAATTTCTATCTTAAATTATCTTAGCAGGGCATTTTGCTAGGACAAGGGTCTGACAATTGATGGTAGTTGATTATCGGCCCTTCCTCGGTATAATTAGCTGTGTTTGAGGTCTGGAACTCAAGGGGCCAGAGGCAGGTAAGGTTGGCTACTACTGTTCCTCCCATGAATAGGCACAAAGGGTAAAGGTACCTCCAGGGTACCCTAAGCTCCCCCCTGCCCTCCACCCTCAATGAATTGTAATGTTTTGCAAATATGCCCAATGTCTGGGCTGCTGCTGGTCAAAGCCAGATTGCAGAAAAGGGCAGTGTTCTTGAGAGGACAGTTATTATGAGGGTAAAAGGAATCTGAGCCAGTAAATAGGTAAGGACAAAGAGTCAGACAGGTACTGGAAGCTAATATTAGAACCTTTCTTGTCTGCCACTCTCATCCTATAAGCATGTGTGGAGGCAGTACTGTGTATGTGTGTGAATCAAATGAGTTTCCAAAAAGCTCTAGTCTCAACAATTGGGAAGGGGAGAAGGGAGCTTTGCCTCATCCCCCCCAAGACCCAGAGATCTACACTGAAGTACAGCACAAGGCCAGTGGGAATGGAAAGCCTTGTTTGACTGTCACAAGGTGGGTTGGTAGCATTTACAACTTGGCCAGGAGCGATGGCAGCTGGCTCAGACATCAAGCCCACCAAAAGTGGTACTACTACAGACTTTCACAGCTCCATCACGACTAATCTCACTATGACACTTGATGCAAGGGAGCAAAGATCAAGACAGTGTTCTATAAGTGATGTGTTTGCAGACGGCCGGGAGTTGAGAGATTATAAAGTCGAAAAATTCAGTCACAAAGGACCTTTTACATTTGTATATGTATTTCTTTCTCCTATAGAACTAAATGTGCTAAATCAAGGGACACACAGACATCACTTAATTGCTCTTGACAGATTATGTTTTTAAAAATAATTCATAGCCCCACTAATGAACAGTGTCGATTTCCCTAAATTTTCACCAGCTGTAGATGCAAATGCTTCTTTAATTCTGACTACCTGATGGGTTAAAAAAAATGCTATCTCACTCTCGCTCTAATTTGTATTTCATGTTCACCATTGAAAGCAAACTTTTCGTATAGCTCATTTGTATTTCCCTTTCTGGAAATTGCCTATGCATGCTTTTTTTTTTTTTTTTCTGACTCTTGGTCTATTTCATATTCATTTGTAGAAACTCTTTACATTAGGGACATCAATCTTTGCCTTATTTCAAAAGAGCATATCATTGAATATCGGTGTATTACTGCAAAACAGTTCACACGTCCCCATAAATCATGGATGCCTGCCTGCTACCCCCACCTGAAGAAAGAAAATACAGGCATTCCCTTTGTCAAAATTTGGGAGTGCAACCCCTGAAAAGACTGGAATTGCTGTTACTAAAACAGGTGGGGGTCTCAATTATTAAGACAGAGGTTATTAGGATGATTCAGTTTTGAAGAACACAGTTGGCAAAATAATAATAATAATAATAATAATAATAATAATAATAAGCTGGTCACTTTAGGGTCAGGATCTAGCTCATCAATCTTCTGCTTTGAAAGACACCTGAACCTTTCTAAACTGTCATAATGCGTTTCTTCATTAAAGGTAAATTTCCCAAACAAAATGTGTTCCATGGAGTACTGTGTGTTAAGTGTGGGGGGGAGGGGTCTGTGGCCAGCTATATTTGGCAATGCCTTTGTATGAAATGTTTTTATTAAAGGATTTCACAGACAAATCCTAGTGTTCATTATGAAACTAAATAAATAACTTGAATGTGCAGAATTCCCCAAACTGTTGGACGATAGCCCTTTGAGATTTCATTTTCAAACTATATGACTAGAGGTGGTGTTCATAAAATAAAATTTTTATAAATGCTGACTTAAAAAAATACCCTACACACTCCCTTGTGAATTAATGGCTTTTCTTGTATATTTGCCTTAGCACTGCCACCTTGTCACCACAAATCATTCAGATACTAGAACAAACCTTGTCTAAAATTGCCAGTGGAAATTTTTGAGAAGATTCATAAATTCAACAGAAGGTTTGTGTTGAGTTGCAAGAACCTAAATGTTGTGTGTGTGTGTGTGTGTGTGTGTGTGTGTACTCTATCTCCACGAAGATTATAAAAAGTCACTCTTAAAAAATATATAGTGTTACATATAGAAAGATGTGAACACGATTTGTTGAGAAGCCTGCACTCAACTGAGCAAACACAGAATACCGTGTTTTAAAGTATTTGAGTATTTTTTGCATATAGTTATGATAGAGTAAAATTTTAAAGGAAAGTAAATTCTAAGTCCTTTATTTTAACAAATTCAGGATCTGCCAAGAACTCTTGTTATGAAATCTAGTTTTGAAATTATTTTTATTTTTGCCCACTTAAAATGTACGTGATGAAAAGAAGAGATAAAATTATAAGGGACTAGTATGACTGAGAGAATTATCCTAAATCACTTGTATTGACATGACTTGTTCCGTGTCCATTTAATTAGCAGGTACTACTGATAAAATATAAGTAAATCACGGATAATTATTTACTTCTGGTTTCCTAAGCTTGCCATTTTACCTGTAGCTTTGAGTAATTACTGGTTCTTTCACTCTGCGGCACACAGAAACATTTCTTCTAAAAAGCAGGATTATGCATTGCCTATTAAAGTTATTGCCAGCATCTCAGAAACTGAAGTAAATGCTTTCACAAATAGCATTTCCAATGAATAATGCTGAAATCAGAATTTTTTTTTCCTTTGCATTGAAAGTGCCTCAAGTAGTTGGCTCCTTTCCCATCGGCTACTTTGTAACTGTGAATATGACAACATGACGGTGATTCACAGGTGCCAAAATATGACGAGCAGAGCAAATCTATGTTCCAGATACGATAAGGTGAGAAAAGCGGAACTCTCGGCCCCAGGTGATTTCCATGAAGACACCTACGTACAGCGGGGCTCACTATCTATACCATGCAGCCGCCAACCCTAATAACCTGAGCAGGAGAGAAACACATCTAAAAATGCAAATGGATGAAAAAATAAAGCTGGGTTGCATAGGAGGAACATCTTAAGCAGATTTGAGAGATGTATGTTTGGAAAGCATAAGCCTCAGCCTTGGAAAATGTTTTTTGTTGTATTCAACACATATTGGGCTACAACGGAGGAAATACATCAAACTTCTGAATGCTTTAAAAAATTCCTCCTTCGATCTACCAACCTTATAAACAATGTGATATTAAGTGAATAACAGCTTGTTCCTTGTTTTTATCACAATATTTAGAAAATTACTTTAAATGTACGTATGCTCCATGGTTTAGGGGCTATAGTAACATCATTGGAACAGAAAATAAAAATAATAGATTGTGAACTTGGAGCTCAAAAAGATCAGCTATACATTCATATAAACCACTTCTCCCGTCTTGCACTGCAGCATTCAGGAATAATGGAATATCAAAGATTACAAGGCTGGTTTTACTATTTGTACAAATACACTTACTTATATTCTATTCATACATTCTGTCTTCTGCCAAGTGATTGGCAACTTAACTCATGTAAGCTCATTTATGGTCAGAATTTATGCTTAAAATCAATCTTACCCCTGTCAAACCCAGAACAGGCTTTATAAAACACAACATAATATAGGTATTAGAGTGTTTTTACCAGATTGATGAGAAAATTAAAGGCATTTTTGGTCAGGTTATGAGTCTAAATATTGTTCAAAATCAAATTTGTAAGTAAGAAAAAAAGGCAATGTTTCCTTTATTTCCTAACTAATTGACATTATCTGGGTGTATCTGAACACTGTAAGCAACAGTGTATTTTTGAAAATTATATAGTACAAGAGAAAAAAAGAATTTTAGCACAGATGCTTTCCTAATTGGTTTCCAAGAAATGCTCCATGTCATTCTTCATGGCAAGCTACACATAAATTGAGATGTTACTTAGAGATGGCAAGCTCTCTAAGAGAAGGAGCCTTGTTTGCCATTGTAGTCTAAAAGCACATAACACAGGGGTCCCTGGGTGGCTCAGTCAGTTAAGCATCTGCCTTTGGCTCAGGTCATGATCCCAGAGTCCCAGGATCAAGCCCCACTTCAGGCTCCCTGCTCAGCAGGGAATCTGCTTCTCCCTCTGCCCCTCACCCTGTTCATGCTCTCTCTCTCTCTCTCTCTCTCCCTCTCTCTCTCAAATAAATAAATTTTTAAAAATTAAATAAGAATTTAAAAAAATAATAAAAGCACTTAACAGTGCCAAATACATAGTACATGCTTAATGAATATTTGTGGAATAAAATAATGGGTAAATCATTAGAGTCAATTTAAAAAGAGGCTAATCAAAACATTTTACAAAATATCCAAGCCTAGAAATTAATACAAAATATAATTCTATCATATGCCTAACTATATAAATTAACCTTAAAAATGGATATTTGTGGCAATGAATTGCTCAAAATATTTCTGTATCTTTTTTTTTTCCTTTAATTTTTAGGGTGGTATGCAGGGGGGAAAAAAACCCAATCAGATACCATACTTTCAAGAGCAGTTTCAAAAAATATTTTTTTTAAAGACTTTTTTATTTATTTATTCGACAGAGATAGAGACAGCCAGCGAGAGAGGGAACACAAGCAGGGGAGTGGGAGAGGAAGAAGCAGGCTCAGTGCGGAAGAGCCTGATGTGGGGCTCGATGCCACAACGCTGGGATCACGCCCTGAGCCGAAGGCAGACGCTCAACCGCTGTGCCACCCAGGCGACCCTCAAAAAATATTTGAATATAAAATACAGTGTTGCTTATTCACATCAATCCTATGAGAAAAGACTTGTTCCCCTGCCCAACTGTATCTCTTCTTCCCAGTCAACATGGCCTCCAGAGCTGAGACAAGATCCATAAGATCTGCACGGTAAGATGTTCAGTTAAACATCCACTGATACTTTACATGCTTCTGATAGCATGTTCCTATTTTTATGGAACGTTTACTGTATTCTAAACACACAAGTTCTGTACATGGATCATCTCATTGAAGTAAGCCCTATCAATATCCCTATTATACAGGCAAGAAAATATAGGCTCAGATTGCTAGGGAATTTATGTAAGGTCAAAAATCAGGAAGTCATGGAATAGGGCGTTTAATGAACAGGTAAGGAAAAATCATTCAATTAATGTCTCTCAGCTAGAAAAAAGAACTATAATAAAGGAGCATGCTAGAAGTCAAGAGAAGTAAATTTAGAAACTAAAAGAATGTCCAGTGGGTTTCTGGATTTTGAGTCAATAACAATTTCAAAAGAATATTGGGATGAAGCCAGGTAGCACAACACTGAGAAATTAATCAATATTAGAAGGCAGAGATAACAGTCACATTAGTGTCTTTAAAAAGAAAAGAAATAAATTGCATTATGTGTTGAGGCTAAAGGACAGATGTGGTAGCAGGAAGAATGACCTAAGTACGTTTTCAGCCTAAGAGGGAGCGGTCCAGAGCGGAGAGATGGATTGAAGAGACAAGCTTCCTGGGGTTGACGGTAGGAAGCAGTCTACAGACTCATCTGAAAGCCCTCTGTTGACTCAGCATAAATCTGGATGGCAAGTAGATTTTCATACCCATTTTCACATAAAACATTGGTGTTACCTATCATCTGCAATAATTGTCTATATTTATTGTATACATATTAAGTAACACAGGATTGTCAAGATGTATGGGCAATTGATTCATTAATGGGTGGTGAGCACAGGCACTGTTCTGGTACTGGAGCCCAGACAGGAAAGACAGCCCTGGCCTCTGGAGCCTTAGAATCCAGCGGACAAGAAAGGGAAGATGTGCTTCTACGTACGATGAAGCTAGTGCTCTGAGATCACGTGAGAGGCAGACCTAAGCCAGTGGCTCGAGAGCGAGGCTTTCCAAAACTAGTAACAGGAACTGACTATTGAAGTTGAATTTTAATAACTTAGATAGACCTACACCTGCATTAGGATGTATGCACACGTGTTTGATAAAGGATATTATCACTACTAGGTTTCAGAACCTGGGTCTCTCAAAGAATATTGTTAGACTTTTTGAAACCATAATCTCTAAGTTATAGGTTCAAAATATCACCCTAAAATTTGCATTGATTTGTAGGGTATTTCCTTTTTCAAATAGAGAACGACTTAGAAATTATGAAATTCAAAATCATATTGCTTAATATCTGATTGCACGATTATTTTTGAGAATCAAAATTACAAGGACAAAATTTCAATGTACATAGAATCATACTAAGATGCATTGGGGCAAATGTTTTAATAGGTCAATGTAAAATAATAACAGCAGAAACCACCCAACATTTATTCCTCACAACATCTGACTTGGAGAACATTTTTGCCATCTTACAGATAAAGACATGAGGCACTAGGATAATAATAAATTGGCCTCTGTAACACAAAAGAAGATTTAATAGCATCTCTATTAAGGACAACACTGAGAATTTATCATCACAAAATGGGTAAGGTTAAGAAGGGACAAGTGAAATATCAATGGGTGAACAAAAGCAATCTTAATACTACTATTCAGTAATTGAAATATCAAAAATACAAACAAAATGGTAAAGGCTTAATTCTAAATACAAATATGTAAAAGCTATTAACCCATATATCTCATAATGACAGGATGAAAATGTAGGGACACCTGGGTGGCTCAGATGGTTAAGCGTCTACCTTCAGCTTAGGTCTTGATCCCAGGGTCCTGGGATCGAGCCCCATGTCGGGCTCCCAGCTCCGCAGAGTGGCTGCTTCTCCCTCTGCCTCAGCCTCTCTCCCTTGCTCATGCTCTCTGTATCTGTCTCTCTCTTTCTCTCCCTCGAATGAATAAATAAAATCTTTAAAAAAAAAAAGTCATTCTTAAAAAAAATGTATATATATATATATATATATATACAAAGTAACAGGCCAAACTAACACGACATCCTGGGCAGTATCATGCTGAAAAAGGTTTATTATTATTATTTTTTTATTTTTTGAAGTATCTGTTGTTAAGATCTACATCACCTCATGAGACATGGACTTTTAACATTAATAAAATAGGTATAGTAATTTAATAGAGCAAAGGGATATCATTAATATATAAAACCATTAATATTTAACATCTTAATATTAGTTATGCCAAAGTGGCCCAGAGGAACAAAGTACAAGTGTGGAAAGAAGTCTATGTCCTAAAAATAACACTTCGTGAGAGCCTCTCATTTGATTGGATTTGCAGCATAATTACTTTCTAAGTAAATAAAGGGGTAGAACTCTTTCTCTTTTTTTTTCTTTTTTTCTTTTTCCCCTCCCTCTCTCTTCCCCTCCCATGTCTCTCCTCTTTTCCCTTTTTTCTCCATAAAAGCATGTGTACCTTCCATGAATCTAAAAAGAATGTCTGAAACATTGAAAAATTTGTACAGCCCTGCATATTAAAAACTGCTCCTACAGGATACTTCTATTAAATTTCACCTGTGGCTACAATGTTATAAAATCTAATATTAAAATCATCACAGTGAGCAAATATGCATTGGGGGGAACTAGTATACTGCATAAGGGAAATAATTAGGATACAGATATTGGGATTGGAGCATCCTGAATGCCAAAGAATTTTCGACTTTATTCAAAAAACAGTAGGATACCAGTGAAGGTTTTTGAGCTGCATGACATGGCCAATGTCATGTGTTAGAAAGAAAAGTCTGACAGCAATGCTTGGATCCTTCAGGAAGGAGAAAATATAGGAGCCAGGAAATTACTTAGGAAGCCCATTAAGTTGTGCACAAAATAGTGTATATGTCCATCATTATTGATCAAAATTAGATTTACAATATTTGTATTGCTTTGCAAATTAATCACTTCAAAATTTTGCCTAATATCACTGATTATGATATTAGGCATTCATTATGCTTGAGTCATAGGATCATAGGAATTAAAGAAGGTATCTTAAGGAATAATAGTGTTGAGGCATATTTAGAGCAAAAATATCCCTTAGAGGTTGAGAGGGAGAGGGGGAGAGAGAGGGAGAGAAAAGGGAAACAGAGGGAAAGAGAGAAAGAGAGAGAGAGAGAGAGACTGTCAGAATCCTGTGAAAACTTGCCTTCTGCACTGAAAAATTACCCTCCAGTGAATTGCCTTCAGGCTGCATTTTCAGAAATTATATTCTAGTAGTGGTCAATTTTTCAACCCGAAGGGCGATATTTCTCTCCATAAATTTGATTCTTAGTCAATATTTCTTATGTATAATATGATCTAGGTATTTCACAGTTAAAAATAACCAAGGTTAAAATGCCTCCTAAACACCCAGTATCATTAAACATCAGCCACATAAGGTGAGTGCAGGTACTGGGCTGTTGAGCTAAGCGTGTTATAGACCTACTTGTCATTCTTTCTTCTTAGACAATTTCAACAAATAAACAGTGCAGCCCATTATTTACAGTTCCCACTGTCAGAAGCTGCCATTCTTATCCCGATCCAAGTAGGAGAATGTGCTAGTTATTTCTGTAGGGGGACAGGGCTACCTTTTATAATGCCAAAAACATGCTATAATTACAGTGAAGCTGATCCCATCCAGATAGATGATAAAGATATGAATGATTAAGTTTAGGTTCATTCCAAGAACATGTTTATTTCTTGAGAATACAGCCCTGCAGGTTTAATAAACTTGCACACTCCCCCCCACACACACTATATGACAAATCAAATCTGCTGAAGCTAGATTCTGGCACAGAGCCGTGTACAACAGGAGTGTGCTGAAATGGCATGAGAAGCTCATACAACCTGATTTGCAGTAAATGGGTATCGAAGAGCAGTCCAATTCTCACCTCTCCAATTCACTTACTTAACTCGGGGGCAATCATTCATTCAAGTGACTTCAACCACTGCTTCTCTGCTTTAAGAGACGTGAGTTTCCAATAATGACTTTTCAACCAAGTTCTTTCTTTACAACTTAATATGAAGCATTTCATTTGTTGCTACGGCTTTGAACTCAAACTTCTGTCCACTACTGAATTCACTCATTTCCCCCCGCCAGATACTTCCTCATCACTACCACTGGACACTGGGCTGACTGGTGATATCGAGAAACTTGGAGCCACTGGAAACTCTGGTCTTACCAGCACTCGAGTCCAGAGCAACATTCTCTGAGTCCTCCCTTTGCAGATTCTCTTTGATGTGCTTCTTCCTTGCTTGCCATGTTAATAGTGGAATTCTTTACCCCAAACAACTGCGAGAGCCTTCTAGCTGTCTTCTTGGCCTCCTGTCTCTCCCTGCCTGCCCACCTCTTGACTGCACCACCACACAAAGCACCATGCTTATCACGACTCCCCTGATCAAGAATCTGACACAGCAGAGACTTTGTCCCTGCTTAGTTGGCATACGCACGCAAGAGAGGTCTTACCCAAGAGAAAGGGTAAAGAGAAATCCGTGTAAATCCATGAATTTAAATGTGTTATGAGTTATGATTTATCATGAACATTCTCTGTGAGGTCAAAAGAAAAAACAATATTAACAGCCATTTCCAAATTAGTCTTTTAGGCTTTTTACATCTGTTGATTGTTCTGGTTAAAGGAATTTTGCCAGGTAAAAAATTTTCCATTAGATCTACACATCAAATGCCACTTGGAAATGACTGTCTTAAAAAAAAAAAAATGTGGAGTGGGCAAAGATTTCCAACGGAGAGAAATCTGTGTGAATGGTAGAAACTTCATCCACTTACTGTCTCTCGTGAACTAAATTCCTTTTTAAATGACATCTAAATATTAATTTACTTTTAATCTCAATGCTCTATATTCAATCAATATTGTAAAGAAGGTCCAGCTCAGGGGCTCTGTTCACTTTTATTTATGAACAGAATATACATGCATGCCTGGTATATGCATCGCCTATAACATTTTTTTTTTTCTGGTTAATAGCTTCTGTCCTCTAAGAACATTTTATGTATATAGTAACAATAATCAAACTTTCCTGAACATGTAATTATGTACAAATATTGTACCCTGATTTATCTACATACAGTATCTTATCTAGACCTCACCATACCAGGTGAGGTTTAACAGATGTGAAAATTGAGGCTTACAGAGATTAACTTACCAAAAAAACACATGAATAAATTTCCAAATGAGAATTTTTATATTATTTTCTGACTTCAAAGCCCGGAAATAGAATCTCCATGCACTACTGTCTAACTACAATGCCACTGGTATGACATTTATCTTAATTATAGAAAACTATATATATGCTGTCCCATTTACTTGTCAGATAGGAGCTTGAGGAAAGAATTTTGCTATTAATATTGAGTTTCAACATAATCTAAGATCTACAGAGCAACCAGGCCAATTACCATTGAACTGAACTAATTATACTTTGGGTTAGTATATAGAATACCTATTCTTTTGTGTAGAAATATAATATCCCGTAGATTAAGTATATTATATCTTAATATTTTACAAAATATTGTAAAAGATTTCATTTACTTGACACCAAAAATTGCATCTTAAGTGGAGTGGACCATTTTTTTCTGTGGAAGGCAATGGTTAAGTGCATATAAAGGGAGCAGCCTAATGACATTGGAACAATTACTACAATCTTTTTGTGCCTCATTTTCTTCATGTGCTCAACAGTAGTGACAAGAGTAAAACATTTGCTTAAGTTTGATAGGAAAATTAAATCAATTAATACATACAAAAGCAAGTAGGTCACTGCCTAACATGTTGTTAACACTAAATGCTATCATCATGACTTACATGTAATACAGCCGTTTTCAAACATGTTGGTGTCATATGGGTCTTATTTTCATCTTTTTTGTTCTTAAAATAGACAGCCTCAAAAAGCTTTTGTTTATGTGGGTTGTAACTATTGTATGTACCATATCAGAAACTAAAATTGAGACTATTAAAAACGTTAACCTGAAACATTAATAACCCTAGACATGCTGACAAATGTTCATGAAAAATAACATTTTTTAAACAAGAAAAAATAGTAAGGGGAATGCTATTGTTTTATATTTTTTCAAGTCAACTTTTGCTTTGTGATACCACACATCATAAAGCCTCTTATAAACTCGCTGGATTCCAGTGGATGAAAAAGGCGAATCCTGTCTTAGCTGTTTCACTGGATGTAGTTTGGAGCTTCAAGGCTCCCTGAAAGAAGATCGAGGAACGCTAGGGCTTCCCCGACCACACAGAGTGAGAAGTGATGCTTCACAGAAAAGCTTTTCTTCAAGCGGGTTGATTCTCTGGAGTAAAACTGTAGAGGTTGCATAAATCCGATCACTGTGAATACTAATGGTTAAGGCCAAGTTCTGTATGTATCCAACATTGCCTTTGCCAAGGTTTGGGCATGTAATATTGTTTGCTTTGGGGGGGAAATGTAATTTTCTACCCTTAGGACAAGAAAATAAAAAATAAGTAGTCTTTCCGTCTACACAGCTATTGGGCCATTCCGCCCTGCTCAACTCACCGGTGTGCATGACGCGCACGGGAACCTTCATTACAGCCTTCCTCCAACGCTTCCCCGGGCTGAAGCTATTGCCAGAGGTGATCTTTCCAAATTATAAATCTGAGCATGTCCCAGCATGTTTAAAATCTTCAGTAACCTTTCTTGTCCGAAGAATAAAACTGCAAGGCTCAACAGGAAAGGAAACACCAAATGCGCTGCGCTCCAGCTCACCTTTCCCGTCTCAGTTTTAACCGATGTGCTCTCCACTCCCAAACTTCTCAACTCTTCAGACATTCTGTAGTTTTGGAAAGCACCATGTAGACCGTGCATGCCATCTTTTTGTGTGCCTGGCATTCTACCACTCGACTCTCACTAGCTGCTACTCACTTTTTACAACATCTCGCCTCACAGAAGCTTTCTCTGACATTTCTACTCCGTGACTTTGCTCTTCCTCCGCGCTGACATCGATGCCGAATATCCCATTGGCAGGCAGCGCTAACTTTGACATAGGGTTTGTTTCCCTGTTTACTTTTCTCTTCACTTAATGGAAAGGATGGGACGTACTCATCTTTGTATCTCCAGCACCTGCCATACAGATGCCCAATAACTGTGTGTTTAATGAAAGTTAACATTATAAAGTTAAATGAACACTTCTTTCTCTTTTGCTATACTTAAAAAAAAAAACTGATCAGATAATTAGTTTCATATTGGATCAATTTAAAATGTTACTTTTCAGCAGTAGTTCAACAACAATCAGCTGGAAAAAAAAAAGTTGAATCTCCTTTCTAATTTCAAATGAAATATTTAGAATTGTTTTCTTAAATGTTATACCCTGTGTTCCCTTAACAGCATTCCCAAAGAACCTATTTATCCACTAATCTCCAAAAAGAAGGGCTTGCATTGGTTTAAAAATATTTCAAAAAACATTTTTTTTTTAAATCCATTTGGCTGCAATGATTACAGGGTTCTTGGAAATTTTCATGTGTTCTGTCCAATATGACACACTGCTTAGATCATTGGCTCTAGAATTAGCCTTACCTGGATTTCAGTTTTAGTTCTGTGATTTCTAAACTGTGCAGTTTTGGGGATAATTGACCTCAATGATGCTCCGTTTCTCCAGCTATAAAATAAGGGCAGTCACAGTCTCTACCTCTTCAGTTGGGAGACGGACGCAAGAGAAAGCGTATGTAGGACTAAATGCACTGCCAAATTAAGGCTCTGTAAGTGACTCCATTTGTTGAGTTCATTTTCATTTATTGTAACTTCAATATTACACTTAAAACTGGCACTCCTTCAGAACCTATCCCACGGAGTTCAACTTTATTCACATCCCGCGTGTGGCTGGCAGCGCTCCTGAGCTGTACTATTATCAGCCACGTCGTAAGAGGCATAGAAGTAGTTAGAGCATCTGGCTCTTCAAAGCCAGCTGGCCTGTCTCACAAACCCTACCCCCTGGTGTCCAAATTTCCAAAGTCAGCATGAAGCTCACAGGGGATTCAAGGAGAAGACAGTTCCAGCACTGAAGAAACAATAGTTTATGATTCTATGGGGTCACAATTCACTGTCTTTCACAAGATGGGAAGCTCCTGATTTCACAATAACTGTTTTTGCCTAAATCACTCTATCAAGGCTTTCAGAGATGAATTCTTTACTTAATGCCGGTATAGAAACAGATGGTTAGCCATGCCTGCACAAGGAATGAGTTAACTTAATTCAGGGATAAGAGCACGCAAATTGTCTGGATAAAGACCAGAATGGTACAGTGATGAGGACTGCCAGCCAGGTGCACTGCAACTAGGATCAGAAAGGACTCTTATTCCTAGTAGATGGTATCAAAGCCAAAGACAAGGACTAAAAGAATGCCAGATGGAAGCAAGATATTTCATCATTCCTTCATTCCTGACACCTCTTACTGTCCATATTGTTTTTCTCCTTCTATTGAACTATTTGTATGACCATTTTATCAGTTCTATTTGCTTGTGAATTCCACAAAAGCAGTTTTTATGTCCAATGTTGCTATGTATGTGAGGACTGACCATTTGCCAAAGGAAGATGAATAAATCAATTAGTAATAATATATCTGCGCTTGGGGCACCAGGGTGGCCTCAGTTGGTTAAGCGTCTGCCTTCAACTCAGGTCATGATCCCATAGTCCTGAATCGAACCCCGCATCGGGCTCTCTGCTCAGTGGGGAATCTGCTTCTCCCCATCCTTCTGTCCATCTGCCCCACTCATGCTCTTGCTCTCAGTCTCTCTCTCAAATAAATAAATAAAATCTTCAAAAAAAAATCTGTACACAAACTCATATTGAAGTAGATTAGAGTCTCCTATATGTTTTAGAGAGTGGAAATTAAGCCAAATAAATATGAATATCAATGAGATCATCCCAATTGCTGAAACTATTACAACAATAAAAGAAAATTGTCAAAATGTACATTTCATATATAAGTAAGAAGAAAAAGAAGTTAAAAGTAATGTTCTGAAGTAATTACAACTAGTCCAGTACTTAATCAGAGTAATGGGGAACAATCTCTTTAATGAATTTGTAACTGACTGTGTCTCTAAGACTCCACTGAAGATACTGTAAGGGATGAGGTAAGATCAAAACAAGATAAAATACAGGATGAAATAGGCAGGATAGAAACTCATTTGCAGATAACTTATTGCAGATAAGGACCATGTATGAAAAACCAGGGGGATCAAACACCTGTTGTCTTTTGGGGGGGCAGCATTGACTGTCTCTAGAGAAGAAATGAAAGGAGTAAAATGTGTAGGAAAAAAATGTAATGAGGTGCATAAAATCCCTGAAGACTAATGGGGCCTATAATCTACATTAACAAGGTCTACACTCGATGAAGAACTCAATTAGGCAAGATCAATTATAATAACTGTCCATTTTCAACAAGTTTAAAAAAGAGGGGCAAAAGCATATTACATCTACATGACATGTGACTAAAATTAGTTTATATTTCATGACAAGATTCTTGGGATAGTAAAAATGTGACAACACTGAAGAATTAATTAGGAATTTCCTAGAAACTGTTTCTATGAATGTACCTAGGTTCCTAATGGATATTTAACCACATAAAAATACAAAGCTAAGTTATAAGTAATTCTTTGTGCTCAGGACAGCTAACTATGGGAGCTGGCCAATTGTTTCCCTTGGTTAATCACCGTTTCATGCTTTGCTAAAAGGAATTAATACGAATTACATCCCTTTCATTGGCAGAAAATTATCTTTCAGTTTCTTCTTCTTTATATAAGTGATAATCTCTAAAAATAGTTGGAAGTTTCTTCTCTACTTAGAGAATCCTAGAATACGTGTTCAGTGGCATGTAGATATTTCTTAAAATTGACCCCCCATTTCCGCTGGAATTTCAATGAGCTCTCCAATATCTGTAGCAATTTGTTAAAAAAAGAAAAGATTCCACCTCCTCAGAATAAGGAAGGAAAGAAGGAAAAAGATATGAAAAAAGAACAAGAAAAAACTAACAAAGTTAATATTTTAATTAAGATTTTTAATTAATATGTTTTCTACACAGGAAACTGGAGGATAGTATTAGTAAGATAAATAGGAAATTACAGAAATAGGTAAATTTAAAGATTTTCTGTATTTTTAAAATAAGGATCTCTGATTAATACCTATTTATTGAGTTAAACCGTATACAATATATAGAGTGTATATAGATAGATAGATCTATATATATATATATATCAGCTAAGCTGATCTAGTTCTTTGGATGTTGAATTTTTATCCCTTTTAACAGCACTGTTCTTCCTCTGTGTACAATTCTCATAAATATCAAATTAAAAGGAAAACAAAAGGATAGGTATATAGAGACAAGCTTACATTCTTTTGAAGAAATTAGAAAAACTAGTCAAGAATCGCTTACAATTTTATGCACATGTATAGACTGTTATGTCTCTTTGGACATTGAGGCTGCAGAATTCTATGATTCTTTAGTCACTTGAGACAATTTAAATATTCTTATATAATGCAATACCACATATTTCAAACTTTAATGACCATGACCCAGAATAAGAAATATGATGTACATGGCAACCTAATGCTTATATATATTACAAAAGTTTTATGAAATAATATACACCCTTATCAAACACAAGAAGAATTTATTTTTCAATTCTTTATATTCTGTTCTAAGGCTAAGCTTATATACTCTTAGTCTAAGCTAAGTTTTTAAATAAATTATTTTACAACACCATTAAAAGTATATGAATTCAATGGGGTCTGAGGTCCATTTATGAAGACAAGGTATTCTCTTTTCAAAATGTAAAGGTCTAGAACAGCCAAATATAAGATTCAGAGTATCAATTAAAGGCTGATTCCAGGGGCGCCTGGGTGGCACAGCGGTTAAGCGTCTGCCTTCGGCTCAGGGCGTGATCCCGGCGTTACAGGATCGAGCCCCACATCAGGCTCCTCCGCTATGAGCCTGCTTCTTCCTCTCCCACTCCCCCTGCTTGTGTTCCCGCTCTCGCTGGCTGTCTCTAGCTCTGTCAAATAAATAAATAAAATCTTTAAAAAAAATAAAAAATAAAAAGAAATAAAAGCTGATTCCAAATGCAACCTTCAAGCAATGTGCAATAGAGAAATGTTAATTTGTTATAAAAATAACAAATGTATAAGAGCTTTAAAAATATATCTAACAATCACTTATATGATGATTATTTTATGTCAGGCACTGTGTTAAATTCTCTGGGAATATTATGTCACTTAACTCTATCAAACTCATGAGGTTCCCATTCACACTTTAGGGAACTAGAAGACAAAGTGTTTAGTATCCAAAACCTGTCTATGAATTGAGGTTAAATTTGCAAATAGAGTACTAGAAACAGGGATGCGTGGTGGTGAGTACTGAGGATTCAAGCACAAAAGACATCCAGATAAGGCCTAAAATACCTAGATATTGGCCAGGACAAATATAGAGAGGAAGGCATTACAGATTAATCTTGGTATAAGCTGGAAATTCATGGAGGCAGGTATAGGACATCATTACTGAGAGAATAGGGTGCCAACAATAATGGCTGTAAGGATGCTTAAATGTTTCTCACTGGTTTCAGAACTGGCCTGAAAACTTAGGTTTAAAATGCTACTGTGTATAATAATACAAACAACTGGCATTGACATAAAACAGACATGTGAATCAATAGGACAGAACAGAGCCCAGAAATTAACCCACACATATACAGTCCATCTGTGACAATGGAGGCAAGAATATACAATGGGGAAAGCACAGTCTTCAATAAATGGTGTTGAGAAAACTGGCCACATGAAAAAGAATGAAACTGGACCCCTATCTTACACCATAAACACAAATGGACTCAAATGGATTAAAGACTTGAATGTAAGACCTGAAACCATAAAAGTCCTAGAAGAAAACAGGCTGGTAAACTCTTTGACATCAGTCTTGGCAATGATTTTTTTTTTAATCCTACACAAAAAAGCAAAGGCAATAGAAGCAAAAATAAACAAGTGAGACTACGTCAAACTAAAAACTTTCTGCACAGCAAAGAAAACCTTCAACCAATGAAAAGGCAACCTACTTAATGGCAGAAAATATTTACACATCATGTATCTGTTAAGGGTTAATATCCAAAATACATAAAGAACTCATACAACTTAAAGGCCAAAAGAAATCCAACTTAAAAATGGGCAGAATATTTGAATAGACATTTTTCCAAAGACAACATACAGAAGGTGAAAAGGCACATAAAAGATGCTCAACATCACTTATCATCAGGGAAATGCAAATCAAAACCACAGTGAGATGGCACCTCACCCCTGTCAGAATGGCTAATATCAACAAAGACAAGAAATAACAAGTGTTGGCAAGGATGCAGAGAAAAGGGAACCCTTGTGCATTGTTGGTCGGGATGGAAATTGGTGCAGCCACTATGGAAAAACAGTATGGTAGGGCTTACTTCCATGTGCTTCTGTATTCATTGAAGTAAAATGCTCCTCCAATCTCAGAATGAGTATTCAGAGTAGAGCAAACACAGAGGAGTGACAAATGTTCCTTATTTGCCACTGAAATTCATATTATATGATTTCCTTTATTTAAATTTTTAGAAAAAAAAATTACAAAGATAAAATCAGATAAGCAGTTTCCAAGAACAGAGGGTTGGTGTGGGAACTCACTGCAAAAAGGCACAAGGGGAATTTTTAGTGGTGAAGATACTCTAAAACTAAATTTTACACAAATTTACTGTAACTCATGAACTTCAAACTTAAAATGCATGGATTTCAGGCTATGTAAATTACACATAAATAACACTTAAAAATTGAGTTTAGTTTACATTTGCTATATTTGTTAATCTATTTAACTTAATTCTATGGCATTCTGTGATTTATATTTATTAAGCTTTCTTCATTAGAATTGAGTAGATCAAGTTACCTTCAGCTGGCTTAACAGCAATAGCTTAATTTATTCTACACCTAAGTGATTGAGATCCATTAAATTTTCCAATTTCCCCTATAACTGAGTGTCTTATCAAAATATACATCATTAAACCCTGAGCCAGACTATAATCATTTTATGCATTCACTTCTCTCTTATCATACATGAGAACAATCTCCCCATCCTCTACCATACTGGAATTGCACTGAAAAATCCAGATTCTTATAGAAAGTATTTCGTATCACCATTCATTTAGGTAACAGTATATTTTACTAAAGTATTGCCTCACTCACACTTTTTCCATATTTGCTACTATATTCGCCTTTATTTTTCTAGTCTGGCATCTCTCAAGTTGAATTCGGGAAAAAACCCAAGAGCTCATGCTAACTCATGATTCTTCTCAAGCCCTTCCCCATGCACTGTATTGCTCAGTGAATGTTCATCAACCTGACCTATGTTAGCACTCACTAGCCACCCAATGGGCAGCTAATATGTATTAATTTGCATTCTTTTTTCTAGTTTTATGCATATGCCTACCTTCTCGAAAAGAATATTTTATGGGTCCTAGGTCTTCTCTTGATTCCTTTTTACTCACCACATTTACCCTAGTGATTCCTCTATACCCTGTCCCAGGAAACAGTCTTTGATAATGTTGATGATGATGTCTAATGACAGGATCACAATATTTCCTATTTCAGGTATGTTTTCTTTGCAAAGAAATATAGTCCACAGCACAGCTGAAGTGCCATTAAAAAATAAAACGTGGTCACTTTTAGAATTTGGTCTTAAAAGAACCAAAAGATGCAAAAAGGATTTTGACCCTATCCTCATCCATACTTTAAAAAACACAAGATTAAGAGAACAGGTTTGAGATTCTTGACACTCATCTTGTCTGTGATGGAATGGCACTAAGAACCAGCCAAGAGGTTGGTTTATACCTTGCCAGCAAGGTATAAATTGGGAAGTAGAATTTAAGGATACCCAAATATCCTAAATTTATAGAAATGAAAATTAAATCTTAGTTTATTTAGCTTGGATGAGATCTCCATTTCTGATTTGTATTATATTATAGGACAAATATTTATGCCAAAATATCCTAGTGTCTTCTAGAAGAGAACCTATTTTTAATTTTGCTTCCAACATTTAAGGGCACTTGTGTGTGAGAAGTTGGAGAAACTAGTTTTGTTTTTGTTTTTTTTAACAGTGTAACTAACAAATGGGAATTGTGGACACCTTTAATACCAAAATTCTTTAAGAGAGTCAGAGTAAGCTGATTAGACTGCAAATTTATAGGCATGTCAATTATCAGACATGCCTCTTTTGTTTTTTTTTTTTTAAAGAGCTGAGAGAGAGAGGGAGAGAGGGAGCAATCAGGGGGAGGGGAGAGGGAGAGAGAGAATTTCAAGTAGATTCCCCGCTGAAAAAAAGGCCTGATGCAGGGTTCCAACTAAAGACCCTGAGATGGAACTGAGCCACCTAGGTGCCCCCAATATACCTCTTTTGTCATAACAACACTTTATGTTTTAGGAGACAGGGCATGGTGACTACTGGCAACTTGGTAAGTACCAAAGGATGATAGGGCAAAGATACTCCCCTTCATTCTAAACAAGATGCAATAAATTCAAAGTGTCCTATGATGCACCTCCTACTGAGACTTCCGATTTTCTCCCTGTTTTGTTCAAGGAGTCTAAGATGAAGGGTTGGAAATCTGCTTGCATAGAAATAAAAGGGATCTTTAATTTTTCCAGAAAAAAAAAAGGTAGGAAACTTCATATCCTTAGGGAGAACATAACCAGCAAGGACCAGGCAATGTCATAAAGACCAGGCTGGTTTCTAAACAAGAGTTTGTTTTCTTGTTGTTGTTGTTTTTAAGGAAAACTCTTTTAAAAACTCTTTTTAACTTGTCTGGGTATTGGTATCTAAGATTTTACTGATTAGAAAATGAATTTTAAAAATACAGAGACCAACAACATGACAGAACTTGCTATTATAAGGAAAAGTGACAGTTTTCCTCTTTTTTTTTTTTTTTTTTAGTCTAGTAACCAACTGGTAAATCACCAAAAAAACTTAAGAAAGTGAATTTCTTGTAGATTTTCACTGACCATCATGTTTTCATTGATCTGGAGATTTCCCAGGCTTGACACTAAAATGCCTGCACCCCAGCCAACTGCTCTATCCCATGCAAACCCAGACAGTTGATTACCTCAGGAGGAACATTTTAGCTGCTATAGACCATTTTGAAAAGGATAACTAGCATAGTACCATTTTGAAAATGATAATACCATCTTCAGACATGAGAAGGAAGAGTCTAGAGGAGATGAGGTTTTTGAATAGCATATGGTGAAGGGCTTCTTGTCAAGTAAATGGAAATTCTTCATCTCAAATATGAAGGCATATGATGTTCTTGATTAATGACTATCCTGTGTGCCCAATATGTTCCCTAGGTCTATTGTGCGGGCCAGATGCCAACCACCACTCGTGTCCCTTCAAACAGTGAAAAACCAAAAAAATAATCTAGAGCACTATATTTCTCCTCAGACTTAACTCAGTATTCAACTCTTGACCTAAATGTATCACTGGACCTGGCATCTACTCAAGAATTATTTTCAAAGTATTTATTTAGTACAGTGTTCAGACATATTACTGCAGTAAGACTGGATTGGTACATAAAACGTAACAGAGTCCATTGTCCTTCACAGAAGTTATACTGGTTCTTTTCACTACTACCAATATTCCATGATCTGTACAAAAATATAGAATTTTTCAGAATATTGACTACACAGGGAGAAAATGTGCATTCACTTAAGGTCAGAGTTCCAAGAAGGCAGTTAATTACTCTATAGTTGTGTTATATAAATCATTTTCTAAGGTGTTACATTAATAACATTTGATCTGAGTATTTCTTGACTGCTCAAACTTTCCTGGCTTATACACTAAAACATTTCTGATGTGACTACTGACTCAATATATCATCAAGCCAGTTAAAATAACTCATGTCAACAGTGTTCCAAATGAATTACAAGTAAGGGCAAATATACAATTTTTAAACCACTTGGAAGTATGAAATAATGAAAGGCTATTAAACAGGCTGGATAAACATGACAATGTAAGTCTTGTGTGAAACAGCAAAACGCCCTTACCGACATTTTAAAAATTCATT
The DNA here is from genome assembly GCF_002007445.2 of Ailuropoda melanoleuca. Taxonomy (NCBI): domain Eukaryota; kingdom Metazoa; phylum Chordata; class Mammalia; order Carnivora; family Ursidae; genus Ailuropoda; species Ailuropoda melanoleuca. Next base: position 9,593,599 of record NC_048235.1, on the reverse strand, counting down.
TGGTTCTCCAGATATTTTAGTAACATTCATATGTCCAAATGCACAGATGTTTGGATTCACCATCTAGACAAAACATCCTAATGATTGCCTAAATTGATTAAATTTATTCACTGTCTTACAGATGCCAAGCACTATGTGGGCAGTCTACATATTTGACAGTTTGTCTAATCATATCTTGAAAAAACAGAACTTTTCTGGTAGATTTTTTTTCTCCCCTAAAAAAGCTGATGCTTTCAGTCTTGGGAAACTTCAGATGCCAAAGTACTTTTCTTTTCTTCTTTTTTCTTTGAAAGACATGAATAAGAGGCTGATACAAAACAAGCCGTTATCCCAGACTCTCTCTATATAGATTTGAGATCTTGGCATAATTTGATTTTGAAATAGTCAGTAGTATAATTAAGATCAAGGATTTGGAATACATTTTCTGCTGTTCAATAAGCCATTTCTAGAGTACCTTTTTCAGTCAGCATTTAACACTGTAAGTTGTAAGCACCACACACTTGTTCCTAATTCTAACAATATTCATTGCAAAAATCTTTCAAATAAGTACAATTCCAGGACCACATTTCTCTTTACTCTTAGAGTACAGGCATTCCCAGCTACACATGTATTTCAGGAAATGATCAGGACTGGACTTTCTAGCTTGCCATGCTATTGGTGTTAGAAGAGAGGAGCAGGAACCAGTATTTTGTGGATACTTCAAATTACTGGATGGAGTAGTCTCAAATGCAATAAAAGAAATTATGTAATATTATATTATACCTACATTATAAATGTTGTGTTCTCATATTTCTCAGCAGAAAAGAACATCAAATAGGTGGAAATAGATCGCAAGATACATGAAATCTCAATATCCTGTGTATCACTTTAACTGTATCATAATTAATGTTATGTAGACAAAGCACCTTTCCTGCAAAAAACACTGAGTTGTTAATCAAAATGCCCCCCAAACAAGAACTTCAGACTTTAGAACTCAGTTAAGTGAAGAGAATTATGATTTACTAATTTGCTCTACTCCCAAGTGGCCCCTTCCATCTCCCTAAGTAACTCCCTTGTTACTGTTCATTTATAAAAATCACTACTTTTTCTGAGTTTTTGTGACCTTAGAAAGCTTGATCATTTCCTTAGCACACATTCTGGGAACAAAATTACCTATGCCTTTCCGTTAGTCAAACTTTGTCCTCGTCTTCTCTATCTGCTTAAAGCTCCAAGCTGCAAATGCAAAGACTATCTGCCTGGAAACACCATAATGGGAAAAGAATTAACATTTACTAAAAAAACTTCTTGATTCTTAACAACGTCCTCAGTTTTATACTTTTTATATTATCTCTCAGGCACCAAATCTATGCTACTGATGAAGAAAGAAAACTCTGAAAAGATGTATTTAGATACTTGTTATATTGTAAGTATTATATGTATTATATAAGTGCCAGAGCTGATATTCTAACTGACCTGATTTCTAGGTCTTTTCTTTTCACAGTAATATACACCTTAAGAAGTGAAAAATTATAGATCACAATATCCCTTAGTCCCTTCGATCAAGATGGAGGATTCCTGAAAATCTTGCCCAGCTTGCATGTTTTATGACCATACGAAACTACTATATACTATGGTTCCCACCCTTGGTCTCTTGCTAATAAGTGCTGTGGTCTTGACCAAGTCATTTCACCTTTCAAACTTAAGCATCTTTATATAAAATTTAAAAAGTTAAGGTGAACTTTCAATATGAAACTCCCATGATTACATCTCTGATACAAGATTATTTTATCCTTATTCTGCCACTAATCTTAAAGCATTTTCCTGAAAATGTGTTGATTATATCCTTCTTCATTTTTTTTCTCATTTTGAACACAAGGGTTATAATAAATGACATTTACTCCTTGAGAGTCCTATTTATAATACAAAATATAAAATTTAAAGTCACTCGAACAAACGTCAATTTGGGTATATATGCTATATATATATATACAAGGACTAGGAGGAAACTTCATTTAAATGTAGAGAACATTATGTTAATTATACTTCAACAAAGAATAATTTAAGGAGATATTAAGAGAATAATTACATATCCACAAATGATGAAGATACTCATACGGAATTCAGTATCTTGCAATAGTAATTGCATAATATAATTCATAGTTTTATAAAGGTACAGTATTTATGTAATATACCCACAGAAAACAATTTCTGGCTAAGTAACTTTTGGGACCTTATGTGTTAAATCCACAAATTAAATCATATTACATGTCATACAAATACAATTAATTCAACTATCAAAAAGAACGATCTCTCAACATTTGCTGCAACATGGACGGCACTGGAGGAGATATTGCTAAGTGAAATGAGTCAAGCAGAGAAAGACAATTATCATATGGTTTCACTCATTTATGGAACATAAGAAATAGGAAAATCGGTAGGAAAAGAAAGGGAAGAATGAAGGGGGGTAATCAGAACGGGGAATGAAGCATGAGAGACTATGGACTCTGAGAAACAAACTGAGGGCTTCAGAGGGTAGGAGGGTGGGGTAATGGGATAGGCTGGTGATGGGTAGTAAGGAGGGCACATATTGCATGGTGCACTGGGTGTTATACACAACTAATGAATCATGGAACTTTACGTCAAAAACCAGTGATGTACTGTATGGTGACTCACATAATATAATAAAAAATATTATTATAATAAAAAAACATAATTAATTCAGTAATTACATATTTTCTACTACTCTCTTAGATGCAACCTAGAAAATTCTACTGGCCATGGCTAATGCACTAAGAACACAATGACAGTTGAGACATATTAAAAAACAAAGTAACTTCTAAGGGTTTTAGGTAATTCCTAGAAGAGGGGGAAAAAAGCTGTATCAACATTTATGTTTTGAAATTACATTTTCAGAAATATGGAAATTTCTGAAATTGAATCTAATGAAATTTATGGGACTTCTCCTTGTATAAAATACTTACTTTAACATTTGTTAGATGAAGCAGAGACACAGCAAAAGGTAGGAACATATAAGTAACTGGAAGTTTTTTGGCTGGGTGGAGGATTCATGACTGTTCGACTTATTATAGACAGATAAATAAACAGATGAATTTCTATGATGAGAATGTGTTATGTACCAAAGGTGAATCAATTCCCTATAACTGAATTTTCTTAAAAATGCTAACAAACCAAGTAGAAACTTGTATGTAATTATTTTTGTTTATCTTACAATATTAAGCTAGGTGAAAATTTCTGTTGAGAAACATGAGTAAATAGAACTTCTTCAAATAAGAAAAAAGGATTAAGAAATGTGTATAACTACTGCAGATGAAAAAAATTAAAATATATAGTTCATATATTGACAACTCATTAACATGCATAACTTAAAAGTACTGGACAGTATAATTGTTGAACAAGGATTTAACATGGTGTTGCCAGTTCTAGTCATAGTGTTTAACCTTTAAGTTAATTCACAATTAGTGAATAGAAAATGCATGCTCTTGTTGAAATAAGGCATTATTTTCTATTTGTCCGGTCCATTGGAAAACAAGTAAAAATGAAGCACCTTGGAGAGAAAGCTGAGGACTGAAGAAAAACAGAATTTGAGAACTAGATGTGTTCTGATCCTTCATTTAAAAATATCCTTAAGGAAATAAGAAGGCATCTAGCCACCACTTTGATTAATTAAGCATATGCTAATTAAAGTCATCCAAATAACACCATACCCATGGTTTACTATGGGCAGAGAATCTAAGTAAGACATTCTTGATTTATCACTATCAATAATCAGCATCAATGTCACCACATTCTTCTTCCTCCTCCTCCTCCTCGTCCTCCTCATTAGCATGATTCTACTCTAAAACTCTAACTCAAGGATGGCAGTGTGAGGAGCAAACATAAGTTCATCTGAAGTGTGGAGGAACATAACATTGAAATACAACTTTAAACAAGACAGCATATGCTATTTACTGCTAAGAGATGGCAGCATCATGCAGCACTCAGTAATCTAAGTGGCCATCACTCACTGGCAACAAAAATAGAGTAGAGCTTCTAAGGTGAAGAGATAGAAATATGAACAGCAGTTGCCCCAACAAACCACAGACACAGCTGCTACCCAGAAGACATACTACGAGTGAGCTCTCAATGTAAACTATTTAACGTTAAATCACACGGAGAGGAGCCACACTTTCTTCATGGTCTGAATGAAATTCTGTTAAAATCAGTGCAGTGCTCAAGACCAGGGACTATAATTTTATCCTCAAAATATAAATACATTTCCAATATGATTTAATATATACGAGTCAATATCTAGGAAAATTTCCCAGGCTATTCTAGTATTTTGAACCACTTCAAATCTGATCCAGGTTTTTAAATATTTAGATTTCATGCCGTCATTTATTTGGCAGGTGCCCAAAATACCTGTACCATTTGGTCTACTAAAGATAACATCAAATTCAGTATATAACTCTTAATGTTCTAACTAGTATGTCCTATTCGGTTATTTTATCAGCACTATTTCATTATTTATTAGGTGGGAGACTTAGACCTCATTTATATCAGTTACTATTTTAGGACCATAGATACAATTTTGCACAAGACAAAGTACCTGCCCTAGGGAGACATTATTCTCAAGGCCAAAACAGGCAATTAATAAGTAATAAATATTTAATTTATAACTACAAATGGTATGAAAAAATACTGCACTGAAATAAAAAAATGCTTTGAAAGTATATTGGTCAAGGCAAATATTTCTGAGGAGAGAGTATTTAGAAAAAATCTGGAAGGATGGAAAGGAAGGCAGTCATGTAAAGAACTAAGGGGGCAAGTATTCTAGAGACATGGAACAGCCTTGAGGCAGAAGAGAGCTCCCTTCGCATATCCTAGAATGCAGCAGCAAGCCAACGTGACTGGAGAGATGGAACATGAGAGGGCGATCAGGGACCCATGCATGGCATGTTAGACTGGGAAACAGACTGGACATCATGCTAACTTCAGTAGGAAGCTGAGAAAGGAATTTAAGCATCATCTTTTTCAAAGGTTAATTCCAACTTCTGGATAGATACTAAAACTCAGGTTATGGCAGGGGAAAGAGGGATGATTGAAACAAGAAAATTGGTTGGGAAGCTATTGCAAGAATTCAGGAAAGAAATAATATTGCATTAAACTAAGGTCAGTAAAGATGGAAAACGGGGGCTGGGTAGAGGATGTTTTAGAAACAGGAACTACATATACACTACGTATAGATATAATATGGACCGTTATCCTAGAGGGGCTCAACATAATGGCTTTGTATGGTGTTTGGATACATGATTCCATTCATTATGATGGGGGAGAAACTAGTTTACAGGAATTGAAGGGTTCTGGTGTGAAAAAGCAAAATATAAAATGCCTATAAGACATCTGATGAAACGGGGCATGTGGGCGGCTCAGTTGGTTAAGCAGTGAACTTTTGATTTCAGGTCACATCATGATTTCAGGGTCTTGAGATCAAGCCCCATGTTGAGCTCCATGCTCAGCGGGAAGTCAGCTTGAGATTCTCTTTCCCTCTTTCTTTGTCCCTCCCTCCAGCACACTCTTTCTCTCTAAAATAAATAAATAAATCTTTTAAAAAAAAAGACATCTGAGGAAATGGGAGTTGTATACACACATCTAAAAAATAGAAGAGGGGTCTAGTCTGGCCCTATAAAATCAGGAATTGTGGGGAAATAGATGGCAATTAAAACCATGGGCAATGAAATAACCCAAGAAACAGCATAAATTGAGATAAAGGTGTAAAAGTGGTTAATGTCACATCCTTCAAGATTTTAAGGTACCAAGAATGGGTAAAGGAAAACAAAGAAGGATACTAATGCAAGTGGCCAGCGAAAGCAAAAGGAGGATGTGACTCCATGGAAAAGTTTCAAGAAGAAAGAAGTGATTGTGTTGAAACCTGATGGGGAATATATGCCAATCTGATCAGGGCACACAGAATGATGCAGAGTCCATTGTTGTTCCTAACAAGAAAAATTCCAGGGGATTGTTGGGTGAGGAATTCAGTTTGAGGTGGATGGAGGAGTTGATGGTAATGGCAAGAGACAGTAAATCTAGAATATACTTTAAAGACAAATAACAGGCAGATAACCAAGGAAGAGAAGATTGAGGAAATTGGGTCCATAACATCGGAGAGGAATTTTAACAGAAAGAAAATGGAACAGATAGGTATAGAAGCAAGTACATTTACAGTTACAGTGAACTCTGAGAATATGGCTGCCCAGCGACTTCCTTTTATCTGTGTGAGGAAAGGGTGCCCTGAAGAGAAAGAGATAGGAGGCTATGCAAAAGATTTTAAGGGAAAGGATAAAGTTTGTCATCTCACAGTATGGAAAAGAAAATGCTAGAACAAGAGCATGATTGCAAAGAAGTGATTATTCATATAAGTTTAATGATCTATGAATTTAAAGGAAAGCAGTGAATCAGTCTCTCTCTCTCTCTCTCTCCCACATCCCTCTCTCTCCTCTCAAACTTAGAGCTGCTTGTGTTTTAGGCATGAAGAACCTGGACTGGATTCAACAAAGGCAATTTACTTGTAACTTTGGCATTTCCCTCCACGGTTCCAAATACACGTACAGCTGACTATTGAATAGTGTGGGGATTAGGGCTACCCACCTCCCACACAGTTGAACATCTGTGTACAACGGACTCCCTGAAAACTGAACTTATTAGTAGCCTTCTGTTGACCTGAATGAAGCCTTATCAATAACATAAATACACATACACATTCTGTATGTTATTTGTATTATATATTGTATTCTTACAATAAAGAAAATGCTCAAAAGAGAAAACACAATTAGAGTACTACCTTGTATTTACTGGAAAAATCTGTATATAGCTGGACCTGCATAATTCAAACTGGTGTTGTCTGAAGGTCAAATGTGTACTCTTATGCCCACCTGATATCCTTTACGGATTTGGTATTTTCTAATTTCTTCTATGCCTTTTTTTAAACCTGTGTCCTTTGCTCCCATTAAACTCACTGTAGCTCAGTTTAAGTCAGTATATGAATACATAAGGTATATGTTGTAATGTATATATAATAGAACCATATGTATTAGATTTTACCTCTGAGGCTAAACAAATGTGTGGGAACGGTGTGTGTATGTAAGCTATTATCCCTCCATCTACAGTCCTTCAATGGCTTCTGGCTGCCTTCAGGATGGAGTCCAAACAACACACTTTTTCATACAAGGCGTTCATGTTTTGCGGTGACTGTCTCTGATCATCCTTCTAATGACAGGGAAAATAGGGATATTTGCAACATTTTTTAATTATATCTTAAGATAATCACTTCAAAAATTATTTTTCATTTAGGGGCGACTGGGTGGCACAGCGGTTGAGTGTCTGCCTTCGGCTCAGGGCATGATCCCTGCATTGTGGGATCGAGCCCCACGTCAGGCTCCTCTGCTAGGAGCCTGCTTCTTCCTCTCCCACTCCCCCTGCTTGTGTTCCCTCTCTCGCTGGCTGTCTCTATCTCTGTCAAATAAATAAATAAAATCTTTAAAAAAAATTATTTTTCATTTAAATGTATATCTACCCAAGACAATCATAAATAACTGGAGTGTATACACACACATTTTCCAGTTAGCCCTAGTTCACAGATATTTCCCCATGCCATTGACCGTTCTTCTATACCGAATCTAATATCTGCTTAGAGTTAAATCCCATAAAATTATCATTAATTTCACAATACAGCAAGTTAGGGGCATATGTATTGCTTGTAACTATTCACTTTTATAAATAATGCTGTGATTAAGTATCCTTTCACACATTTTTTTGACTCATCTAAGTTTATTTCCTAGAAATGTATGACTTGGCCAAAAGATAAAAGGATCCTGAACACATTACAAATTGCCATTTAAAAAGTTGGTTGGTTGAGCTTGGGGCTTGGTTGGTTGAGCGTCTGACTCAGTTTCTGCTCTGGTCATGATCTCGGGGTGGTGAGTTCTAGCCCCGTGTCAGGCTCTGTGCTGGGTGTGGAGGAGTCTTCTTGATATTCTCTCTCTCACTCTTCCTCTGCCCCCTCCCCTCCCCCACCTCATGATCTCTCTCTCTCTCTCTCTCTCTCTCAAAAAAAAAAAATCTTTTAAAAAGTTATATTAGATAATACGCCATCATAAGTGTATGAAATGGTCTATTTCACCACATCATTGACATCTCATGTTATTTAAAAAATGTTACTCAATTCTCATGAAAAAATGATCAATACCACCCATATACTTCACTGATCTATCTTTCTGACTGAGGAGTATAGTATATTGAATGTAGGCACCTGTAAAGTCTTTTTTATTGTTGTAGGATTAGAACACTCAATGTTTGATCTTGGAATAAACAAACAGCTTCCCTGAGTCTCAAGTCTGTATGTCTAACTGCCTGTGATATACCTCCATCTGATGAACCACAAATAAATCCCAAACTCAATATATCGTTAGTTAAACTGATGTAACCTGGGTTACTTGATTAGATACTCACTCATCCCCAGAGTCACTGACATTTGAAAACTTCAGAGCCATCTTCAGGTGTTCTTCCCATCTGAAATTCTATTTTCAGTAAGCCACAAAGTTACATAGATTATACTTAAGTATTTATCCAATGTGTCTCCTGTAAAATGCCTTTAGTTCTAGTTTTCATTCATTTATGATTCAATGACAGCAACTGTCTCCTAAATGAGGAGCCCACTGTGGACTTTTCTTTCTAACTACGCCACAGGCTACATTAGGGTTTCTTAATCAAAGAACTACAGATATTTTTGACCAGGTAAATCTTTTGCATGATTTGCCCTGTGCATTATAGGATGCTTAGTCTCTACCTGTGCCTTTGAGAACATCCCTAGTTGTGAAAACTGTATCTATCTCTATATATTATCAAGTGAATCCTGGGAGGCAATATTGTCCCCACCATCCCCTACACCTCCTTGAGAATTATTGATGTACACTACCGCTTGCAATCCCTGGAGGTCTCGTTTCCTGAGGGCTGAAGTCCAAATTTCTGATGATATTCAGGTTGCTTAAAATCTGATCTCATTTTATCTTTTCCATCCTCATTATCCACTATAATCTCTTCCTCCCATATCTTTCTCCTCAAATTAAATAAAACATCTTGCTATGTCTGGAGCATACCATGTGTTCTTTTATGAATAGAACCTAGCCATTCTTCAAAATCTGTGATTCCTTTCCTGATTCACGTATGCTTTAATAGCTCTTATACCAGTTGGTATTTGGCCCTATACTATTATTGATATGTTGGATATTCCAAGATCAAATTGTTTTACATTGATTTTTGAGCATAGTGATCAGCCCATGGCAATCATTCAATAAATACTTAATGAATCCAAGTGTACTATTGATTGTTTGGGGTGCACACGCACTCATACCTCAGCACAGCTAAAGCATAGTATGCTTTTTTTAAATGTGAAAGGCTCTAAGTTTTGGTGTCATCTAACAGCACTTCCCTCCAAATACTAATACAAAATTCCTTACAAATGTGAAAGTATTTTTATATGTCGTATTTTTCTTTATTTTTCTGGTACAATCCTTACATTATGTTATATAAGAAAACTAACAATACAGAAAAAATTTACTGCAAAATTTTCATTAACGTAAATTATGTATAATATGAAGTCACTTTGTATATGTTATTTGATTATCCTATTTTTTTTTTCAATTACCTCTGACTCTGGCTATCTTGACTTTGAATTTCCCTCTACATAGCCTGGATAATCAAGAGTTGGAGAAGATTTCATTTTTGCTGGAGTACACATAAGCTGAGCACTTAGCTAGCTGATTTCCTCCTATTTAACTGCAAGAGACAATTTCAGAGGAAAGTAGGAAATGGATGTATCCCTAGAAGCCCTGAAACATATTCCTACTGACTGTTCACAAAGAGTAGAAGAGATAATGATGAATTGCCTCTAAAGCTTATTGATAGCTTTCCTTGAAAAGGAGAGGAGATTGTTAGTACCAGTGGGTTGGAAAAACATATATTAACTATGGTTTCGTGGAAAAAGCCATCAGCCATTATCTGAATTTGTACAGAGGTCAACATTGTAACACAGGTGAGGTCATCTTTTAAACATTTTTTTTCCCTCACCCTCATACCATTATCGGTTAGCGTACATATTTTAAGGCAGTAGTTTAAAATACTCAATAAATATTAATAATTTATTAAAATTGCCTACATTAGAGAGGTGAGAAATGCTGTTATTTTCACAGGATCAACAGAGATATTCCAGAAGAAATTAAACGACTTAATCATTAGAGCAAAATCAGAAAGTAGGATTATGTTAGAATAGACAAACTTCAACAATGAGCTGCTCACTAGAACTGGACTGGACTTCAAGCATGCTGCAGCTGGTGTTAAACAGAAGATACACATCTACTGTCTAAATATAATGAAATATTAAATAACAATTGGGGGCAAGAATCGTCTACTTTTTCCAGCAAAACCCCCACTGAACTTTCTAAGATCAGAGTTTTCAATAAACACCCTGATATAACAGGACAACACTATGTTACCCACACCACTGGCTCTTCGATGCATTAACAATTATGAAGTATTTAGGAGAGTAAAAAAAAAAATACACAACTTAATTTCATTGCTTAAAATAAGTCAAATGTAGAAATTTCAAAAAATTTGTCTGGTAGAGTGGAAAAAGAAACATGTTTGAAGTCAAAGTCTGAGTTTTACCTCAGCTCCTGACTTGGCTACTGATTAACTGTGGCACTTTAAGTAGTCCTTTTAGGGAGATGATAGCATTATTAATCCCTACTTCTCTTGATTTTCCAATTCTGGGTTAAAAGAAGTTTTATAAGCAGGAAAGGAAATTCGCACAAAATTGAGGAAATTTACACATTCTTCTAAATGTCAGAATCTATAGGAGATGGAGCTATTAAAATTTCCCCACCCTTCAACCCTAAATAATGATTGTTTAAATGGTCCATAACATTCTTTAGAGAAGGAAAGAAAAAACTGACCTAGACAGCTTGAAAAAAATTAAATATATCTTAAAGTATGAATTTTCTGGAAAACATATTCACCTTTCACTGACAGAAAATATAAAAACCCAAAGTATAAAAATTTTGACATTTTTGACTGTGAGAGGACCATGGACACTCTTTAATCCAAAAAGTGTATTACATTTGGAATTGCTTACAGGTAATGAAAAAAAAATGTAAATGATAGAAACAAAAATGATGACATCATTCAGGGTTTCACAACAGAAAAAAAAGGAATACTGAAAGAAGTCTGCCTCTATCAGTCAAATCACAATTTCTCATTCACTTGTAACTACAAGTATTAGTTCCTGAATGCAGCAGAATGGAAACAGAACAGAGTGGCACCATGACAATGCAATGGGCAAAGAAAGGTAATACATTTAAATAAAATTGCATGCATGTGTCCATTTGCATTGTAACTGAAATGGTAATTTGAGGGCTAAGCACAAAATTATCTTAGGTATAGAATATACTGAGAAATGTATAATTCTGGTTTTAACTTGACAGGCTTTTGAAATGTTTGATGTGCAAAGATGGGTACCTGAAATATAAAAGAAAAATGGAAGATAGAAGACATTGTCACTTCATATACCTTTGTAGTAATCTCCCCATTTTAACCTAATGTTAGAGTAAAATTGTTATGTCCATTATTTATTCTTTAGAATGTTTATCCTTTAAAAAAGCACAAAGGAATTACCTTTCTAATTCTCCAATTCTCTTCTGTTTTTCTTATATGTACTATAGAGTTAAGAACATCATATCAGTTTAGGGGTGCCTGGGTGGCACAGCGGTTAAGCGTCTGCCTTCGGCTCAGGGCGTGATCCTGGCATTATGGGATCGAGCCCCACATCAGGCTCCTCTGCTATGAGCCTGCTTCTTCCTCTCCCACTCCCCCTGCTTGTGTTCCCTCTCTCGCTGGCTGTCTCTATCTCTGTCAAATAAATAAATAAAATCTTTTTAAAAAAAAAAAGAACATCGTAACAGTTTAAAACAAAAGGAGTGTATTATCAATAAAATTCAAGTAAGGGTTGCTGAATATAGAAGAGTAATTGACCATCCTTATCCATAAAAGAAATGGAAGCTTTTCAGGTATTTAGTACTGTGAAAAGGGACCATACAAGACAAAGCACACATTTCAATAGCAATTTTATGGATAGCTTAACAAAACCCTTCATGCCATTTTCTACTTCCATTGACAAAGGAGGGAAGAAAAAAAAAAAAAGATGATGGTTAATATGTAATTGTATTTATATCTGGAAGTTCAAAAGCCAAAGTACATGACAGTACTCAAAAGCATCTTTATTCTCAAAATATACCATTTGGGTCATTTAATTGCACTAGACTGAGCCATCTATTAAATGAATTGCAAGCAGAACTTGGTGCAAGAGTCTTAGCATTCTTAACAGAGGAAAACAGTGAAGGGCCTCTATTCTGTGGCCTCAAAAAAAAAAAAAAAAAAAAAAAACCTCCAGCTACCACCTAAGCCATCTCTGAGCTCCTTCCAGGGGCAGAATTATTCTGAATAACAGCCACCATGTATTACAGCACCTACCACATGCTAAGCATAGTATTCACCATTTTATGTACACTTTATCATGTTTAAGTGTCACGCAAGTGAGCTGAGGTTATCCACATATGAGAAGACAGAAGCTCCACGAGTTTTGGTAGATGGCACAAGGTCATATGACCCATTCAATTAAGCAGGGCCAGTAGGTTTAAGGGCTAAGTACGATTTTCTGGTTCTAAAGCATACCCTTTCTCTTAAGCATTAATCCCTTAATTTGGTACACTTCAAAGACTGGTGCTCAATGAAAATTTAAGTTTCCTGTGATGAGTAACAAACCACTTGACATTATATATCTTCGTTCCTAACAACTGAATGGGGATAATTTTTCTGCATTTCAACTGAAGTCACAGATCCTCATCATTCTATGCAATGTGTAGATAAGCAGCCAAGAGCTGACTGGCTTTCATTTATGAGCACTTGGGTAACATAATGTAAACAAGATACCTAAACTCCTACTACCAACATAAGCCAGGGCAGTTTTACCAGGAATTACAAGAGTTGACAGAAGTTACAAGGATAGATACCTTAATTTCCTCTGCATGCTGTAAGGTACACACTCAATCATAAATCACTATATCCCTGAAGCAACATCTGGAAAATAAAATCACTGTACATTATTTTCCTCTACACAAAAATCTTCAGTAACTGCTATAAGAGGGTTCATAGCCTAATATGGAATTTGTTTGCAAGCAGCTATACCCACACACACCACAAAATAAAAGTGAACACTTCCTTTCACTTATGACCTACTTCAATGACCACTTCTGATGCATATGTTGACCCATTCCCATTGTTATCTATGCCTCTAGTTACTGACATCAATTTCCAAGTACAACCGAGCTCTCATTCAGATTTATTACACTATTTCAATATTTTAATGCACATATTCAATAGTTATCTTTACAGAATTTTTTTTTTTTTTGAAAGAGAAATTGCACTCACATGAGCAGGGGAGGGACAGAGGGAGAGGGAGAGAGAGAATTCCAAGCAGTCTCCACACTCAGCATGGAGCCTGATGTGGGGCTTGATCTCAGGACCCTGAGATCACAACCTAAGCCAAAATCAAGAATTGGACACTTAACCGACTTAGCCGCCCAAATGCCCCCCATCTTTACAAATTTTAACCAAACTTTCTTTGGATTGTAATTTTTGTTTCCTGTGTTAGAAATGAATCTGTGAAATGATTTGTGTGATGTCCCAACTAGACTCAACACACAAGACCTGTCTCCCTAGACGCTACACTTAGAGAATATATTGAGACTTCTTTTTGTCTAGCCATATAATACCTCCTCCCATTTCTAAATATTACCAATTGACCACAAATTAGCAAAAGAACATTGCTGTATCTAATTAGTTTTAACAAAATGTGTCCCTTTTTCTTCTTTAAAAACTGAATGATCCTAGCAGTTAGTAAAAAATCAAGTTAAGTTAAACTAATTAAATTAACATTCCAGACAATTATGATTTGGGAGTCATAGAGAATGGAGGTGCATATATTCTTTTGTTCTACCAACATTTATTAATAACCTGTTATTTTTAACTGATACTATGTTGCTATGTATTTCAGTTAGGAATTTTTATGTTACAAGTGACTGAGATCTACCTACTTAAGTCAAACATATTGCCTTAATCAAAAAGATAATTCATTAGATTAATTGAACAGGGTTCTTCTGGCTTTAGGTATGACTCGATCAGAGCTCAAATGATGATACCAACATATATCTTTCAGTTTTGCATCTTTTACATGACACAGACTGGTCATCTCTCCACCAAAATTACTTTTCCTTCTGAACATACAACTAAATTATATCACACAATCCACTTTGCATGTAATGTGACCATGGACTGTATTCTAGCCAACAGAATGTGTGCGAAGATAACAACTTGCAAGCATGGCTCTTTAAAAACCTTTAAGTACTATCACCTTACCTCTTTCTGCCCCCATATGTAAGCTAGCTGTCAACCTCAGAATACAGATGTTGAATATGGGTGTTTTGCCAATCTAGATTCATGAAGCCACACACTACTAATATCCCTACCAACTGAAATTTATAAAAGTGAAAAATAAATTTCTATTATATTAACCCCTATAGATTGAGTTTATCTGTTACAACAGGTAGCAGCAGCTTAATTAATCCATGTGGTGGTGCCTACGTTCTTGGAATGCTATCTTCCCAGGACCACAAGATGTCTGTCAGTACATCCTATACACGTGTGTTTTCCATGAAAAATCTAACAAAATGGCTGAGTTTCACTATGATTGGACAAATTTAGATGGTATGTTCACTTCTGAATTATCATTACTAATTAACTATGTTCATCTCTAGGCCCCACCCATGTTGCTGAGGCAATCAACTTCTTTCAAGCACATATGTGTGTTGTTGAGGGATATAGCTAGGAGGGAACAGTTACACAAACAAGATGGTGGTCGTATTGCCCAGCATGGTAGGAAATGGGATCTGGAAGGCCACAACTCATCAAATGCTACAGGAGAGAGACAAAGATGAGGAACTATCAAGTTTTGTTATCTTTAGTACACAACTTGTTTTTAGTTACAAATCTAGGCCGTATCCCAACTAGTTTCTAAAGAAATCTTATGGTCCAGAGGAGTTGAAAAATAAGAGCTGTTCAAAATCCTACTCATAAACTTTGTGGCTTAACTGGTACCTGTATTCACAAATTCTCTATTTGACCTAAGCTACGATGGGGTAATTATTTTTTATTGCAAGCATGTGCTTGTGTTTTTGTACAATTATTTTCATCTTTTCAGTTTGGGAAAGACTCAAAAAATCTTTTTAAAATTCTACCTTAAATAATATTTTGTTTTTTACTACGTGATGGAGTAGGAGTATCACGTAAAACATCTTTTCCCCAGCTAGCCTCATGATTTGCCCCCTCAAATTTTCAGTTCCTTCTCAAGTATCACTGACTAGCAAGCACTGGAGACCTTCTGTAAAGAGCACTGCCCCTTAGGACTCTCCATCTCCCCAACACAACATAGTTTTTCTTCAATGCATATTTCATCATCTAACATAGCAGAACATATTAATGTTTTGATTGGGTCTTCTCAGTAGAATCTAAGTTACACAAAAGGCAAGGACTTGTTTTGTTTACTTTTGTCTATCTGGCAATACTGGGCATGTAACAGATGGTCAGTATCTTCAGAGGTGTAGCTGAGTTGATTCCTTATTTACTTTTATCCTCTACACATACCTGTTTTCAAAGTTCCAAGTGTTTTACTGTTACCATAGTGACAATACAATTGACTCAATTTACAAACAGTACTAATACCAAGTTTAATACATTTTTAAAAATGTGTCTAAGAATATTAGTATCAGTTACATAATAGCTACTCCATAAATATTTATTCAAACTGTACAATTTACTGAAATATTTCATTTCTTAAATATTGACTTTTGTCTTTTATATATTTGGAGTTCTATAAACACGTTATTGGAACTTCTTTACAATATTGTTAGCTTACATTTAAGGAGTGTTTTTCTTGAAAAAAATATACAATTTCCTTTTTTAATGTGATTAAAAGAAGGAAAGAAGTGAAAAGAAATAATCAGAAAAAAATTCACAGATACACAAATACTTTGGAAAGGACAGTCAGTAGGGACCATGTTTGTTTTGGTCTTGATCAGTGGTTCTCAATTGAGAGCAAATTTCCCCTCCCTCTAGGATACAGATGACAATATCTAGTAACAGTTGTGGTTGCTACAACTAAGGCCAGGTACCACTCTGTTACTGGTATCTACTGGACAGGAGCTAAGGATGCTACTGAGAGTTTCCACCTATAAATCATATAGTCAAAATGTAAATAGCATGAGGTCAAGAAACCGGGGGTTGACTTTGGATAGATTTTTTAAATTAAGATAGATAAAGAGTCATGGGATGAAGAAAATACAGTGTGTATATATATACACGATGGAATATTACTCAACTATCAAAAATACCTAACAATTTGCAGCCATGTAGATGGAACTAGAGGGTATTATGCTAAGCAAAATAAGTCAGTCAGTAAAAGACAATTATATGATTTCACTCATATGAGGAATTTGAGAAACAAGAAAAAGGATCATAGGGGAAGAGAGGGAAAAATAAAATAAGATGAAATCAGAGAGGGAAACAAACCATGAGAAACTCTTAACTATAGGTAACAAAGTAAGTGTTGCTGGGGGAAGGTAGGTGGCGGATGGAGTGACTGAGTGATGGACATTAAGAAGGGCACTTGATGTAATGAGCACTCTATCTGTGAAACTAATAATACACTATATGTTAACTAAATTGAAATTAAAAAAAAAAAAAGATAAAGACTCTGAGAACTGCTAAACCAAGCTGACCCCTACATGGATTTGGGGCCTGAATTCACAGGACATTTGTGGATCAAAACATTCAAGATAAAAAAAAAGTTCTAAACTAGTTCTGGGATAGTCATACATGAAAATGGGAGAAATTATACCTGCTGTGATTTCTCAGCAGCAATCATAAAGGCAGGAAAATAGATTTGAAAATTGCTAAAATTTCACTGAATTTAAAGAATTCACAAAATTTAAAAAACACTTATTTAAAATACTGGGGGAAATATATTAACCTAGAATGTATATTATGATATCTTTTAAAAATGAGGGTAAAAAAGAAATTTTCAGACAAGAAATGTGAGGATTTATTACCAACTGAACCTTACTATAGAAACTGTTTTTATAAAAAAGTCTGAGATATAAGAATTCATTGGTGAGCAGGATAGAGAGAAACACCAAGAGGATAAAAATAAATTCACATAGAAAGATGCGTGCAATTAATGAAATGGAATTAATTTGTCATCGAAGTGAAAATATGATTATATTTCATTTATATATCTGAGTTTATACATTTCTAGTAACTAGTCTAAAACATGGCACATAAAGAAAAAAGAATGAAAACTTGTTGACCAAAAGAAATTTTTGTGAATACATTCATTTCAGACAAAATGTGTAGCAAGAAAAAAAAATTACTAAATACAAAAGGTATTGATAATGATAAAATGTTTAATGAACTAAAAAGATACTAGATAAATGCATGTAATATTATGTCTTCAACATATACATAAACCACAAAATGACAGACTTTCAAGGAGAAATTGATAGATTTACCATTAGTTCAATAGATTGTAAAAAAGTGTCAATAATTGATAGACCAGACAAAGAAGTCAGTGAGGCAATAGATGATTTTCAATAGACTAAGCTTCCTTCATTGATCATGTATAGCATATCGGCCTCAACAACTGAAGAGTACATAGATTTTAGCAAGCACACCAGAATATTTACCAAAATAGTCCATGGTAGGCCACCAAGGAATTCCCAACCAATTTCCAAGAGATGGTATCATGTAGGTATGTTTCTAACTGCTCTTCTATTAAGTTAGAAATCAATAAATAACCAGAGGGACATGCATATAAAAATTTAAAAATACATTTTAATGTAAGTCGTAAGTCAGAATCATAATGTGGAAATTAAAATGGAAAATCTAATGCCTTGTGGTAACAAATATACTATAACTCCAAACACAGAGGTAGCTACTCAAGTACTTTTTTTTTTAAAGATTTTATTTATTTATTTATTTATTTATTTATTTATTTATTTATTTGGCAGAGAGAGGGTCAGAGACAGAGGGAACACAAACAGGGGGAGTGGGAGAGGGAGAAGCAGGCTTCCTGCTGAGCAGAGAGCCCAATGGGGGCTCGACTTTTTAACAACTGAGCCACCCAGGCTCCCCTCAAGTACTTTTTAAAGGAAAACTTAGACTTAATGCTTCTGTTAATAAATAAGATATCCTGAAAATGAATGACCTAATAATCTCTTAGGATATCAGAGAAAGGACACTACAAAAATCCCAAAGATACTAGGACAGTAATAAAGAACCAAAAAAAAAAAAAAAATTAAGGGGATAATGAAAAGGGAATTAACTTGCATTTACATAGATATTAAGAAAACAGTTATTTATGAATAACTATATGCCAATAAAAACTTAGACAAATGGGTGAATTCATAAAGCACTTAATTCACCAGAACCCACCCAAGAAACAGTAAAAACCAACACAAAAAAAACGAAACAAAAACAAAATCACAAAACCACAACTGAACTGCCCTGTAAAATTTAAGGCATAATTTAAAAGGTTTCCAAGTGGCACATGGATTAATAATCCTGAATTATCCAGCAAGGTTGAAAGTGCACAAATCCTATGACTAGAAATTCCATTTCTTTGCTTATGTCCTCAAGAATGCTTTTTGCATATATACGGCAAATTCACAGCAGCAGAAAAAAAAAAGTGTGAAAATATATTTGTGGACAGGCAAACAGATAAAAGCCTGTTGGAATCATAAAGTGGAGCCTTGAAAAAAAGTCAGTGAATCTCAGCTGTATACATCAACATGAATGATCACATGCATATGCTGAAAAAATGTATCACATTTATTGACTAACAAATAAGCAATATTTTTATGGCCATCTACATATGCACTAAAACCACAAGTAAAATTAAGAGAATTAAAATTATCACAAAATTTATAGGCTCTCACAGGGGACTCAGAATGGAATTGGAGAGCAAAGGCTCCTGGAAGACAGAGAAAATGTGCTATTCCTTAAGCATCAGCATGGACACAGTGTGATTATTCTTATTTACAACTTCATAATTTGATGGCACACATGATGAGATATTTACTCTGCAGACTGAGTGGGAGAGGTCTGAACCAAGAGGCAGAGCACCGGTAGCAGCCAAATAAGAAACAGTAATAATGTCATTATTGACATAGTTACTTCACTGAACTTTTCTGTGCTACTCTCTGAAATATGAAGTTTTCACCTTCGGGTGAAATACAAAAGGGGGCATACAAAAGAATTACCATGTGGTATTTGGAATGTCTTAATTATTATAATTAATATTATTAATTTTTCTAATTACCTTATAAAGGAACTTGTTATTTAGAAGATGCAACCCACATACCAGCATACACTTAAGTTCCCAGATACAAAAACATAATTTTGTCTAAGATTTAATGAAATATTACCATAAGGTAGAAATAATTCTTCCTTTCAAAATGCTTCAACAAAATGACATTTTGACCAGTACGTGCTGAGAGGAGCAATGTCGGGAGAGGTCCGTCCAGAAGAGCGTTTAGCTTCCACCCCCAAGTATTCACCATGTACCTCCTATGTAACTAACCCCCAAATAAAAAAATTCTAAGGAAAAATACTGACTTTGCTCTCTATGCATAATATCAAAAACAGCATATTAAACTGCTCCACATCCCCACTCCTGAAGCCAGCATTAAGTAGAAATAGTAAATAGCTTTTAAAAGTGTAAAAGGGGAAATAAAAGCATCAGGCAACACCATGAACTGCTCTTTTTACCCCTCACACAGACTTACAGATTGCCTCCAAGAAAGCCTTCCCACAGAAATGGTGGAAACACCACCACGTCCCTCCACCTTCATCTTAGGTTGAATAATAATATGCAAAACAAGGTGATTGGATGATAGAAAATGCTAGCTAAAACGCTAACTTGGTGTCTTAATGGAAATGATATGGCATTACTTAAAGAAACCCAGGACCAAAGTGGGACCTTATTGTACATGTTCCCATTTGCTTGTTTTGTTTGTATTGTGGCCCACACTCAGAAATGAAGAATGGCCCTCAACAATTGAAAGGAGGTGCTTGTGTGGGGAGTCCAGGTCAACCGACAGGAAGGCACGAAGCTCCCAGGACTGCAGACAGAAACACGAGACTCAACCAAGTCCCACTACAGTAATAGGTAAGAGAGATTCTCCCACACTTCAGTAAAATATATTGTTGTAGAAAGAGGGAGTGTATATTCTGACAAACTAAAAACTACACTGGATATTCGCCATCAGAGAATTCTATTTCCAAGTAGCTCCTGAATGTGAAAAGTGAGGGAGAATGTAAAAAGAAGTAAAGCATCATTTCCCAGAAAAAACTACTAAAATTAAATTGGGAGACTCTTCTTATCAACACCCCTTCCTTTTCGAGGGGAGCAGTGGGCTTGTCAATAAAATAAAACAGAATCTTTCCCCTAAAAAAATTATTTTCCAAGAATGAGAATCTATACATTTCCTATGAAAGTCAATTTTTAATTTTTGTTTTGCATATAAGAAAATGTTAGGAAAAAAATATAATAAATTTGTTTTCCTGTTAACAAAAGGTTCTACAACATAAGTTAAATATGATAGGTTTTTTTTCCTCCCACATCCACCTCACCAAAACAATATTCTGATTACAATAAGTAGATTCAGTAAGAAAACCATTTCCATTTACTTATGTGGATTTCAGCCATTTGACATTTTAGTCAGATCCTGAAGGGAGGCTATACACTGCCCAGTGGATTTCTTTGGGACTTTTGCTCTCCACTTTGTATTCAGTGTCAAGAACTACATTTTCCCCCTCAACGTGGCAATTATAATGCAATTCAGTTCAGAAAAAGTGGCTCTATTATCCTTAGTTTTGGTTCTGTTACACAGAGGGTAACTTGTTTTATTTTTATTATCTGCTTATACAGGATATAACACCTGCTTCAGAGTGCTGAATTGCAACTCTGATTTCTGACGTATACGATACTTGACTTTCCAGATAATAACATTAGGAGAGAGGTGATGCATACAGCTCTATTCATCCCTTCTTACTGCTCTAAATACTAGCCATCTGCTAGTTGCTTATTTTTCCCAGAGCTGAAGTCTAACTGTCCATCCTTCGGTAAATCCACATGCTGGACTCGCTTCCTCTGAGGTCCTTGTTTCTATAACGTATGAACTGCCAACTTACGGGCTCAGAAAAAGACACTGATTAGCAAAGAAGTAATGGAAGAATTATCTTTTTCTCCTTGTTTGCTTTCAGATATCTTTATTCTCTGCTCTGGAATTGAAACTTATCAGAACAAATTACATAAAAGTCTTTGCATTCTGATTCTCTTGAACTGAGTCTCTATCACTGACTGTCATTCCCTTATTCTAAAGCGGGGGTTGTCGAGCTTTTTCTGTAAAGGCCACGCAGTAAATATTTTAGGATTTGCAGTCTATATTGTCTCTGTCACAACTCCTCGTCTCTGCTGTTGTAGCAAAAACGCAGCCATAGACCATATGTGAAAATTTTATGTGGCTCTGTTCCAATAAAACTTCAGCTGTAGACAAGACAATCTGAATTTATTTTCACAGGTCACAAATCTTTTTTTTTTTTTTCTCCCCAATGCTTTACAAATGTAAAAACCACTTTTAGTTTTCAGAGCATACAAAACAAGCAGTGGCCATGTTTGGCCTACGGGCCATAATTTGCAAACTTCGGCTCTAAAGTTTTATTTTTGAAGCTCTGGATCATTCACCGGTCCATCACAAATGATTTACTCTACACTTTCTACTTAAGAATAAGAAACAAAACAAAACCCACTAAGCAGCACTACAATATATGTTTCCGTTAGAGATTATGGCAACCATTTTTACCTATATATTTATATGTTGATATCTTTTGAAAGCATGCTATCATTTGCTATATGCTGAAGCTCTCTGCATAAGCTACTTTATAGAGACCAATCAATCTTACTTCTCTACTTGAATCTTTTGAGTTAATTTTTGTTCTTCTCCTAAGATAGTAAGAATCAATTCTGCATCATGATCATCTGCATGTACGTGTCCAACTGCCTTCAAAACAGCCTAGGATTACACCCACGGTGTGCAAAACCCATAGAGAACCATGTCCATGATGACTCCAAACACACACATAGCTACTTTACGCCCCGTAAAACAGACCAAGAAAATCAGTTAGGAATTAAACTCTGTTACCCGTGCATTACGGTAATGTTTTTCTTTGCAAGCACAAGAATTACACAATCGCCTTGTCTCAAGGTATCCATTTTTCTCTCCAAATCACTGACAGGGTTATCATTTCCATCTTTGCCATTACTAAATAAATTGCACCCTGAGAAATTAGTGCTTACCTCAACGAACTCTGCAACAAGGAAAACATAGAAATCCGTTAAATAGCCAAAGATTCCTTATAAAAGCAGTACAAAGAGGCAATTCTCTCTTGCAAATTTTAATCATACATTAGCATTTCCCCCAACATTTCTTATTTGTCTCAATATTTCCTATATTCCTGAGAGTGAGTTAGCTTTCTAATCTTTCAATGGAAAAGTAGCAGAGAACCTAAGACCCTCCTCAATGTCAGAAGTTCCACTCTTCTCAGCAATCAATGTGTGGACAATACAGGAGTCTGAGCAAGGCCAGCAAGGCTGGCTTGTAACAGACCAATTGTGTAGGCAGGAAATAAGAATAGAAGAAGTTCAAAAGGAAATACTTAAAAGAAGGGAAAGAGGAAAGAACATACATTTACTTTGTCACCGACTCTCCAGTCACCGGAATTCCTGAATAGGCCACATTTTATGTCATCCTCTCTTCACCCATACTGCTTACTCAGGTTAAGAATGTCTTATTTCTACATTCAAATGCTCAACCTCTATTCCATGCTCAGAGTCCCAAAGGGCTTTACTGATCTCTCCAGGCAACAAAGCACTCCTTCTGTGAGTCTCCATCCTCCATGTACATATGGAACACTAACGGCCTCATCATAGGGTTGTAATGGCTCGTGTATATGTTGGACTCAGGGCTTATTTCGGACAAGAATTTTCCTATTTATATCGGTACTCAGGTCACCTAGAGAAATGTCTGCCAATAAATGCTTCGTGAATGGATGAATGGATTCAAGCAAACAAAGCTTCAAGAGGGATGGGTCTGACCTTAGCTACAACAGGTGCCACTCCAGAAAACCTCCAATTTTAGTATCTTCTTCCGGCAAAAGACCATGGAATACTTCCATGACCAGGGGAGACTCAAGACAGTTTCAGTGGCTAAGACCAATTTAATATTAACAAGAGTAATTAAAATATTAGTAACAGTAACAGCTAACAACAGCCAACGGGCCCTCCCAAACATTCACACTCCGCAGAGAAGAAGTTTTAGTTCTGTGCAACTTTAGTTCTAGTTCAGTATGTACCTAGTTTATCAGGAAGACAGGAGGAGAGCAGTTTGAACAATTGTTAGAACAAAATTCATTTCCAATTACTCATCCGCAAGTACATGAGGAAGAGAAGAGATAAAAAGCTAAGGGGAAAGATCAGGAAGCAGTTATCGATGATTCATTTCAGTATGATATCGAATATTGGCTTATCTTTTGCTCTTCTGTAAATTATCTTTTTGAAAGCCTGAGAACCTTGTCACATTTTAGTTAAGTTCTATAAGCATGCCTTATACAAGCTAATGACAATGACATTAGAGGAACAATAAATCTCTTAATGAAAATGGTTATAAATGTCAGTAGATTCAATACGTTAAATGACAAAATGATATTTTCATTTAAAAAGTGTTCAAATTTTAGTTATTTTTAACAAGGTCACTGAAGAATCCTATATTCTATCACATTTAATATTAAATGGTAAAATAACCCCAGATCACATATTGGTAGGGAAATTTTCCTGGAATGCAAGAAACTCATTTATTGGCACCCTCACATTGCTCCCTAATGATACATGCATTATGCACTACAAAAACAAACCCAATAACAACATCTTTGGTGAATCTAAAAACTGATAGTTTTTATCTTTAAATATTATACAGAGTATCTGAAACGTACCTAGCATTATTTATAGCTCAAAACTACTATCACCCTCCTAAAATCCCTGAGCCAAGCATGTGTTTCAAAAATATACATCAGGTTAATATAGTTAAGGACTGGATTTGAAGCCATCAACTGAATCACTATATACATGAAGCCTGGAAATTAGAGATTTGTGAACAGTTCTTTCTTTCCCGCACATTTTGTGGTTGTAAATTTCAAGTGGAGCTACTGTTACATTTAAATCATTTTGTCCAGTTAATCTTTAAGAGGTACAAGGAAATTACGACTGTATTGCCAGCTGTTGCAATTTCATAATAAGATGCATTCCATGTATATTAACACCCCTGATGAGAACAGATGGCAGTTACCCCTTTTAACATTTTTTAAAGTATTAATTACATCAGTTTAATTTCTGTTGTGTTGTACATTGGGCACTTAAAAGGTAACATGTTCAAGCTCAGACTGAGTATTTGCAGCTCGTTTATAGCAAGGTTGTAAGTGAAATTCTGCTGTCATTTTAATTAACTCATTTGGGATGCATCTAAATTCATCATTATTGATGGCTGTTTTTATAAAATTTAAATAATAATGCTGTACCTTGCAAAATGAGAAGTGACATCATATTTATTAGTAATCATAGAGCTGAAATATCTTCTGCTAGATTTAAAAGCAAAGCTGTCCATAGCCTAATGAAAGTATTAGACACACGTGAACTTCGGGCAGTTCCTAGCTGTTTACCTTGTTATGATAAAAACCTATTTTCTTTTACCTATTTGATAGAAGGTCTACCAATGACTTTAAAATTTTATCTCTAGATTTGAAGAAATGATATGAAGCATGTTCACAAACAAGCTAATCAATGACTACTAGTTAACCTGTATTGACTCTTTACTAATCGGGCTAACTTTTCTGCTTTTATTTAACAACCTAATCTTTATTCTAGAAATATACAAACAAATGACTAACAATCTGTTAAAAATAAAATCTCAAGAATTGTTTTGGTTTTTGGAAATCTTGTTTTATCTAAAGTATTCCAGAAAGATTAACACTTGTCAACGAGTCTTTAAAAAGTCTATAGAGGATTACACAATAGTCAGGATGCATCCATCTATCCATCCAGCTAATATTGACTAATTGAACTTCGACAATGTCTCAGGCATCTTTCCCAGGCGCTGGGGACATTGCAGTTAAAACAAACCTACAGTACTCTGGTCTCCGTGCATTTGAGGGGAAATGTGGATAATAAACACATTCAAAAGTAACACACGCAGATGATAATGCTTTGAATATTTTAAAATCAGCATATGAGGAAGTCCTAGAGGAATGGTTGGCTGTTATTTTTGAAGATCTCACTAATTACACAAATGCACATTAACCATGTCCTCACAATCTATGGGGAAGAATCTTTGAGAACTGTAATATACACATGCACGCATACACACATATATACATATATATACACATATACATAAATTAAATCAAGACATGTTGAAAATAAAATTATTTATGTTCTTTGAGAAAATGCTGAAGTTTTCTGAAAATTAATAATTTTGGAGGTTTTGAGCAAGAGGGGATTAAAAGTGTTTTCTTCCAATTTTCCATTCAGCTCAAGCTGCCTTTAAGCGTGTTGACCAGGAAGGTCTCATAGCTCCTTGCATTTCATTTGATAATTTTCAAATGAATGGATGCAAAATAGTAGGCACTCAGTAATGAGAATATCTTGTATTCCAGAATATTTGTTAAGGATGGTCTCATTCATTCCTACCATCCTCTTGCATGATAGGTGTTATTGTTTCCATTTTACAGAGAGGCAAAAACTTACAAGGGGCTATGTCATTTTCTTCAGCAGCACATAGCTGTAACTGTGTGGCAGACCTGAGACTTAAACCCCACCTCTACCTGATTTCAAATATTACACTACAACATCAACCTTGACCTATTTTATTAGTTCTGATTTCACTACTGATGAATTAGTGAATGTTCATTCACTTCCTTTTAAAAAGTTTGCCAAAGCTATAAAATACTGAAATTTCAGCCTAACGTGCATACATGTAAGACAAAGCTAGAAACTAAAAAAAAAAAAAAACGATCATACACCTAAAAATTACTAAAAGAAATTAAAGAATAGGGGCGCCTGGGTGGCACAGCGGTTAAGCGTCTGCCTTCGGCTCAGGGCGTGATCCTGGTGTTATGGGATCGAGCCACATCAGGCTCCTCGGCTGGGAGCCTGCTTCTTCCTCTCCCACTCCCCCTGCTTGTGTTCCCTCTCTCACTGGCTGTCTCTATCTCTGTCGAATAAATAAATAAAATCTTTAAAAAAAAAAAAAAAAAGAAATTAAAGAATAAAATCCTTCAAGAAGGCAAAGGTAAGAAGAATCTGGTGAAAAACCATTAACATTGGTAGGAATAGGAGTCTTGAGAACCAAACCCCAGATCGTGAAATTATCATACCTCTAAAACAGAAATTAACAAATCATGATGAACAAAGAAAACAAGAAGGCAATCATAATCAATTTGATGCATGTTACCTGTACCCATTGCCTGTGTATTATCTGGCCAATGATCATTTATATAATTAAAGATCACATTCTGCCTGGACTCTTACTGTAGGAGGCAGAGGCTGCAATGTGTCAAGGAAGTGACAGGTCACAATGATGACTCTAGCAGGAGCTTGATGAAGCGTCATGCCCTGCACTGGCAAGAGTTAATGGGGTCTCCAGCCTAGGGGCATCATGTGCTATCAGACTAGAACTTTTATATTCTTCACTGCACACTGTCAAAAAGGAAACATGTCTTATCAGAAAATGCACTTAACCAGGAGTAAAGAGATCAGAATCTAGTGCTATACTTCTGCTCACCTTGCTTAAAGTACTTAAGTACCTAGCTTGAACAACATGCAAAATGAGAGGCTTGGTCTCGATTATTTTAGGAATCGATTACTTTGTCATTAAAACATAATTGCAGAAGTCAGTACATTCATGTATATGTATCTATTTATATTAATGCATGCCTCTCCAACTGTTTTCTTAAAAACTGTAAAAAGTTAACATGTTAAATGCAAATTGATTTGTATTCCACTGTGGTGAAATAAGTTCCTCCGAGGAATTATATTTAGTCAGTGCACTTGGTTGTAATTCTACTGTACCTTATACCAGGATTTCATTTAAATCATGATGAAAGCTTATGAGGAATGTTGTAGAAATTAAAGGACCAT
The DNA here is from genome assembly GCF_002007445.2 of Ailuropoda melanoleuca. Classification (NCBI taxonomy): domain Eukaryota; kingdom Metazoa; phylum Chordata; class Mammalia; order Carnivora; family Ursidae; genus Ailuropoda; species Ailuropoda melanoleuca. The sequence goes on along the minus strand of NC_048235.1, from coordinate 9,566,154 downwards.
AGACCAGAAACACCTAAAAAAAAGCTTATTAAGAGGCTGGGGTGCTCAAGGAAATAGGAACATAATTGAAGAACTCTTAATGTACATTTTATGAGCACATTTGTTCCTGCAGAGGCTCATAAAGCAGAAAAGTAGCCACTGTAATCTCTCTATTTCTAAAAAACGGAAAGGATACAAAAACGCATTGGGCTATTACTATCTAATTTAATGACCACTGTGGCAAATGTCACAGAAACAATTTAAAAGGATCAGGTAGACAACATTTCACATTTTGATTAAGGCAAATACAAGTTATTTCACAAAACTCATCACTGTTCTTTGAAAATGCTATTTCTGTATTTCTAACAAGATAATCACATCACATGAACACTCCCAGAAGTGTCTTTGACAATTTTAGGCTTTGAGGGAAGCCGTGCACATTTAATAACACCAGCCATTAAAAGGAACACGTACTTTCAACATACATAATGCTAATTTAACCTTAGTTTTGAAAACATGGAGGGAATATCTTCCTAAATTTTTTTTATTACATATCATAAAGCGTCCTGGAAAATAGCTTGACTATCTGAAAAAGTGAATGTTTGTGGAATGAAGTTACCTTATTTTGAAATGTCAGAATAAGATTCATATAGTACTCTATAAACTGTAAATGTAGTGCTATTTAAATCCCACTTCTGTCTGATTTCAAACATGAGATCTGAAATTTTCTATTTCTATTCTGAAGTTAAAGACAAGTGGGATATTTAAGTTTTCTTCTTTGACTCAGAGTATGGAGAGTAGATATGGAAAGAAACAAGCAGGAGGGCCTTTCAGTACAGTACATTAGAAAGACTTAATGGGGAGCCCTTAGGGGGTGCAGTCAGTTGAGCATCCAAGTCTTGGTTTCAACCTGGGTCTTGATCTCACGGTCGTGGGGCTGAGCCCCACATTGGGCTCTCAGCTCAGTACAGTACATTAGAAAGACTTAATGGGGGGCCGTTAGGGGGTGCAGTCAGTTGAGCATCCAAGTCTTGGTTTCAAGCTGGGTCTTGATCTCACGGTCGTGGGGCTGAGCCCCACATTGGGCTCTCAGCTCAGCAAGGAGTCTGCTGAAGTTTCTCTCCCTTTCCCTCTGCCCCTCCCTGCGCTCACTTGCACACATGCTTGCTTGCTCGCTCTCTCTCTCTCCCTCTCTCTAATAAATAAATAAATAAATCTTTAATACTTCACGAGAAGTTATAAAAAAAAAGGATACACAGAAAGATACATCTATATTATCAATATACAGCTAGAACTAAAATATCTACAAAGTTCACTAAATCATATGTCAAATATAAATAACAAGGAAATTTACTGACCTTGGCAAAGTACACATTTTTTAGACAAAATAAGCATTTTTGGTTTTTGAGAGTTATTGCCAAGTTTTAGCCTATGTATTGCCTTTCAAAACAAACTGATCATAGAGAATATATATTAATTTATATTCATAACTTCTGACAGCCGCTGGAAAGGAGTAGTAAAATAAAAACTTGACAACTCACTCGTTTCAGTCTGGCCTGCTTAAAGAAATTAGCAGGCTAATTTGGTTATTTGTTCCACAAGGAGTTTATAACATGAGAACAAATGTGACCATATACAGATCTAACTGGAGTGCATTTTATCCTTCTATTCCAAATAAAATTAAACACACTTGACAGCTATGGGTTTCCCAGAGATACAGTACTGCCCCATTCTTCCCTCTTTCACTGATGGCCCCCCTTTACTAAGAGACCCCATAGACCCACTGTTAATAGGAGAGACATCTAAGTTGCCTTCAGCTGGGAGAAATATCTTTCCTAAATTAATAATGTAAACCTAAAATGTAATCAACTGGGATGGGCTGAAGACGGTTCCTGAAAAATGTCCACATTCTTATCCATGGAACCTGACAGGACGTTTCCTTACATGGCTAAAGGGATTTTACAGATAGTTTTAAATGAAGAATCTTGAAATGGGAAGATTCTTCTGATTGCCCAGGCAGGCACAGCATAATCACAAGGGTCCTTAAGAGAGAGGCGCATGGAAGGTAAGAGTCAGACGAGAAGATGCAACCAAAGCAGCATAGGTACAGTGTTGTAGGGTCAGGAGTCAAGAAACAAGAGCCACCTGTATAAGCCGCAGAAGGCAAAGAAATGAATTCTCTCTTACAGCCTCCAGAAGGAATGCAGCCTCACTGACTCACTTTATACTTCCGACCACTAGAACTTTCAGTTAATAAACCTATGGTATTGGAAGCCCTTGTTTGCAGTCATTGGCTACAGCAGCAATCAGAATGTAGCACACCAACGAGTTGGCAAAGCCAACCAAGAATGGGAAATTCGCACCCTGGTCCTTCAGACATATTGACACAATTCGTCTGTGCTAAGACAGTCCTGCAAGGTTATCCATGTCAGTAAAGAAAATAGAGGACTGATAGGTACACAGTCACAGTAAATCAAACACTTTCTTCCATTTCATGATTTCAATAACAAGCGCCTATTAATTATGTTTGTGCTTACAGCCACTTAAGATTAGAAGACCTTTTAGCATATCGTCATGAAAACAGCTAGGAAATACCTTGTTTAAAGCTGCGTTTGAATTTAGGGGGAAATAGTTATAATGCTTTTTGATTATTTTTCTTTGTTGGTTGAAATAAATTATTATATTCATATGTGACTTGTTTTTCCACCACAACTGCTTGGTGAGAGCTGTATTTTCAAATTTAGGATACAAATTACCAATAAATCTGTTGTTCAAGCAAAAACAAAACAAAACAAAACAAAAACCCTCAAAAATAAATTACCAATTTTTAAGCACTATTAGGCTCAGCCATTGCCTTAATAATGTTGAAGAACAGGTAACACTGACAAGAGATAAATCTTATTCTTTGCTAAATTATCTTTACTGGCACTTACTGCTTACTTAAGCCAAACAAATATCCGTTGCATGTTGATATGCCAGGCTCCGTACTGGAAAGAAGCAGGGAAAAAAAAACATGGTCCCCCTCCCCGCCCCCCTTGGTGTTCACATGGTTGTAGAGGAAGGGCCAGATAATGAAATAGAACGTCTATTAGAAACACCGATTATGGGATGCCTGGGTGGCTCAGTCGGTTAAGCAACTGCCTTCAGCTCAGGTCATGATCCCAGGGGTGCTGGGATCGAGTCCCTCATCGACTCCCTGCCCAGTGGGGAGTCTGCTTCTCCCTCTGCCTGCCACTCCCCCCTGCTTGTTCTCTCTCTCTCTGGCAAATAAATAAATAAAATCATTAAAAAAAGAAGAAAGAAAGAAAGAAAGAAAGAAAGAAAGAAAGAAAGAAAAAGAAAAAGAAAAGAAAAGAAAAGAAAAGAAAAGAAAAGAAAAGAAAAGAAAAGAAAAGAAAAGAAAAGAAAAGAAAAGAAACACCAATTGTTGGAGTTATTTTAATGAATATCTGTGCAGTAGGTAGAATGCAGAAATTGCTGGAACCATTGTTACTGAAAAGCATCAGAGAGGAACCACCAGCCTTCAAGAACTTTTCCCAGTCTCCTAACCAGAAGGAGCCTGCCCTGTTTTCGATGTTCTGTCACAGTTGGCTTGTGTGACTCCCAGAAGACATGAATTACCTGGGTTGCAATAAGATGTACTGTCTCTTATCAGCTCTCTTCCAGATTGTAGGATCTTGGAGAACAGGGATTTTGTCTCCTGAATGTTATATGTTTTTCAGGTAAAGAAGCTGCAAATGCATCTGGGGCTGTGTTTTGCCAGTGCAAATCTCTTCCAATACCTATTTTCATCATATACGTTTATCAATATCAACACTGTGTGGGTCTAGCTCTTGCCACAAATATTGTGAAAAATGCAAATATTAAAACCATAAGGAAGGATTTTCTTGGACTTTGCTACATTTTGGTGTAAATCTTTGACTCAAGCAGGAATAAGTCTAATTTTTGCACAAATTAGGCACGTGTAAATTACGCACAATTGCATAAATCTTGTCAACTCTAAAAAATTTTATTAACTATTTTATGGATCGAAATTACATTTTTAGGACTATTCCTCTAGATGTTTAATTAATAAAATAATAGCCCTAGTAGTATCAAAAAGCCTGATATGTAAAATTCCTTCTGGAAAGATTCAATTTCTCTTGTTATTTTATCAAAATAGATCTATTCTTTAAGCATAACGTGAAACTGGAAGTAAACTTTCAAAGTGTGACTATGTTTAAATAAGAGCAATGCAAACAGTATCAGGAGGTGTGCATTAGCTAGAAAATCAGCCGGTAAGTCTATATATGTTAATATAGGTTGTTGATCTTAAAAAAAAAACAAAACAAAACTTCAAATCTTAATGTTTTTCTCTGTCACTGGGATGCCACATTCTTAGTTACAGTGGTTTAACTAGAATGATTTGTTCTGCTTTCCAACACAAGCAGAAAATGTCAGGTTTCCAATTCAACAGACTGTAAATGAAGGGCAGCGTGTGCACCTACCCACCCACATACACACACAGTCACTTGCAGGTTAATTTTTTTCTAGATGAACTCTAGAAAACACAGCCTCGGGATGATTGATTTCTGATGCTAATTGCTCTTCTGCACGTATCATACTCTCCCTGGTCCAGACAGTTACGACAGAAGAGATGCTACTTCCATAATCAAGTCTGGCATGAGGGGTGCAATGCTGGTAGATGATGTGGAAAAATACGGACCAGACATTTCATCCATAATTGATTACAAACCGAATGTATTATTCCAAAAACCACAATTCTAGTCAGACCTTATTCCTGTTAAACTATTTCTTTCTGTTGCTGTTTTGCTTTTTGTGGAGTATTTCCATGACTTTCCAAAATTGGATTATTAAACTAAGACAAAGATCTCCTACAGCAATTAGAGCAACTGAATGCTCCAGTGTCCACATGTTTCCCTGAAAGATCAAATTCCACACACGGCGCACAAATGCTCCATCTGCACTGGAAGATTATGAACACTCACTAAAACATCTACTTTCACTCAGAACCACATTTGTGATTCTTTTCTCCTTCGTAAATATAATTGTATTAATATTTGATGAGCGTTATGTGAATGAATTGTTAACATTTGGGCTGTGAAAAAGAAAATCGTACTTTAAGGATGTATTTGAATTTAGCTGGTAAAATGCAAGCAGCAGTCAATATTCTAGCTTTTCCATGTGAACATGTAACGCTTAAGAGTATTTTGATTAACACTTTGGGATCATAACTTCAACATGAATTTATATTACGTTCAATAGGTACTTTCCAACTACATCGAGGAAGCCTAAAACTTTTAAGACGTCCCTATACATTTTCCCCTTTCATAAATCGAAGGGCCAGGTGATCAATCCTTTGCCAGTGACCAACTCTATGTCATAACAGTAAAATTTATTCAAGGAATATTCACTGAAAACATTAACTGTATAATTAACCAGGGACTCGTTGATTAAATGAATTAACTACCTAAATTTGCCTGGCTGCATAATTATACACTTTAGCATTTTTCCAAAGGATGTGGTAGTTTTCATTTCTTCAACAAAGGTTTACTATGTGTATATGATGTTCAAAGGCAATCCGCTAGGGACTGAAAATTAAAGAGGGGGCCGAATACACATTGATTTGGAGGCCTGGAGGGAATTCAGACCGGTAGTCTCAGGACCCCATCATTACAGAGTGCAGAGTAAGAAAACAAGCATTCTAGGAAATGAGGCTTTTTGAAAGAAGAGAAGATATCAGAAATGGACATCTGAATGATGAACATGTGAAAGCAGCTGAAGACAATAACTGAGTGGAAATAAAAATGACTCTCAGCAGAGGAAAGGACATATGCTAGAGGCAAGAAATAATGTGGGGTAGAAATAAAAGTCTATGAGCCTGGCTGGAATATACTGAACAAGAGAGGATCAAGGAGCAGAACTTAGATGTCAGCAAAAGATAGATCTTCATGAACATGTGAGGCATATTAAGAAATTTAGAGTTTATCCTGTGGGCAACCAAGAGCAATTAAGCACGTTAGAAAAAAAAAAAATGATCAGGGCACCAGGGTGTCACAGTCAGGTAAGCATCCAACTCTTGATTTCAGCTCAGGTCATGACCTCAGATTCACGAGATCGAGCCCCAAATGGGGCTCCATGCTCAGTGCGGAGTATCCTTGAGATTCTCTCTCTCCCTCTCCCTCTGCCCCTCCCCACCCCATGCTCTTGCTCTCTCTTTCTAAAATAAATTCATCTTAAAAGAAAACAGAAAATGATTAGAACGGTCAGATTTGCACCCTAGCAGTGTGGCAAAGGGAATGGAAATCATTCCAGCCAAGAAGGCACTGCTCTGTAGTCACTTCAATTTTTGCTGTCAATTACTTCCATACCATTTCCCTTCAATCTGGTTACATGGGTGGCAACACAATGAAATAAAGGGACGGCAACAGCTACCTTTAAGACTTAAGGGAGTTATAGTTTCCCTGTTACTGTTAACTTCTATAAAAATAAAGCAAAATAAATGAATAGGAACAACTTGTTATCCTTTCATTCTTAACAATACTCCAACTTTCCTCAGTGATCATTTGGTCATTTTGGTATTTCGATTTATTAACAAGACCTTAAGGACTATAATTTATTAAAAGAGAATATTAGAATGTAACTAGTACCTCAAATTAAAACCCGTTTTTCCAAATGGATAAAATAAGGAATACTGATGATAAGGATCTATATAAAACTATTGTTTTTTTAACATTTATGTATTTGTTTGAGAGAGAGAAAAAGAGCACATGAGCAGGGGTGGAGCAGAGGGAGAAGGAGAGGAAGAGAATCTCAAGCAGACTCCCGCTAAGCATACAGCCCATCTTGGGGCTCGATCTCACAACCCCGAGATCATGACCTGAGCCAAAACCAACAGTCCGGATGCATAGCCGACTGACCCACCTGGGCACCCAAACACTTTATTAGTTTAAAAACATCAACGTGTTTGGGGCGCCTGGGTGGCTCAGTCGTTAGGCGTCTACCTTCAGCTCAGGGCGTGATCCCAGAGTTCTGGGATCGAGCCCCGCATTGGGCTCCTCCGCTGGGAGCCTGCTTCTTCCTCTCCCACTCCCCCTGCTTGTGTTCCCTCTCTCGCTGGCTGTCTCTGTCAAATAAATAGATAAAATCTTTAAAAAAAAATCAATGCGTTTAAGTGTGTTTACATGTTTTATTTATCTACATTTCTAGGCCAAGCCTCTATTATTCACTGCTCTGAATCATAATTCACATATTTTTATTGTTGAAAATATAAATGACAGAAATTTAAAATATTCTATATTAATTTTACATATTTTATATTTGTATTGTACTTATCAAGTTTGTAATTTCTTTAACTCTGAAGCCTTAATAGAACTTGTTTCTGACATCCCTTAGGCTCTTGACAAAAAATAAGCCTCTCTCTGTCCATGCTTCTTTGGGCAGCCATCCAAGACGATCTTCCCCCATATGTAATACATACGTGAATTCGTAACAAAAATGTTCTGAGAGAAGAAAATTAGAACAAAACACCTGAATATGTTATAGCAGTGACAGTGCCTACCAAAGATTTAAAAGGCCATAGAACACCTCCTCAGGTGTCCTAGTATTATTGATGCTACTTAATCACTAATCCACGACACTTTTGCAACAGGGTATGCACCTTACACATACGAGTCTGCTGTTGCACATTTCCAAAAGGTTCTTACATGATACAAGACTTTAAAAAAAACAGAAGCTGTATCAACAGTTCCAAGTATCCTAACTTACAGGGTACACTAGCACAGTAAAATGCAACTCCTGAATAACCTTTGATAATAATTCTCAAGCAGCAGCAGGCATTCACATTCCTGTCTGACCGTGTCAGCCGCTCTTCTATGTATTTACCTGTTCATTTATCTATCATTTTGAGGGTTTCTTTGTGTTCAACCATTTCCAAAAAAAAATTGATATACTTTCTAGAAATACATTTAGTTCGATGGATAAAATGTAAAAAGAAGGAGAAAACTGACAAGGAGAAGCAGGCTGGTTTTTTGTTGTAATAACAACAGTAAACTACGTGCTAGGTGTTTGATGTCTGATGTTGTCAAAGGCCAAAGTCTTTTATTGCAGTCACTGATTTAACAAATCAGGCAGTCTTACCTTAGGAGTTGTGTATTTCAAAGGTAAAATCATAAATTTAGGCCACAAATCTCACACTTTCCTGACTTTCACTTAACTATTACATTTTTAGTGATTGTGTTTATTTCTAACCTTTATATTCACAAGAGGTGACGTTGGTAATCTTCATTTCTAAAAACAACTTAAGAACATTGTTCTCCATTTTTCAAGCCAGATGGCATTGCAACTGTCTTTTTCAAATAAGGTATAATGAAGCTAGTCAAAAAAATCTGTCTTTCACAGTCAAATTATAAATGTAAACAAGAGAAAATTCATGTTTTTATCCTTAATAAATATGTGTCAGTGGGAAATGTATTTATGATATCTTAAAGAAAAAGGCAAAGATTTTCATGGTGTTAATCAAGGATCGTTGGTACACGTGCTCCTTAATTACTTATGAAAACAAAGACATATTTTTCCTATAATTTCCTTCTGAAAATTAGAAACAATGAGTATCACTGAGAAAAATATAATTTAGCTTCTTTTCATCTCCACTGCTCCATTCCTTATACCTTCCATGCCCTATATTTACCAATAAGTTATTTAATCCATTATCTACTCAGACAATTCCTTTAAAAAAAAAGAGATATTCACATTTAAGCAGTTACATTGCTTAAGTCTTCTTCCTAGAATAATGATCATTTCCTAGCCTAACCACTAAAATCCACCCAAAATATACCAATCATCTACTGGCCAGATTTTCCTGTTTATCATCCCATGCCCCTCTAATATATCTCAGGGACTACCACCCATTTTTACTTCAAACACTATTAACGGTTCCTGTCGCTAGCTCCCAACAAGGAATGCATTTCCTTCTGCAGTATGGTCCCTATGTACAGAAAGAAATTGTCTTCTATATTACCTTCTTAGTAGACGCACAGAAATGTGTGAGGAACTTAGGGTGGTATAAAGATGTCTTTTATCGAATCATTACATACAACAGTACATGGTAACGGCAGATAGATCCTTCGGCAACATTTATGTGACAAACTGTAGGAAACAGGTATTAAGTACTGATGGAAGAGGGAGTTGGAATATGAATACAGCCATGAGACATGAGTAGGTATCAGGAAAGAAGAAAGAGTACTTCATACAAAAAACAAGAGCAAACAACAATGTATATTTGGCAATCACTGGGGAAATCATCTTGACATTTTACAGAGAAAGTCGGCAAAGTGTTAGAGCATTTTATAAAAGAACAATATCTGGAAGATAGTTTCAACTTGGAGGCAAACTTTAAAGACAGAAGGTATTCAGGGAAAGATATTCCATAGGTTTTATAAAGAAGCTGTTTTAATAACCAACACTAAGAGAAAACATTGGTTTCTACTGTAAGTCTTCCCCTATGCTGTTAATTGGTCTCTAGCATTTGGCGAAATGCTTTCCTGAACACGTTATACAAAATGTTAAAGCTTCCAAATCCACCCTAAAATACCCTATTACTTCGAAAACTATTATTGCTCAAATGTGTGCCATAATTTGGTGAAATGGGAGAAGGTATTAATTATTACTAAGCCACCTTTATACTTCTAATTAATAGTTAGATGCTAATTGTGAAGTAGTAAGAGAGCCAATCATCTTCAGGATATCCACAATCTTGTTGTAAGATGGACTGACAGACAACTGTGACTTCGTGAAAGCTCACCCTATAGTATACAAACAATATATATAACATTTAGCCAATGTCTATCATGTGCTAGGCTAAATGCATTGCTTACATCTCATTCAATCTCAAAACAGCTCCTTGAACTAGTTTATTATTAGTAACCTCATTTCAGAGAAGAGTACAAATAGATCTCATAGAAGGTAAGTGAATTGTCTAAGGTCTCAAAGAGTACAGTGTGGATTCAGGGTTTGAACTTGAAGACAGTCCCTACTCAACAAGGATGTTATAGCTATTCTGTTAAAACCGCAAAATTACAATTTTTTTTTCTTAATTAAAACTGTTCTTCCAAAACATCTGTTTGAGAATGTGATTGGTAAAACATTATATAATTCTATAGTTGTTCAGCGAACACTGGGAAATAAAATGTAAAATAATCAATTGTTCATGTTAAGTACATGTACAAAGGACTATGAAAGTAATGTTAGTTTTTTAAAAGATGCGTTTCATGCTTGTAATGTATATACTATTTATATTTTTAAGTAACAGTTGTACACATCCTCACATGATCAGAACAAAAATGCATGAAAATCCACTGCCCATGGTATGGCAACATACATTCCAGCAGCCCATTAGTTTTTTGCCAGATCGATCCAGAGTCTTAGATGCCAGACAACCCTCTTAAGTACGTCAGGCCTGTGCCAACCGGCTGTTGCCTCTGGAGTCATGATTACCAGTTGATCTGGTTTTCAGTATTGTTAATGCCGGCATTTTCATATTGCAAAGGCACAACCTCTTATTGCTACTGAATTACTATGTGTTCACCCTAGAGTGTGACATGTTCACTCATCAGTCTCTGATCCCTGCCCCCCACTCCCACTTTTTTTAAAATAAGCCCTATGCCGAAGGTAGGGTTTGAACTCAAGATCAAGAGTTGCATGCCCTATAGACTGAGCCAGCCAGTCGCCCCTCTGTTTTTCCCCTTTAATGTGTCTATTGCATGTGGTACTCTGAATACACCAAAAAGATTTCATGGAATTTCCCCTCAGAACACCAAAAAACGCACTTTCAGAACTAAGGAGCTGATGAAATAGTCCTAGTGATTTGGGATTTCTGACTAGCATATTAATGCCCACAGCATATGCACATTTAAATAATTCTGTAGTTGCCACTGTAAAGACAGCAGATAAGTGTAAGTTAATGTCATTTACTCCATAATCTACCCTAAGGGTAAAAACTCTAAGTCAGAGGTATACCACTTGTTTAATTTTTCATTAAAATGTACAGATAGTTATTTAATTTGACTTAATTTCAAGTTGGGGCATTGTCTAACTTTTCCATCAGAAACAGTCCCATCCTGCATAGAGTACAGCATCAGATGAAAACAAACCAAACCCATGGCTAAGGATTCATTTGTCCACAGTAGTCTGATGAGGTCAGAATTACATAGTCTTTCATATTTATCATGATTAGTCTATGTTGCCTCCAGGCATATCCTAATGAAACTTCTTGCTCCTGGTAACACATTTCAAGCTGCCAGAATGTACAACAGAAGGAGAAATGAAATAGAAATTTATTTTAATGCCTATCGTGAGCAGCAGGTTATCAAGTACTCTAAACAAAACATTTATTTTTTGTTGTCCCTCCCTCCCCTGAGGCACACCTAAATGCCAACAGATCACTGACAGTCTCAATTTTCAGTAAAAAACTTAGTGAAAAAAAAAAAAAAGAAAAGCCTTAAGTATGATTGAACTCTATACTGTTTAACACAAGAACAGCAAGTTCTTATAGAATGTCATGGATATTGCTTTCTACCAGATCTTTATTGTTTGCTTAATTTTGATTTCTGGATCAAATCTTGTGAAGTTTTAAACAAGTGTCAGGAGTATGCACAATCAAAAACAAGAATCAAATTTGAGTATCAGAATAACTCTTCTTTCAGTCGGTTACCTCGTCAATTGCCTTTCAATGAATTTTGCATGAGGGTTTGTTCACTGAACTGATAAACCAAAGTAATGATATCAAAAAACAGGTTTTAGATACACTGAACACTTCCCTCATGAACACTCATGAACACTCCTTTCCTCATGACCATTCCTAAGTTAATATATGAAAATATTTTTGGTGATAACATTTTACGCTGCTAGAAACAGCAGTGTGGTGAGATATAAAATTAATTTAATCAAATCAAGTCAAGTCTATGAGATGACATTACAAATTTCAAAATGTATCAATGCAAATCTAAGGGGATAGCAGTTGGGCCAGCCAATTCCTATAAAATAGTATTAGAATACAAATTACTTGAAAAATTGGGAAAGCAATCAACAGTAAATTTGCTGCTCAATCTAGATAAATGTTGAGAGAGAGAGAGAAAAAATCACTATGCAAATCCTAAGGGTCAATAAATAGAATGATATCTAACTCATCACTAAAAAGGATTGAAGTTAATTCGCAGGTTTATACAGGATTTGAAATCTTTTCAACTCACCTCGCTTTACTGTTGGTTACTATGAGATAATACTATGGTGTGAAAGCATTTATTCACACTAGGCCTGACTCGCTCAAGAGAAGCAAGATTATATTGTATAGGGGCGCCTGGGTGGCACAGCGGTTGGGCGTCTGCCTTCAGCTCAGGGCATGATCCCGGAGTTATAGGATCGAGCCCCACATCAGGCTCTTCCGCTATGAGCCTGCTTCTTCCTCTCCCACTCCCCCTGCTTGTGTTCCCTCTCTCGCTGGGTGTCTCTGTCGCATAAATAAATAAAATCTTAAAAAAAAAAAAAAGATTATATTGTATAACAGAATCTGTTTTTGAAACATCTATTGAATATACATGACAACCAAATATGCTTATAAATCTTAAAACTATCCAAGTAGATTAGGTTCAAACATGGACCATTTTTCCGAGGTAAAAAAGCAACACTTTCTCTCATGTAACTCAATCCTATCTTTTTTTTTCAATGTTCACAATGTTAGTCAGGGATTATAAAAGTAGGCACATTCTTGGAGCACGTGGGTAAACTTGGTGGGTTGAGGGTCCAACTCTTGATTTCAGCTCAGATCATGATCTCGGGGTCTTAGGATCGAGTCCCTCATGGGGCTCCATGCTCAGCGCAGAGTCTGCGTGTCCCTCTCCCTCTGCTTCCCTCCCCTCCTCCACCACGTGCAGTCTCTCTCTCTCTCTCTAATAAATAGATAAAATATATTTTTTTAAATAGCCACATTCTTAATATATAGTCATTCTAAGTCATTTTAGGTTCAATCATAAGAAACTTGCCAATATTGAAACTGTCTTTGCCTTACAAAACCAGTAATCTCAAATACTTCAACATAATATATTTGCTCCCCTCAAATCTTAATCAGAATCCTTCCTAAAGACCCAAGTTTCAAAATAAAGAGAAAGGAAGCTATCTTATGGCTACTACATTCAGTCTATACCATCTGTCCCCACAGTGGTGTCTGCTAACCTCAGAGTTAGCAAAAGATCTTCTCCCTATTGGGTATGGAAGTTCTAACTTCTGGTACTTGTGAATGTGACCTTATCTGGAGATAGGGTCTTTGCCCATATAATCAAGTTGAGTTCATTTTGGATTAGAGTGGCCCTTAATCCAATGCCTGGGGTCACTATAACGCCAAACAGAGCCAGGGAGACACGCACACCCAGGAGAACCACAGTGGAGGACGTGCTGACAAGCTAAGGAACACCCGAGGTTGCTCTGAACCACCAGACGCAAAGGCAGAGCCACGGAAAAGATCTTCTGAACCTCAAGAATGACCTACTCTTAATGATGCCTTAATTGTGGACTTCTGTCCTTGAGAACTCTGAGAATAAACTTCTGTTGTTTTAAGCTCCCAAACTGTGTTAATTTGTTAAGAACTGTCAAGGGCACCTTCACCTGAGGTTCCCGTAAGGACCAGGGTTGTCTTCCCCTGTGGACATGGTCTCCCACTCACAGAAGTTACAAAAAGAGTGTAGCACTGACACTGGATATGTCAAATCATGTCTTCTGGAGCCCTCAATATATGTATGACACATCGCATACCAGGAAGAAAATGATGTCCCTCCATCCTTCCTTATGCTCTGTTAGATGGGACCAAAGCAGTAGTCCTTGTGCCCCAAACGTCTTACAGTATATTATGGACTAGATGTTTATATCTCACCAGAATTTATGCGTTGAAATCCTAATCCCCCACCCCCTCATGTGATGGTCTACAGAAGTGGGAACCTTTGGGAGGTCATTGGTCATGCGGCGAGAACCTGCATGAATGGCATCAGTGCCCTTATCAAAGCCAGAAGACAGCTATCAATTTGGGCCCTCAACCAGACATCCACTAGGCTAGTGCCTTGGTCTTAGACTTCACAGCTTGCACAACTGTGAGAAATCAGTGTGTGTTGTTTAATCCAACCCGTCTACGGTATACTGTTAACAGCAATCCAAACAGACTGTCGACACATCACATTAGTGAAAAGAACCCTTCTGTGTTTGTTTTCATTTTGCTTACAGTTCCCTCTTCCCTGAGAAACGTTATGAACAGTTGGGGGTTGAGCTGAAGGACAGTTACCTTGTCCTCAGCAGAATTCACCCATCCCTATGAATCTGCTTTTCTCTTTCTCCTAAACAAGCACTTACTTCATAACCCAAAGGAGTCCAGGGTTTACATTGGGAGTGGGGTGGTGGTGGGGATGAGGAATTTTCTTCTAGAAATATGTGGGTATGTTTGAGTCCTAGAGTCTAAGCTCAAGCTGGGAATCAACCATTTCTAGCAGAATCTACGGAATCTCTGCTTCACAAATGTTCTCGGGTTCTTAAGTACCTGCTGTAGTAATGTAGAAGGAGATGCAGATATTTACCATGGAGATGCTGGGCATGTGAAATCATATATAGAAAGAAAATATCTCATGAGAAATAAAGAAAAAGAAGTAAATTCTTGATTAAATATGCAGGGAATTTAAAATATGTTTTACATCAACTACCAAAGTAAACAAACAAAAAACATGGGTCAGGAAAAAAAAAAAAAAAGGCTACATCAAGCATGTCTATCCATATCTAAGCAAAGCTAACAGGATTCCCAAAAAATTCACAAAGTCACATGTACTCTATTAGAGGCTCACAAAACATGCACGGGTTCTTAAAAACAACTTCACATGTAACGTTGAAAGGGTTTGTTAAGTATTCTTCATATTGAAGGGGAACAAATATGCCATCCCAAAAGGTATCACTTTGGCATGTGGATCATTTTGAGCTGAAATCAAAACCTAGCCAACTCAGGAAAAAAACTCTGACCTCTCCCTTAACTGCCTAAAGTAACTGAGACAGGGGAGCTGTACTCACAGACAGCTATGACCTGGGGTAACTTTTTTGATCTGAAAAGCTTAGCTATCTGGTGGGGTAAACATCTGATTACAAACATCTGCTCTTACCTTCCTGAAAATCACTCCCTTCCCTTTTGAAGACCCAGCATCTCAGGCCCCCCTCCCATCCCTCTGCCCACCTTGCCTTTGGGTTTCACATTGTTATAGGAATTCCATACACATGAAATTTGTTTTCCTCCTGTTCACCTGTCTTATGTCAATTATTAAGCCAGCCAGAGAACCTGGAAGCAAAGAAGGGAAAATTTTCCCACCCTTACAATACTGAACAATTAATAGAACACTTAAGTTTATGAGAGAGAAAGTATATGGAGGGTCAAAACAATAGATTTGCTTTCTTTAAAAGTAAAATACTAGGATGATTTTCACCACTTGGAAATGGACTTGAATGAAGACAGCACTCAGGATGTTCTAATAAACTGAGAGAAGACAGATATCTCAGGAAGCTCAGTTGATGGTAACCTGGGAATCTTGAAAGAACTTGGCTTTGCAAGTCTCAACTGTTGCTGATCCAACTTGAATATACCTTTGTTTGGGCTGCGCTCAGCTCAAGATACAGAAATGCAACATTTCTAGGAAGTTCTTCCCACCTAAGACCCCTCCTTGCTTACATTCTCTCCCAGTATGATCTCCAGGCAGGAGGGGGAACACTCCTCATTGTTCAAATGGGTGCAGTGCTGGCAAAGAGTTTCACTCTTGACTCTTGCACATCAACTACGTGAGGTAGTGAGTTTATTATAAAGTACAACTTCATTAATGAAAAATACTTTACTGGGGAAAACAAGGTTCTGTTAAGGACAAATAGAATCATAATCAGGTTGTAAGAAATCTACTGGAATAATTTTTAAGAAGATAAATACATATAGAGATTAATAGGATTTAAAGGTTGTAATTAACTTGAGTATCTTTCAAGTCCTTAAATTCCCTGTCGAGGACGGTTTAATAAATGCAATCGCCAAGGGCATTTGAAGGAGAGGGACTACTTTCATCATAAGTAAAAACACTTACAAGTAATAAAAGAAAAGTCTATATGGCCATGTTTCTGCCTAAGAAAGAAGGAATAAACAATATTGATATAACAAACCATTAGTCTAATTAAATATGTACATAAGGTAAACATTTTTACTCTTTATCATAAATATGCCCTTATTCAATGGAAATTAGGACTGAATAGCAGTTTAAAAGCTAATGACTCTTAGCTCCTGCTTCAGTGAGGTTTATCCTCTCTAAAAGGATCCTGCCTGTGGGGCCACTGCTACCAGGAGTTAATTAGGCCTTCTGGCCATCATAGCAAGAAAAGCAACAGTTTATTGTGCTCTTTAATGAACACTTCATTTCTCAATTTTACTACATTTCTCCTATTTTTGGCATATTGTATCTAAACAAGTGCAAAGGTTGCTTAAATATAATTTCAGGAATGGTAAGAAAATCACCTGATTTTGGTCACTTGTAGATCACGTATTTAGCTGAATAGCTTATTCAAAGATATTAAAATGTAGGATCATTGAGAGTTTTCGTGGGCACAGCATGCTAGGGCACTGGGAAAACTTAATTTATACAGCCACTACGTGAAAACAATCCCATGTCCTCCAAAACAGAGATGCTAGGGTGAAGGGGGCAGTGATAGCAAGCTTCTCTTCATTAAGGTGCAAAACCTGTTTCACTGGTCTCCAAATGCAGAAGATATGCATAAAACATCTCCTGTGACTACAGACCATAATTAGCTTGGTGCCAAGGCTGTCTGTCTTAATAAGTACATAAATAAGTAACATTTATATTAGTATTTTATGGCTATTGTGGAAGTGAATTACAAGAAACTTTTCTTACGTGGATTTTCCATGGTATATTTATTTATCAGATATTATGTGAATGCCTACAACACAGTCTTCAATATTTTCAAACAGAGTAACAGGTAAAATAAACCTACTGTATTGTAATATCTTCTGTATGATGAGTTTCTAATAGTTTCTTCATTGCCACCTTGTAAGACATTTAAAGAAATAGATCCGGTATTTGTGTAGAGCCTCTCATTGGGAGCAATTTCAGCTCTATACATAAGAAATCCTAAGTATTCACAAAACATTCAAAATTTGATAAGAACGTTCATTAGTAAAGTATTATTGATATTGAAAAATTGATAGTAACTTAATAACTCCATAACAGACAATGGTTAAATTATAGTACACTCATTAGGCAGTATGATGAAGCAATTAGAAATGAGGTTGGGGAAGAGTTATCACTCATGGAAAAATGTGTAAATACAGCTTAAACAAAACAGAGCTTAAAAACTAAAAATACAGGGGCACCTGGGTAGCCCAGTCAGTTAAGCAACCAACTCTTGATTTTGGCTCAGATCATGTCTCAGGGGTCATGGGATAGAGCCCTGCGTAGGGTTCCATGCCCAGCATGGAGTCTGCTTGGGATTCTCTCTCTCCTCTCCGCCTCACCGCCCCCAAACCACACACTCATTGTCTCTCTCTCTCTCTCATTAAAAAAAAAAAAAAAAAATCTTAACAGGGACGCCTGGGTAGCTCAGTAGATTAAGTGTCTGCCTTTGGCTTAGTCGTGATCCCAGGATGCTGTGATCGACTCCCAAGTCAGGCTCCTTACTCAGCAGGGAGTCTGCTTCTCCCTCTGCCTACTGCTCCCCCTGCTTGTGCATGCTCACTCTCGCTCTCTGACAAATAAATGAATAAAAAATTAAAAAACCAACAAAAAAACCCTAGAAATACAGAACAATCCAATTTTATAAAAGAACCAACAAATGAAATCAGAGAAAATTTTCATCACACATAAATTAAACACTGTAAGTATGTTCAAAACATATACATAGTGCGTTAGACCTGGGTGTTGGGATAGGGTATCAATTGTTTTTTTTTCTTATACTATGTTTTCCCCATATTCTAAAATTAAAACCATAGTGTTATGATAGTAAAATAATTTTTTTCAACTCTGAAAGAGTATACATGATTTCTAACTCTCCTTATCAATGTAAGATCACAGAGTATTATAAAACGCGGTTTCCAAAGTTTAATTCTCTCTGGTTCTCAGAAAAAATTAACTGAGTTATCATGTTACCACCGAGAAAATGGAGATCTCACACATAGATGAATAATATCTACTTAATCTGGTTTTAAAAAGGCAAACAAAATAGGCTTGTCTTAGAGGTCCAGCTCAAACAAGGAAAACTGAGCTACATTTAGCAAAACGTATCTCTTAGATATTTTCATTTTCATTTTATAAGTCATACCAACAACAGCATAGTTCATAAGGAGAGAGTTACAGCTAAAAGTATAAACACTCCTGAGTGAAGGGTAAAGAATAAGAGCATACCATACAACAAGAAATGTTAACGTAAAAATAGAAACAACTTTTAAAAAATCCCCTCTGCCAAGAGATTTATGACAAACATGATGAAAAGGCAAAGTAATATAGTCTGAAATGTTTTAAAGGATAATGTA
This sequence comes from Ailuropoda melanoleuca, assembly GCF_002007445.2. Classification (NCBI taxonomy): domain Eukaryota; kingdom Metazoa; phylum Chordata; class Mammalia; order Carnivora; family Ursidae; genus Ailuropoda; species Ailuropoda melanoleuca. Next base: position 9,547,583 of record NC_048235.1, on the reverse strand, counting down.
CACTGTCAGTTGCCACATTTGGTTTTTATCTGGTCATGCAAAGTGTCTTTATGTACTGTTTTGTAACAAAGATATGTTGAAAATGCTCAGAAATGTTTAGAAATATATGTATATGTTTTGTCTCCCTATTTTGGCCATAGGTAGCTGACTGAATTGAAACAGCCAAGGCGTGGACAGTTCAGGATTTTGTCTCTTTAGTGATCAATTTAGACTGTGCCATGGTCAATTTAACCATAATAAACCAATCCATCAAACTCTACCTATCCAGTTGCCATGCTCAGACAGGTAATTTAAGTAAAATCAAGAAGCATTTCAGCAACAGTTACCTTCCAATATTAGAGAGACAGAGAGGCAGACGGAGACTCAGAGACAGACACACAGAGACAGAGAGAAAGGCCCAAATCAGGTATCATTCCTATCACAGTTACTCACATGGTCCAATTAAAAACACATTCGAAACTGTCTCTCCCTGTTAACGGTTGGAATTTTGCAATGTTTCTCAAATATATGAAACGTATCATCGGTCTTGCAATAACTCAAAGTTCATGAGGTATTTCATATTATGTCTTAATTCTTTTTTAAGCACACCTGCCTACTACCTATACTATGTCTAAGACACTGTGGAATGCGGTAGAGATACAAGTTTAATGGATGCAACACATCTCTTGCTCTCAAGAGGGCTTACAGACTGATGGAAGAGACAGAAAGTGTTCAATTAAATACAGTCAGTGTTTGTTAGGGAAAGAATCGTAACCAAGGTCTGCAATAAATGCTCTGAGAAGAGGCATTACAGAAAAAATTCATCCAACAGGTCTTTCAGAGAACCATACGTAATGTAACAAGTATGCACGCTAGGATGAATACTGAGTCAAGAAGTAACATTTTGAGAGCAAATGCTAACAGGAACCAAACTTTAAGAATAATTGTCTGAAGACTTCCTCCTTAAATTCATCCAAGGAAGTTTCTAAATCTGTGTCTGTTTATTTTCCTCTGTTAGTGGACCCTTTCCTTTGGGATTCCAATCTCCTATATGATTCATAATGTATTTTTGAAAGAGAACCATGATGCAGAAAATGACTGCCCACAGGATATCAAAACACCTGAAGTACCAACATGAATGATGTTCCTTTACAATAAGGTTTGTTTTTTTTTAATGATAAAAATGATCACCAGCACATTTGAAGGAGTTCAAACATAATAATGGATCTAAGAATAACACGTTGTATTTAAAGACTTAGAAATAAAGTGATACACAGACAGTATTTTATTCTATTTTTTTTCAGGTATCTAAAGAAATACATAATCAATATATATTTCAAGTATAGGGTTATCAACAAAAGCTTTTTTAGCATATTGATCATGCATGTGTACACTAAATGTTCTTAGATAAGAACTCAAAACCTAGAAAATTCCAATGCAGAATTTTAACAATAAGTATCGAATTTAAATTGCTTGTTTTTACATATAGCAAGTGCAACTATTTTGTTAATATTAAGCAATATGTTTGTTCTCTTTCAACCGATACAAGACAAAAAACGCTTCTAAAATAAAGAGAACTCAAAGGAGAGTTACATCATTAACTGCAATTTAGTCCACATTTTGGGCTTCTGAAAAGCTAGATGCCTGTAAATATTTATCAAACTTTAGGTTCAGATACTAACAGATAGGTCTCAGTGCAGAATTAATCTAGATCTACCATTAGGTTTGAATTTTATTTGAACAAAATGTACATATGAAACAGAAACATCAAAGTGATTTGGAAGATAAGAATTCTTCTTCAAACGTAAAGCCATAGTTTGAGCTACAGAGAATAAGATGGAAGGGAAGGAAGTTAGATCTATGAGAAGAAATCACTTTTCCACTCATATTTTGGTGTTAAAAGTGAAAATAATAATATATTCAGTGACAGTATCATACATAATTGCCAAGTTTCCTAATTTTTAGAGCATTAGCAGTGCCCTATTCTTGTTCCAGGGGCTACCACTTTACCTGGGTCTTAGATTTTCCCACTCCCACTTCTCTAGGGGGTCATTTCTACAGCAGGAAATTTTCTAAAACAGAGAAAAAAAGAGTTTTCAGATATTAAGAATCTTGTCACTTATTACTTTTGATATTTATTGTCCTCATTGAGATACACACACCAAATTGTCAAAGAGCCTTTCAAAACCCCATTGCTAATGCTTAAACTTGACACTCTGCACAACCAAAATCATTGCATGCAGTAACGGTATGGGTCAACTTCTACGTATCTCTGCCTGACTACGGACCATTCCAGGAAAGAGCCAAGAGTAACTGTTATTTCCCTGTGTCTTTGTTCTCACTCTTGTCACAGACTGTACTAACCTTTGAACTCTTCCCTCTCCTCTGTCCTGAGCTCAACACATACCCCTACCAAGCACAATGTTTTTGGGGGTTTTCTTTGTTTTTTGTTTTAAGATTTTATTTATTTATTCGACAGAGATAGAGACAGCCAGCGAGAGAGGGAACACAAGCAGGGGGAGTGGGAGAGGAAGAAGCAGGCTCCCAGCGGAGGAGCCGGATGTGGGGCTCGATCCCATAACGCCGGGATCACGCCCTGAGCCGAAGGCAGACGCTTAACCGCGGTGCCACCCAGGCGCCCCAAGCACAATGTTCTTAGCGAAGGAAGTTCTATCCATCCTTCAAAGTCAAGCACAACAGGTAGCTTTGCTTCTGTAGAGACTTCGTCAGCCTCTTCTATTTCAGGCTAAAATGCCCCACATCCATGTTCCCAGCTTATTTTTCCATTTTATGACTTTGGTTGTATCTTATTTTATTCTCTTCCATCTTGCCTTTTCTACCCAATGGTCAAGGCCTTGAAGGTAGTAGAACAACGTCCTAGTTAAAAGCACAGACATCCTGTGTACATATATGCCTTTAATATAACGGGCTAAGACACCTGGCATTCTGTTCAACATTTTCCGTCTCCTTTTACTTCTTATACATGTGAGTAAGTCTATCACAAAATAATATTACAAGCATTAAGTTAAATGAGATATTGCATGAAAGTAAAATGCCTGAAACAAAGTAAATGCCAGGAAAAATAGTTATGAGCTTAAAGTACTGGCTATGTCATCAATGCAGATCATCTTGTGAATTCTTCGTAAAATTTGACATAATGGTTTACGTGCAAGAGGCACTCAAATGTGGAATTAAATTGGTATTCGTAACTGTACTCTTGAAATCTGAAAGCCAAGAGCCAATTTCTCCCAGCAGCAAACTTATTCAGGAATTCTTAAGTTCAAAATATGTTTCTTGGGTTGATGCACTTTCCAAAACTACCTGCATGATCTTAACTTTCAGTTATATAAACCCCAGTTACTGCTTGATATTGTCTTCTATGGATAACTAACTGAATCCTGGGGCACAAAATCTCAGACAGATAATAACAGCTAGACTTAGGCAGGAGAAAACACAGAAGTCTAACATCACATCATCTCCCACTCTCCTACAGTGCTGAGTACTTCTAACATCAGGCTACTGGAGACATGAAGCTCTCACTTAATAGGCAAGAAGGGGATGTGGAGGACATAAACTGAACCTGCAACCTGTGAAGGAGCGAATTTTACCACATGTTCTCTGGGCAGCATAAAAATAAAACCAAAAACTAAAACAACCACAACAACAAAAAACCAAACAGCTGTTCATCAGATACATGGATAATTTCACTATAGCTGATTTGGCACAGATGCAATAAAAATGAGTCTCTTTAGTGGACTTGAGTCTCAGGCTCATATCTTACTTGCAATAATGAACTCTGATAACTTGCATTACTTTGTAGCTGTATGCAACATGATTACATCTAGTAAGCATTAAAATCATCCGCTGGAAGGAAATCCCGTGAGATCTAAAGATGCCTATATGTAGATTTTAATCTTGTAAGTTCCATTAACAACAAACCAGTCTCTTTAAGTATGTATGTATATATTCTTCTAGCCAACTCCAAATCTTCTCTTTATATTTTTTTTCCCTAAAATTAATGGTAGTAATAGTGGCTAAAGGGGTGCCTGGCTGGCTTAGTCAGTGGAACGTGCTACTCTTGATCTCGGGGTTGTGAGATTGAGCCCCATACGGGGTGTAGAGATTACTTAAAAAAATAAATCTTTAAAAAAATAATAGTAATTAAATACGTTTTAGCGAATATTCTCAATGACAGTATAAATCTTTAGATTGGTAGGAGAAGGAAGGGAAGAATGAAGGGGGGTTAAACAGAAGGGGGAATGAAGCATGAGAGACTGTGGACTCTGGGAAACAAACTGAGGGCTTCAGAGGGGACATGGGTGGGGGATTGGGATAGACTGGTGATGGGTAGTAAGGAGGGCACATATTGCATGGTGCACTGGGTGTTATACGCAAATAATGAATCATAGAACACTACATCAGAAACTAAGGATATACTGTATGGTGACTAACATAACATAATAAAAAATATTATAAATAAAAAAATAAATTAATTTAAAAAGTTTTAAAAATTTTTTTAAGAATCTTTAGATTCAGAGAAGCAGACTGAATTGCAGTTGAGGAGAGAATAGAGATAAGGTACCTCAGGTACCACAGAAAGATCCTAGAAATAATTTTTAGAGTTTTCCTTAACAATTCTGTGCTAGCCAAGGAAGGCTGGTGCTTTATTACTATGTGGGCTGAGAGGTGGGGACATTGGTACCAAATTGGTTCTTTCCCAAGAAAAATTTCTGAGTGGAATGAAAGACAAGTAGAGTTGAATGAAGGAGAAAACAATTCTCTTGAATCTGTTATAAAAAGAGTGTGATGCCAGTTCTTCCCACCTGGATCTACTGATTCAATGCAGTTCCAATCAAGGTTCCAGCAAATTATTTCATAGATATTGACGTACAGTTTCAGAAGTTTACGAAGAAAGGCAAAAGGCTCAGAATAGCCAACAAAACATAGGAGAACAAAGCTGGAGGACTGACACTACCCAGCGTCAAGACTCAACAGTGCAGTAATCAAGACAGCATGGTATTGGTGAAAGAATAGATCAATAGAGCAGAATAGAGGGCCCAGAAATAGACCCTCATAAATACAGCCCACTGGTCTTTGATAAAGGAACAAAGGCAATACAATGTAGCAACAAAAGTCTGAACTGGACATCCACATGCAAAAAATAAACCTAGACACGACTTTACAACCTTCATCAAAATTAACTCAAAATGGATCATAGGCCTAAATGTAAAATGTAAACCTAGAAATTCTAGGACTTGGAGAAAACCTCAATGACCTCAGGTGTGATTATGAAATTTAGATAGAATTCCAAAAGCATGATTCATGAAAGAAATAATGAATAAGCTGGATGTCATTAAAATTAAAAACTTCTATCCTGTGAAAGACAATGCTAAGAGAATGAGAAGACAAGTCACAGAGTAGAAGAAAATATTTACAAAAGGTACATCCAATCAATAACAATCCAAGACATACTAAGAACTGCTAAAATTCAAGGAAACCTCATTTTAAAAATGGGTGAAATACCTTAACAGACACCTCACCAAAAAAGATATACGGACAGTAGATAAGCATAGGAAAAAATTCTCCACATATTTCACCAGGAAAATGTGAGTTACAATGGGATAGCACTATATACCTATTACAATGGCCAAATCTAGAACACCGAGAACACCAAATACAGGTGAGGATGTGGAGAAGGAGTAACTCTATACTTGTGGATGGGGATGCAAGACAGCCTTACTGCTTTGGAAGACAGTTTGCTAGTTTCTTACAAAACTGAACAGGTTCTCTCCATATGATCCAGCAATCGCACTCCTTGGGATTTACCCAAAAGAGATGAGAAATGACGCTGGACACAACAACCTGCACATGTTTATACCACCTGTATTTGTACTTGATAAAACTTGGAAGCAACCAAGATGTCCTTCAGGAGGTGAATGGATAAATATATGTGGTATCAACAGACAATGGGATATTAGTACAAAAAAGTGCTCAGCTATCAAACCACAAGACAACATGGAGAACACTTAAAATCCTATCACTAAGGAAAAGAAGCCAATCTCAAAGGGCTATTTACCATACAATTCTAATTATTTGACCAATTATATATATCATTATACTGTAATTATATGAAAAAGGCAAAACTAAGGCGATAACCTATCAGTAGTTGTGGGGAAAGGAGAATGAACACATGCAGACCTCAGAGAGTTTTTAGGGCAGTGAAAATACTTTGATACAATACAGTACGATACATGGATACATGTCATTATCATTACATTATAATGTATACATTTTACATCATAAAATGTATGGCACTAAGAATGAATTCTAATGCTAACTATGGATTTTGGGTGATACCATGTCAGTGCAAGTTTATCAGTTTTAAGATAGGTAGCACTGTGATAAGTGATGTCAATAAGGGAGCAGGCAATGCATGGGAGGGAAGGGGATCTGTACCTTCCTTTCAATTTTTCTGTGAATCTAATACGGCTCTAAAACAATAATAAAGTCCTTAAAAAATGAATGTGATGTTATATAACACACGATCTGAAACAGTACAAATGAGTTTTCACAACTTAAACGTTTAAATATCCAAAATGAAAAGCAACTGTAAAGCAATTTTCCTAAAATGGTGTGAAAGTAGGACTTAAGGATATTGTTAGCATGAGGACATAGTGACTACTTTAAATTGAAGAATGTAGTTTTCAATTGCACAAGGTTAAACATATTAGAGAGCTGTATTAAAATGTTAAATAGATATCAGTTACAAGGCAGGTGTGATGGGCAGATTTATGGGCTGTATTTTCGATCATGTACTTGTGCATTTTAATATTTTTGAGAAGGGCAAAATTTGGCTATAAAATAAGGGGTATTAAACCAAATAAAAGTATACGTAGGTGATAAAAATACATATTAGCAAAGAAGCAGCTTCAATGCAGGTAGGTATTTTTATATTTTCTCTTTGTACTTTATAATTCATCTTTCAAAATATTTCCATGGACTAGACCCACATTGATAATTATGAATAAAATATTTAAAAGTTTCATTGGCTTTAGAATAGAAACTAGACAAAGCTCAATGGTGAGATCACCTTGAATGGGGATTTTTCACGAGGTTTATATTGGCACACAACAGGTCCATGCAGCCATCAGAGGCTAAAAGAACAATTCCCATGCACTCGGATAGCAGACACAAAATCTCAAGTGTCGAGAGAAAAGCCCATATCTACCTAAAACAGGTCATCCACGAGTCCCCTGTAATACTGTCTCGCTCTTGTGAATTATTTCCAACTACAGTACAAAATTTGGCTTTCCATTCATAACAAAGACAAAGAATATACTAGTGACACCCACTTCATTCCTCCTCCCTCCAAATCCCCAGATCACGGGTCCGTCATCCTAAGCAGCTCAGAGATTCCAGTCAAAAACAGATGGAAAGTGGGTTGCCTGGTGCTATGGCTTCTCTATACCATCTCTGTATTTTCTTCTTCCTTGAGTCCACAAATTCCACAACCCATCCAGCTTTCCTTTGATTATATTTTTCAAGGAAAAAACAAAATCAAACAGTTCTTCACAACATTTATTTGTTTTGGACTTTGGCTGTGAAACATATTTTAGATTCGAACAAAGTTATCAAATGACAAGAAACCCAGCTCAGCACCTGGGACGCAGCACTCCCCTGCCCTGTGTTCAGTGACTCTGTATCTCGCCTAATTTACAGGTACAAGTATACGCTCACTTAGTATTAAAAAATGTAAGAGGAGGCATCCAAATATAGAAGATCCTTTCACAGCACTATGGTAATTTGACAAATTTTCCATATTAAAATATGATCATTATATTCTAATTTAAGGAGAGTGAAATTGATACTGAAAACCAGTTCCTTATTTCCAATGCACAGCACAACATATCTCAGGAGATGTGCCTCTGCCTAGTTACAGGGCTCCCTGTGCTTTAGGAAACAAAGTGATCCCCCCCTCATGCTGCTATAGCTACGTTTGTGTACCTTTAAAAGGACTGCAAAAATGAATTCCATTATGTTGGAGAACAAAAGACCAAACACATTTGACTTGACAGAAATTTTAAATATATCTCCTTGCAGAATACCCCTAACTTTTACTCACTTTGCAGGTGAATGACCTGTTATTATAGTTGTTCCATTCATTATATGCACAAATTTCCAAGACTACTGCCATTTGCAAAGTACAAAAGAAATGTTTGCATGCTGGGACATAATGAGAATCCATCACAATGAAAAGTTTCACAGCTTATGTAAAATGTTTAGTTTTAAGGGGCTTAGTTCATCCACTTGGGAATATACCAGAGTCTTTTGTAAATTCCTCTGAGTTGGAAAAACACCCCCCTATTCCTTGTGAAATGTCTTCAGACTGTGAGTTTAACCTTTGTTGCTTGTCCTGGTCAAGATAATTTGATAGAATAAAAGGGGAAAAAAGGGATTCTTTTTTCTAAATTGACTAAGATTATAAAAAATCAACACTGCTTCATGCCAGAGTAAAAAATTATGGTTCACTTATATTCAAACTATTCATGGAACTCTCCTACTGCTAATAACATTTCAAAGTACTGACCTGTAAGCCAGAATGTCCTAAAACTACTTTATTCTTATTTTTATTGGTTTTTTTCAATGAATCCCTTTATACCTTTTCTTCTCATAAAGAAGACAGCATAATGCCATGGTTATATGTACCACCCCTTATGCCTGAGACCTGCACTTGAAGCCTGTCAATGTTCTTTCACAGCGGAGCTATTTCCTGATCTGTTAAATAGTGCTAATCATAGAACCTACTTCTAAGGTTAGTTATGAGTTTGAATGGCAACTCTTTACCAAGTGCTTACTCCAGTACTTAGTCCAGTAAGTTCCCAGTGAGTGTTCACTGTTACCATTTTTTGTTTTTGTTTTAAAGATTTTATTTATTTATTTGAGAGAGGAAGAGACAGCACGTACAGGAGCACAGAGTGGGGGAAGGAGCAGAGGGAGAGAATCTTCAAGCCGACTCCCCGCTGAGCCCAACGAAAGGACTCCATCCCATCACCCATTAGATCATGACCTGAACTGAAACCAAGAATCAGATGCTTAACTGACTGAGCCACCCAGGCTCCCCACTGTCACTGTTTTTGAAGAAGTAATAACTTACATGGTGGCGTCTGACAGACTGTACTAGCAGGTAGATGGCAAACAGACTAGATCTATTCACTCCCTAGGACTTGAGCTAAATTGACCCCATCCCTAGGACTTGAGCCTTTGATAACCTGAATCTTGAATACCATGCTTTGTTTTCATACTTTAAGTTAGCATTAACCCTCAAGCAAAGGCATGAAATCATTTAAAAACAATTAATATATGTTATTTTCCCCTCCGGGTATTTCCTACAGCATTGGCCCTAGAGATAACTTTGTAGTAAAGAAAAAACAGAGGCTCAAACTCAACAACTTTTGCAGCTACTTACAGAACACTGTGTCAGAGATCAAGTAGTAAATTGTTCAAATCAAAGTTCAAATGCAATAGGTCTGGGGTGGAAGCCTGGGAATATGCATTTTAGCAAGTTCCCAGATGATGCTGATGATATATCCCTACAATGACAGCACTTGGACCAGCCAAGACCTAGAGTGACCCCCATCCCATTCTTCATGTTGATAATGATTCCATTCCACACCATTTACACAATGTTTGGTATGTTCTACAGTTTTTGTCCAATTTCAGCCTTCTATACTTTACTAACAGGACACAAAATACTTCCAGGGATTTTAACATTCTTAGAGCCAGGAACACCTTCTCATAGAGCCCTTCAAGAACCGAAGAATCTCTTCCAAAATATTTCCTTTAGTCTTCTAAACACTGAGCATGGGACAAACACACATACACACACACACACACACACACACACAGAGACATACACAGTGAGGGAAAGTGGCTATTTCACTTTATCTGCTAATATGGTATGAAATTCAAACCACCTACAATCCTCATCAAAAGGACACTTTATTTTTGTATTTTTTTAAAGATTTTATGTATTTATTTATTTATTTGACAGAGTGAGGCAGCCAGCGAGAGAGGGAACACAAGCAGGGGGAGTGAGAGAGGAAGAAGCAGGCTCCCAGCAGAGCAGGGAGCCTGATGTGGGGCGGGATTCCAGGACCCTGGGATCACGCCCTGAGCAGAAGGCAGACCTTTAAGGACTGAGCCACTCAGGTGCCCCCAACAGGACACTTTAGAGCAGTATCAGATTAGTAGGCTCCCATTACACCAGAGTTATTTATTCATTTTTCCTCTTACTTTCCAGGGGTGGAAGGCAGGGGGTAACTGGAGAAAGAACTAAGTTATAGGTCTTTCTTGATGACATGTGGTGGAAACAAATCCCAAGGCCTCTCACTTACGGCATAAAAATCTCTTCTAAATAATTAAGTAAGGTCTTTTCTGTGGCAGGATATGATTTTAGTCATATAGTGATTCATGATAATACTTTCCATTCTTAACAAAAGGGACACAGGGGACAAAGTTGTCTTAAATATTAATTTTGTCACTTATTAACTTTGTGACCAGAGCACATAGAAAAATACCTGCTCCTTAATACACATTTGATGGGCATTATTATGAATTTAAATCATACTGGTATATTTCAGAGAAGTCTAAAACCACAGTTGCGGGCGTGTCTATATGGCAAGTTAGAGTGGACGGCTCCCTTTGAACAGAACAGAAAACTTTGGGAGGGTCTACAGGTCGCCAAGTAAAACCCCCTCGGCTCCTTTCGTTACATTTCTAGCTTTTTTTCATTATTAATCGAAGTCTGAGATAAGAAAAATAACTTAAAACATAAGAGCAGTAATGAAATTAACAGAAAAAATCAAAAATTAAGTCCTCAAATTCACAAACTGACAAAAAATCCAACAATGAATTGACTAATAAAGCAAGCCAAAAATATATTCTGAGGGGCGCCTGGGTGGCACAGCGGTTAAGCATCTGCCTTCAGCCCAGGGCGTGATCCCGGCATTATGGGATCGAGCCCCACATCAGGCTCCTCTGCTATGAGCCTGCTTCTTCCTCTCCAACTCCCCCTGCTTGTGTTCCCTCTCTCACTGGCTGTCTCTATCTCTGTTGAATAAATAAATAAAATCTTTAAAAAATATATATATATATATATATTCTGAACATTTCGGTTGAGTGAAGATGGATTTTGCTAATTTACCTAATTTTTTTTTGGCATTCCTAAAAAATTGTGTATGAAACATATATCATTTGTATCTATATTTTGAAGTGAAATTAAGTCATGTATAAATTCTTCCACTTTAGGCTACCTATACACGTTGAACATCCGTGTTCAACTTAGTTACTAAAAAATGTACACTGATCGATGGTCAAGGAACCTATTTTTATATGTATATATAATTTAATATCGATATAATGTGATGTCTGTGAATCCAAGAATATCCACGATTTCCACAATAATGATATTCAATAATGAGAAAATTTAATGTAACTACAGTGCCTTCATTAAAATGTTCCATTACACCTTATCAAATGTAGTCATTTTCAATTCAGGGTGCAGCTGGATGTCAAGTCAGATGTGGTGGCACATATTTGATGTCATGGCATAGATAATTATTTACATTTGATAACTTAGCTAAAATACCGTTATGATACAGTTCCTTCATATATTTGCTTTTTAGTTTTGCTGATTGTGTCCTGTTATTTCCTCCTGATTTGAGAAATAAGACTTGCTGTTTATTCGGAAGAATTAAAATATGCTAATGAATTAAGATATGTATTTATAATTTGATTTCCTTCAATGGTACAATAATACAAACGTGGAAACATTACTCTCTGGGTCTATGGGGATGCATAATGCAAAATTTTAAGTAACTTAAACCATATTGAATATCTTTGAATAAAATTGTTACTGCTGATTCTCCCTATATTTAATTATAAGGTATAAAATGTACTTTTCCTCCAGGTACTGGATACTTTAAATAACACATACTATTTTTGTGGTACATTATAACATCATTTAGAAAATGCATCCGTCATATATCTAAATTGAGTTACACATCATTCTTATCCATGATGCTGATTTGTATACATTCCTGTCCTGCCAACTCGGAAAAGACATCAGCTAACATTTGATATGACAACAGAGGAACCCAGACAAACATTTGGCTCTGAACTCAAGTGAGTGCATCTGATTAAATCTAAATTGCTATGGCATAATATTATCTAGTAATGTTAACATAAAGGAACTGCTGCTGGAATCCAAATTTACCTTACAGATATCACAAAAGTTAAGTGTTGTTACTAAAATTTGAATCCTGTTTCTACAGGAGGTAAGTGTATTCAAATGTTCTGTGCAATTTGCCTCAAGATGTCTTTTTCAGTAATGATCATTTATAAGGCTTGTAATGAAACACAAAAAGAGAGAGAACACATGGTTATGTGGGTGTTAGAAGTGTAAATTTAAATTCTGGATTCTGGAACCAGTTTCTTGGAAAGGGCTTCCTTTTCCTGTCACCCCATCATAGTTCCAAACATGTAATTGCGCTTCAAAATTTTAAGGTACAAGATAAATAAGGGCAAGAACCAATGTTTTACTCTTATTGCCAAGTTGCAATTATTCCTAATGATATAAAACCATTTCTAAGGATCTCACTTGAAGATCTTGAATTACTGGGCAGGACTGCATTTGGGGATTAACTCTGTGAAGTCTTGGTTAAATCTCTAGTATACGCAGGGGACCCAAGCTTTTGCAGAGTGCTTTCCTGGTTTAAGACTGTTAATAAGAACAAGCTCTAAGGAATATCAGAGAGGCTATTCCATGTGGGTGGAGGAATACTGGGCAAACTGGCAGAGTACCAACAAGAAGGTCCACCTAGAGTGAAATCTGAAAGTAGATATTCAAATATGTTTGGGTCCGAGGCTTTTGCAGGTTTATAAACTCTCTCTTTGGCCTTTTCTTTCATGGAATGATTCCTGGACTATATTCCCCACATATGTTCCTTTTACTGTTCATGAAAAATGATTTGGGATTCGGAGCAAAAATGAACTAACTACTGCTACATACAAAAAGGCATGCATAAATCCCACAAACACAACAGTGAGTGAAAAGAAGACACGACAAGTACTAATTGTATGATTCAACTTACATCAGGTTCAAAACTGACAAAACTAACCTACAACATTAGAATTAAGGATAGTAGTTACACTTGGAGAGAGTAGAAAAGGAAGTAATAGTGAATAGGAGGAGTTTCCAAGTGCTGGTAATACTCCTTTTTTTTTTTTTTTTATGAGGCACTAATTACAAAGGTAAATTACGTTTGTGAAAACTCTTTCAACCTCATACTTTAATTTTTACCCCGTTATGGGGCAATCATAAAGGCAAGATAAGATATTCCTATATGGTCCATCGGGGTGTTTACACTGTGGGGAAATAATAAATATCAACCTGTTTACAATAACCAACCAGATCAATGCATGCAGAGTCAGAACTTTTTAATCATAACTCAGGTCCATTCCTAAAAAACTGGTGGTCTTATAATGATAGACTTCGTTTTTATGTGAAATGGAAAATAATCTGACACCTGGACACCTACAGGGTAATAAAATCAGTTTCCTCACTTAAAGTGTTTCACTTCATCAAGAAACTGTACAAACACCTATATTCACTATTTGCCAGGTAGTGTATCATAGGCTTGGCAAATATCCAATATTATTTTCAGGAAAAAACAAAAGCAAAAAAAAGAACCTGACCTTTCAAGTGTTCCCGATTTGACAAAGAAGGAAAAATGAGACTCAAAAAATTTAAGTAACTGTGCTCAAATTACCAGTAAGAAAAAGATGTTTGTGGATCACATTTTGTTTTCATTCATCATGCCAGTGGTTCTCAAACTGTACCGTGAAACAGGGCTGTTAGAGATAAACGGCTAGAATCCACCTCCAGGACTTCTGATGCCGTGAGTGGCGTGGGCTGCTGCATTTCTGCATTTTCAACAAGCTTGCAAGCGATGCTGGTGCTGCTGGTGCAGGATATACACTTTGGGACCACAGTGCCTACACCTGGTTCCATGCCATCCCTCCTACTTCCCGCCTGCCCTCTCTATCAGGGCTGGGTCTGGCCTCTTACTGGGCACCTCTGTTCCCATGGCCTAGGACAGGGAAAGGGATACAGGGGAGATTTTCTAGGTCTACATGAATAAACAGATGATTAAAGAACTGTCTTTGTAAGATACTCGCAAAGACACAGCTCCTTTTTGATTAGGCATAAATTACTGTGATAAAAATCACAGAAGGTAAGGTCAGCTTCTTCCTTTTACAGGTGATGGAACAGAGTTGCTGAAAGTTTAAGTGACTGCCTGAGGGTCAGCCGGTCAAGACAAGAAAAACAGCTGCCTCCTAATATTTTCCTTATTTAAAAGAATGGAGTATATTAAGTTATGTAGGGAAACTATGAGAGAAATTGAACTAGCTTAGTGTTTTATCTTTTGTTCCAAATGGAGATGCGGAAAATATACAAAATTGAATGTGTATGTGCGAAACGTGGTGTTTTTGTCTACGATGTGGTTGGCAGACATGGTGCAGAGTAAGATTTCTAAAACACAGTCCCTTCCATGAAAATTTTACCTTCTAGTTAGGGAGACAAAATTCACACATGAATCACACACAAGATACCAGACAGCACAAAATCAAAGTAGCATGGGAGTTGTTATACATACAATAACATTGGCGGAAGAAGAGTTCATTGAAGATGATAAGATTCACGGAGGAGGGAGAGTCTGAAACAGGTCCAAAAAGTATTTTGAACTGGCAGGGGGAGAGGAGGCAAGGTGTACAATGGCCCAATTTAAGTGCATAGCATAGTACAAAACAGATGTGAAAACATGCATCTTGTCACGGGGGCCAGGGACATACTTGTGAGTAAGTGAATTGATCAAGTACAGATTTACATATTGGCAGGCTTTGGGGAACACTGGGAAGTTACTCGGTTTTGTGAATTGGTTATAGTTACTTGGGAAGGGTAGTGACCCAGGGAAAGACACACCGTAATGTTTTACTGTCACCTTCCTGGACGCCACCTAGACTACCCCAGCCTCCCTGCAGGCAAAAACCGTCAGTGAGAAAAATGCCCTTCACCGTGTTCAGCTGAATTTATCTATGGCATCAAGACAATTACCAACAGCACTGATTAGCTTGTCTTAAACTATGTGAGAATTCTAAATGCATCTGCCTGTGTATGAAAAATTTGAACAGTGCATTTTGTAGCCACCGCCTATGCCTGGCTATTTCCAGAAAGTGAGCTCCTCTGACCCTAGTTTGCCCTGAACCCACTCCATTCACCCACACTTACTTGCGCTATCTTTACCAACAACCACAATTCTCTCCTGGGACAGGAAAGAAAAAAAAAAAAAAGTAACCAAACAGACAAACAAAAAACCATGTTTTTTGGTCTGCTGTTTGATTCTAAGTCAAAACTGTTGTCCCTAAAATTACCTGAAACTCAGTGCACAAGATTCCCTGAGACTATTCCCAGATTCCCTAATCTTTTCTCGGTTCTGCCTACATTCACCATAATAAGCCTTTTGTGTCTGTGCTTCAACTAGCCCATCTGTTCCTGTTTGTAGTAATTTTCTAGCACACCAGTTCTTTCAGCAAGCCCTCCAATCTCAACAAGACCTGACTCATTTATTTATTTCACTCTGAAAGGCTAACTTTCACCCTATTGCATCCAGCTTCCTATAGCAACTCCTTGCCCCTGTGGTTGGAGTTCTACCTTCTCAACTTCACGATTTAATGTATTGTTCAGATGTTTTAATTAATGGGAATCATTCTTGGTCTTAACTCAGCAACAATTTTGTTATTATTTCCCTCTTCCAAACTAAGGGTAAAGTCCACATACAGATTTTAGGGGATATTTAAGTCCTTTTTAAAATTTGGTTTTACAAAGATTGGGAGTCATAAAGCAAATCAAAATAAAAAATGATTGGTCAGGACTCTATATGTAGCAGAGTGGCTCCCACTGCAATCTATTGAACGTCAGCTCTGGACACAAGGGTTTGGGAAAAGATGAGAAACAAAGAAACCCCCCAAAGTGATAATGACTCTTACAAGAAGATGACCCCAAGGGGTTGCTGTTTTTGTAAGTGTCTGTTAATCTCTGTGACATCACAGATTGCTTCCTTTCAGAATTTGGTTATTCCAATAATAAACTTATTTGCTGTTACACATTTTTGTAAAAGACTTTAAACCGGTTACTAAGAATATTATACCATATTTTTTTAGTTGTCAATCTCCCTGAATGTACAGGTTAAACATCTTAGGAGTTGAAAATTAAGGGTTGACTTTGAAAAACACACCCAAGTTTAACACATGCAAAAGAATGGGTGATTAAAAAAAAAATCACTTTAGCCCATATGTAATCAAGTGAAATACACTGCAATCTCATAGCATTTATTATGCTACTTGACCAAAAAAAAAAAAAAAAAAATCAGTGCTAACCTGTGAATTAAAATTCTAACAGAAAATCAAGTATAAAAACTGAGCATTAATGATGGTTGGAGAGTACTATCTATATTGCCTAAATCTCTGTATTTCTCAAGTTTATTCATTAATTCTATTAGTTTCTGATTATGGGTTGTTGAAATAGGAATTTATTACTATAATAAATGCTTGAAGTTAGAAACCAATAATTATTCCCAAAGACTTTTTAAGTAGTAATTTTATAAACCATAAGGCAAATTAAATACAACTTCAGTGAAGAGCGTTTTTTAAAGCTCATTTTTAATAGAAGGTCAATGATTAAAAATTAAAAAGTGAGTTTTCAGTTCTAAAATAATGGCCAATAAATTTAAAAATATGTGATTTTATTAAAAAATGAAGTCCCTATGGTGCTGACTAAATTTCTGAATGTATACTATATTGAGATTTTCTTGTATTGAAAATCCAGTGAAGAATTGTTCTCAATATAGGATAACAACGTATTTCTATTGTCTTATTCTGATCTAGTTCTGTATATCTACTCAGCAACTACACCTTTAGGGAAGTTTTATTTCAGGAAAATAAGTGTTGAAAATACTTCATATCACATAGCTTTTACTCTAGCTATGGGCAACAATATGGGGAAATTTTTAACTGGTTAAAAGAAAAACTGTTTCAGATTCTATATCGTCACACACATATTAGGTGAAAAGCATGAAAAATGTCATTTAAAATATGCTTACGGGGTAAATTGTAAGTTCACTTTACCCCGACATGATCTACTACTCTGGGTACATATGTATACGTGCATTTGAGAGAAAGACACACAGACATGTACGGCCAATAAAGTAAACAAAAATACTATTAAAAAGGGGGTGAAGCCTCTCAATTCATTTGTAATGTGGATTTATCAACATGGTTTCAATGTATGTCTTCCCCAAGGCAATGAGCCTGTGCAGATGTTGTCAGAATCAACTTCCAACTGTGTTGGAAACACAAGTCATTAACTTGTTACCAGTCTACATTGGAAGTCAGAACACAAAACAGTTTAAATATGTTAACTTAGATGCAGTCAAGCTTTCTCCACATTCATTTGAACTACTTAGAAGTCAGTATAAAATCCACAAACTTCCTATGCCTTGGAGGGTTTCTTTGTTCTCCTAAGAATACACTACTATGTCTGAATATGTTCTCCAGATATTTCTGCAGTTCAACAATTTGATAGACACATTCACTGTGAGGGGAAAAAAAACACAATTCAATGTAGAAAACAAAGAATACAGAACCTTAGTGGAGAAAACCACACACAAGATTTCATTGTTTGATTCATTCAGACAATGTGCCCTAAACGATGCGCTAAACATTTTTAATACTTCATTATGGTTTAAGCAACTTAGCCCATGTAGGCTAAATTCATTAATTCAGTTATTAATTCAATTATTAATTCAATTATTAATTCAATTATTTTAGTGACTATTATTTCCCCAAATGTGTTCAAGAAATGTAAGTTATCCTAAGTGGAAAGATAAACCCCACTATATTCAAGTTTGGGGAACAGATGTAAAATAATTCAAATGTACAGAATGTTAAATACTCAACAAAGATGAATAAAACTCATAAGGAAATTAGAATAGGGGAAGAGTTGCCATTTTATATAGGCCACTGAGGCAGGTCTGAGACTAGAGGAGAACAGATCTTGATGAGAAACAAGCCAAAGAAATACCTAGAGAAGAATATTCCAATAGAGGGAACATTCCAGATAGAGACTTATAATGGCACATCATTTTCTACGTAACTTATTCAGTTACCAGTTACTGAACATCAGATTTTTCATGCCCAGTAGAACATAGTGTAGTTGTATTGATCAAATGAATAATGCTTGTAAAGAACTGTGCCCAGAACCTGGAAAATATCTCATTACATTTTAGTTGTTGTCATAACATGATAATATCCTATGGTTCTCTATTTTTCCAATCCCACCCAAGGTATCATTAATATGAGAAACCACTTATCAAGCAAAACTGAGTTATATGCTCAGGGAATTAATGGATGAAATACATGTGTTGAATTCCAGGATTCCCATTCTATGTAGATAACAAATGTATGCATGATCAACACATACATAATTTACAGACAGAGCTTATAAGCTAAGAACTTGGTTAAAGTAACACTATCATTATTCGGTGGTAGTTGTCCAACTAAGCCTGAAGACAATTTCAATTTTTCATAGTTTTATATGGTACAGTTGGGTTTATAACTGATGACAAAATTCATCTACATTTCTTTACTTGGCCTTCACATAGATTTTGTGTAGTCTACTATAGCTTTGAAATGTTGCCAGAGAATTTCTTCTCTGTTCACAGAAACTTCTCGTTTCCTGTGTTTTTCTTATTGTGCAATCACTGAAGACATTGATTCCTCATTCCTAGAGTAATAAAGAGAGCTCAAAAAATCAATATCTATATTATCTATTGGAGCTTAGTGGTCAGATATAGATCCATTGTCTTTGCAGACATTGCTTCATTTATTAAAAAAAAAGAACAAAAAACAAAAAACAAATAGAAGCATTCAGGTTAGTGATACAGATACCATCGCACCTTTTAAGGACATTGACTTGCTACTGATTTAGGAGGGAATGATTACTACTGAAAGGACATCAGCTATTTTCTTCTTTACTTGCCACCTAGCACCTTACACTCCACGTGCACAATAAAACTTGGTGTAAGTGGCTCACCACCAGTATGCGCCTCCTTTATTTTGAAGATAAAACAACTCACCTTCAAAACTAGCAAAGACACAGATGTTCCTCAGAGCACTTAAGGTGGAAAGGCAGAACATTTAAGACCTGAGCAGACTGAAGACCTGCAGGACAGTAAGGCAGTATCAGAGAGCCACCAATGTCACACAAGGAATTAACAGGACTAAAAAGTAAAGAGCATTTCAAAGTCACAGAGGATAAATACTTGCTAAATGCCCTAAAATCACTCATCTTCAACCATCAAGAGGTATACATTTCTGTGTAGATTTTTGTGGAACGTAAGGCTTTGCTATGCTTAGGATTATGTTCAATATAGATAATGTGGATAAACCCTTTGTCAGAATCCACCCAAATGAAAATATGCCTGTCTGGCAATACTGTAGCTGGTCTAAGTATTTTATGACCGTGGACTAGGTAGCACTGTTCCACCTCATACAACATGGTCAAGGTGGAGAACATGTTTCCCACTCGTGATAGATGTTCCCATCCATGCGCAGGCGCATATCGATTAACAGAAAAAGTTCTGACTTTCCTCTGACCCGTTATTCCAACACGGTGGAGGTAGAACTGTCAGGTTGGAACATTTGAGAACAATGAACTGTAGGAGTTCCTCTGAGCTCCATCTCTCTCCTCCATAGAAGCAATTTTCCTGCAGGGAGAGAAAATTCAGTACTCCACCAGGGGCAGACAATTCCTTACCAGTTAATAACAAATATGTTTTGGCCTCAATCTGCCATATTTTTGTTTTATTTCCCCAAATTGAAAGCTATGTGGGCAAGACATATACTTATGGAGTCTTTCTGGAGACCTCAACAATACTAGCCTTGTGTCTTTGGAGGGATGGCTGTTGCAATTAACCAGATGAGAAAGTATTTTATGGCAGTGTGTCCAGTCAAACAAGAAGTACAGCCTTAGTGCTATGTGCCCAGACATGAACCCTGAATTACCACAGTAGTAAGACTGATCGAACACTAAGGGCTTACTGTGTGCAAATCATTTCAAATACTTTGTAGCAGCCCATTTGGTCTCCACAACACCATCTTACAGATGACACTGAAACACAGAGGTTCGGTGACTTGCAAAGGTCAACCAGAGAATGGTAGGAGGCCTGGGACTCAGGCAATCTTGTTCAAAAGCAGCACCCTCAAGCACTGTGCTATACAACTAGAAGTACCAGAAGAAAACAAACATCAAACCTAGGTCTGTAAGCCTGAGCACCGCGAGCAAAGGCATAGCCACACCAAGTCTCAGGGTAACTCTCCATAAGTATCTGAAGCCTCCTTAAAATGATCGCACACTGTTCTTGGAGTGAACTGATTCAAGATATGCTAAAATGATAAAGAACCTAATAATGAGTTTCAAATCCCCCCCTGCTCATGCCTGCCATAGATATTAATAACGCACACACGGGGCAAGTCTGGAGATGCCCAAGATGACTGATTTTCTCATAAGGAGAATCTGTCAAGCTGATTAGTTGGGAAAGGCTCTCTTGACCATTCAGCTGAGAAAAACCAAAGAAATTTTCTGAGTCTTCAAGTCCTCAGTCCTGAGTTCTCAGACCATCATGGCCCTAAAAGTCCCAAAAACGCAGAGTTGCCTGCAAGGTAACTGTTACCTATAAGACATTTAATATATTAAGTTACAATTTTCAATTGAAGGTGTGATTTCACACAGAAGAGTTCAGCTAAACTGGGGTGGTGCCCGGGTGGCTCAGTTGGTTGGGCAATTGCCTTCAGCTCAGGTCATGATCCTGGAGTCCCAGGATGGAGTCCCTCATCAGGCTCCCAGCTCAGCAGGGAGTCTGCTTCTCCCTCTGACCCTCTCCCCTCTCATGCTCTCTCTCACTCTCTCTCTCTCTCTCTCAAATAAATAAATAATATCTTTAAAAAAAGAAAGAAAGAAAGAAAAGTTCAGCTATAATGTACATCCTAGGGTGAAAATTAGGTTATAACTCAAAGTACCTAATTGATTCTCAAAACAATATACACTGCATATGTGATTGTTTTACACTTTTGCTTAAAAATAAAAATCTATACATCATATGTATTTAACAATTATTTGAAAAATAGACTGGAGAAATGGAAATATTAAAAACATTCAGAATATTTGAAAGACTTTGCATTTGTTTTCTAGTTTATGACTACTTTAGTGCTCCAATGAAGTGTTAACAAGGTAATTTTTTCTAAGCACAAGGGCAGAAGAATCCAGGTGTAACAAATATGCTTTGTCTGCATGAATGCTAAACTCGAGGTCACTTCCTAGCAGAAAACTTAATTCAAATATGCTAAGATCCATGTCCAGCATATTTTTCATTAATAACATGGGGAGATCTAAGTAGTATAACTTGATATTTAGAAAAAAGAAAAGGACCACGAAAAAGATATCTAAAATATTTGTCTAACTGTACATACATTAGAGTAAGGGCAATTATCTTAGACTTATTTCCACAGAATAAAGCCACTTAAAATTGAGGGGTATCATCTCTGGAGCATCTTTAAAAGAAAAAAAAAAAAGAAGAAAGAAAAGAAAAGAAAGCAAAGTATCCAAAATATTTTCTCCCCACCCTTTCCCAGAATGGGAGAGCAGTTCCTGTAGAATTAACTACTCAATCGTGCCCTCAAGTGCTTTAAATTTGAGCTATCTGGTGAACAACAGCCAAACAGACCACGTTGGTTCCTAAGTTTTCAACTGTACAAAGGAGCATTTGGTGTCAAACCAGAAATTTGCTGAATCTAGATTTCTTTGGGCAATTTGTCTGTTTTTTTTAAAGATATTTTATTTATTTATTTGACAGAGAGAGAGAGTGAGAGAGCACAAGCAGGGAGGCGGGGGGGGGGGGGGCGGGGAAGAAGCATAGCAGGGAGCCCGATGCGGGACTCGATCCCAGGACCATTGAGGAAGAACATACATATCTGAGTTCAACTGTAAAGCCGGATTATGCTGAAACAGAAGAGATTTATCAGGATCCATTATCATCAATAACTATTTCTACTGGGAGCTTTTTAAGTTATGAAAACACAGATATGAGCCTTACAAATCCAGGGTCATTTTCAGAGCATGTGGAGTTCCCAGGACCCTGGGATCATGACCTCAGCCAAAGGCAGACACTTAGCCGAATGAGCCACCCAGGTGTCCCCAATTTGTCTGTTTTTGTGATTAGAAACCAAAAATATTCTAGATTACTGGTACCCAGTCAACAGTTCAGAAAGAACAAAACCTATCACATCATTGTTATTTGTGATCCACCAAAAAAACAGCTTATAGACCAATTGCTATCATGAATGTATCACGAAGCTATAAAGCCGTTTTTTGTGCAGGCCAAATAGTGTAAATCAAGAGTAATGTTTCCCATGCCTTTTGATAGATTGATAAAAGGGGACATTTTAATTGTTTTGATACTATTTTTGGACTGTAAAGGAACTGCTGAGTGAACATGACTCAGTTTTAGTCAATAGCATTTGTGCACCAAAGACTTTCCCAACCGCTCCAGTTAAGGTAAATGGTTTAAGGAAAGTACCTATTGCTGAATGGGACAAACCCGGCCAATCCTATTTTATTCTATTTCACATCAACTTAAGTGATGCCAATCATTTGATCGAAAACGGCAGGTCATTTTGAGAGTTCTAAAGCCAGTGATTTTATTCTACTCAAAAAAGGAGTTTAGAAATGGTTCATACTGCCTCACTCAGGAAACAACAAAACTGTGCTACAAATTTACCTAAAATATTAACATTCAAGTCAGTTTGAAATATCGAAAACGCATTTATAGTGCATTTTTATTAACACTTATTTTGGAATTCTAGTCCTCGTATGGGCTTAGTTATATTTACGTCTATATTTTAAATGACAATTTGAATATACATAATGAAGTGATTTTATCCATCACTATTAACTATATGCTGTTCTAAATCAATTTCGTATCATTTTTTTCTGAAAAAGAAACTTTCTAACCATGTAGTCTACTATTCTAAAATAAAATTCTGACCAACTAAGATTTCCATTTCATAAAAAATGGCAATTCTTGGGAGTTAAGGATCTTTGATACTATCTTTGATATACTTCAACTTAAATCTATGACCCTGATAATTTTTATGAGGTCCCACTTCTCCATCCATTAGTCTACTATTTAGAACAACATTTTTGTTTACATTCCTTTTATTAGAAGCCTAAAAACAAATGTGTTGAATGCTATCCATTTTTTTCTAATATAATAAAAATGATTAATTCTCCATTAATGGTTATGTTCTCCTAAACTAAAATCTTATTTGCTATACTTCCATCTGTTTTAGTATATTTCAAGTAATACTTCATAGTGGGGAAAAAGTAGCATATGACAAATATTAGAACAATTAACTTTTTATTTTTAAAGATTTTATTTGACAGGGAGAGAGAGATAGCGAGAGACACAGAGTGAGCACAAGCAAAGGGAGCAGCAGAGCAAGAGGGAGAAGCAGGCTCCTCACTGAGGAAGGAGCCTGATTCAGGGCTTGATCCCAGGACCCCAGGATCATGACCTGAGCCGAAGGCAGACACTTAACTGACAGATACACGCAGGCGCCCCGAAAAATAAACTTTTTCAAAAATACGCTTATTGGAAAACTTCTTTCATTAAAAAGTCAGTTCCAATTTCCAATTAAGTCCAAAGGTATGTCAAATGCCATAGAAATGACAGCACGATGATCCATAAGAAAATCCTCCAAGTGAAACCGAGTACATGTGAAAAAAACCCTGCCCCCTAAAAAAAGTATGTGACACACACCCCAACCACACAAAAGTCACATTCACACTCCCAGGATATTTTGAGGAAAATATCTCCGTGGCGCTAGCTAATCCAAGGAAATGTCTTCATTTTAAAGAAGTTACACACCAACGTGTTCAATAGAGATTTGAATTCTAGGCCTGTAAAGGAACTATTTCCACTCGTTATGACATTGCGAATGGCATGTTCACCAATGAAATCCCATCCTTCCTTCTGCTTCCTACTGTTACAGCCAGGGTTTTAACTGATTGTCTTCTTTGATCAAAGATTAGCTTTCCTAAAACACTTCTTTTATGGTACCATTTCTTTGCTCAAAATTATTCAATCACCCCCCATTAATGTTATTTAATGCTTTCACTCAGCTTGCTCTGTGCTAGGCTCTGATCTAAGCAGTTCGCATATATTAACTCTGTCAACTCTACCCAGTCTCACAAAGCAACTGCTAGTGAACACAACAGCATCCAAGGAGATTCGAGAACAGATCTAGGTGAAGTTACGTTCCTGAGGTCAGCCAGCCCAAGAAGTGGTGCAGTTTGGAGGGGCGAACACTGACCTCAGAGCCAGGGATGTCCACTCCCCACAGGTTTATGCCAGAGCCCTGAGTCTAAACACTCCAAGCTCTCCCGTCTGTCTCCAAGTCACCTTTCCAATCTGCTATTACTCTCTTTATCAACAATTGCCACACAGGTCTCAGGAGATGTGAGAGCTCCCCCCTGAGACAGCTTCAAGGATCACAAGAGCATGAAAGAATTCCTTGTAAAAAGGCTCTGAGAAGTCCTGTGGTGAATAAATGTGTTTATTTTACCAAACATTTCCCTAACTCATGCCACTCCAGAAACGTATTTTTTTTTTATATCTAGTATCTCATTGGCATAGTTCGGGAAAGGATGTTCTATAAAAACACTGTGCTTGAAATGGATACGGATACATTAACGCCCCTGAATTTCATTGATGGATTGTCATTCCTCTTTGTTCCCATCTTCTCCATACCTATAACATCCCTTCTAATTCAAATGTATCCCTTAGGACTCAGCTCAAACCTCACCTTCTCACTAGAAAGGTCTCTGGATGTTTGCAGCTCACATTGCAAGCACCTCACCACGCCCATCCATTTTATTGCTGCTTAACACCTCCGTCCCTCACTTTGTTATCTGCACATAGCTCCACTCACAACCTAGGTCAACTCCTTAAAGGGTGTAAGCATGAAATGTTTTCGCAAACATTCCTTAGACTTCACCCTCCAGCCGTGAGACAGAATACACTTTATAGTGCCTGGAATATATTAATCCCACTCTAACTTGCCTAGCGTGTTTTCAACTAGAGCATAGATTTTTAGAGCTGAAAGGTAGGAGAGAACATTGGAAGTGTTTAAGAAAATTGAGTCCAGGGAAGTTACTATTTACTGTTTATATCCAAATTCTTTAATATTTCCAATTAAGAGGCAGGTAATAGAATATTAGGAATAAAGTAGAAGCTAAATAATGAAATATGACAAGGTAGATAGTTCTAACATTAATAGTAATCGATGAGATGCAAGAGTGATAAAACACTCTGACAGTCCAGATAAAAAGGGAAATGTGTTTACCAAGTTCTCCCGATCTAATAAACAATGCATCCAATTCCTCAAATAAAAGCCAAAAAGTTATTCATTAATTAAGAACCTCCTATCGGCCAGACAGATACGGAACAAACCCATTTTGTCTTATCACTTAAATGCTGTCAGAACCTAGCGGTTAAAATTATCCTCTCTCTTTCAGATTAAGAAGGAAGCTCAGTGTGATTATAAAGGCCATAGAAATGAATTTTATTAGTAAGAGTCAAAGCTTGTTCTAGAACTCAAGTCCACCTAATTTCAAAGCCACCAAAAATTCTAATGGGGTGAGTTACAAGGCAGCCCACAGGCAAGGATGAGGTGTGTAGGAGAATGGCTTTGGACCTACTCCTCAGTGCTTGCACTGTGAACCACAATTCTAGAAGAAAAGAGGAAAACTGTCATTTCCTGGAAAAGCTGGAGGCTGAGTTGTCAGTTATCTGCTTCTGGCATTTGAGGGCTTTAATGTGACTCTTGTGGAAAATAAAATCTTGAGCAGACTGCTTCCCAGTGAGTTTGCCAGGATAAATCATCTGCAAGACATACCCCCAGACAACTAAATTAGTTAATCTGTTGAATCGAGTTGCTTACTATTATCCATCTGCATGATATATAGTGCTAAATCTAACTATTTTTTTTTTGTTATTTATATTTAGACTTATCTTTGCTGACAGAAACTGGTGAACAATTTTAGTTGAATCTTAAAATCAGTACTGAAATGAGAGTTAACACCAATGATAACAGAATAAGCAGAATGCCTGATCACCTGTTTGTTATGGTAAAGGGACAATCATTCAGGTAATCTAGAAATCTTTTAAGTTTTATTACTGCTTCTTTTTATTTGTTTGTTTGTTTTAGAGACCGGGAGAGAGAGAGAACGGTGCAAGTGGGGGGAGGAGCAGAGGGAGATGGACAAGCAGACTTCATGCTGAGCACAGAGCCCAATGTGGGGTTCTATCCCACGACTTTGAGATCATGACCTGAGCTGAAACCAAGAGTCCAATGCTTAGCCAACTGAACTACCCAGGTGCCCCTACTGCTTATTTTTAAAAAGCTATCATTCCTATTGAAATTTGTTCTATAATAAAGTCCACTCCCAATATCTGATTCTCAAGGGTGTACTTCTGATAATTTTGCCTTTACGGGGCATGGGTCTTAGGAGTTCTTTCTCAATCCCCAGATGCTTTATCTTACATGCTCTAATGATATTTTATATAGATTTTTTTTCCTAGTACCAATCATGTTATACTCATTATCTGTGTACAGTGTCCCACTACTACACTAGATTTTAAGTACCTTGAGGATGGGAGGTTCATGTTAACCCTCTTTGCATTTCCAGTATGTCATTCAATGGAGGCACACATCACACACACGTGTGTGCACGCACACACACACACACACACATACCTCATCAAACAAATGGACAAATAAAAGCTATACGAAATCTTAAGTTGGTAACAAAATTCACATGGATGTAATTGCCACGAGGAGTGACTGTGGAAAATGAGACCTAAAGCCTTGCTGTACTCAGAATATTAGATGCAAGAGGTCCTGGGCTAGAATTTATGCACAAAAGCAAGCTTAGAGTTCTGCAGAGCCTCTAGCCAATTGGTGAACATTCAATTCAGGGTGAGTTTAAGATTACCCATCATCTGCCCTGAGAGGGAGCAAGGCAGACATGGGAGGCAAGGTGAAAAGAGAGAACACAGACTTGTATTTACATATTCCCAGTATTTTTCCACTGGAACTCTTCTCAAGTGTTACTCTCCCAAGAGGAACAACACAGACCAATGGAAGCATAACTTTAATCTACGACTTAACCAATGTTCTATGACAAAGAGTTTTAAATACCGAGTTTCATAAAGCAGTCACAAATTACAAAAATAAAAAGTTTCACAGGAAACCATCCTCATCACAAACTTCCCAACTGCTCACTCTCCCCCACTCCCGATTTCAGCAGTCACTCATGCTATCCAATTAGAACACACGAAGTGTGAAACCACAGGGAAACCATAAGGACTCTAATGCTTCCTACCTGCTGTACTTTGCACGGTCATGGTCAAGAGTCAAGTGGTCAGCTCCCTGTGAGTGATGAATCCAGGATCAATATAATACCATACACTTCAGGGAGAGGTTGCAATTACCGACTTGGAAAGCACTCTAGCAAAATTTCAATATTAAGTCAATTCTCTAAATGCCTCTATTTTGATCTGTGTTATACTAGCGAAAATGAGGGAAGATATTTTAAGCTGATTCTTAAGACAGGTTAATGTGTATGTATGGAGTTGGCTACTCCTTAAAAGCTGTAAAAATGGAGGAAGTTAGGCAGCCAGGTCTAAAACCACTTCTCATGGAACAATATTTATAGCATGCAAATGAAGTGACGCAAAGCATCTTAGATTAACCAAGTGCTGTTGTGTATTTTTTTGTTTTACTCTAACCCACAATGTGCAAAGGTATTGTAATTATACCTTTGCAAATTCTATTTATTGGATAATGCGAGATAAATCATCGAGTGTGACTCCAGTTGTGGAAGATGGGCTGACTGCTGCCGTGGGAAGTTACATAGTAGACCTTTGTTTGTCCTCAATCAGTGACCCCCTTCCTGGTCCCAGAGCCCTGAGGACCTGTTAATCCTTTTAAAATGTGAACATGGTGTGGCTTTCTAGACCAGGACTTTCTCAGTTACGATAGTTTAAAATAAGGGGAATTATGCTAACAATAAAAATGCTTCATATGTGTATTCTCATCAGAAAATTGCTGAAATACGTTTTAGAAAGTTTTCTTTTCAGCAAAAATGTCAATTGCATTCTAATGAATGTCATGCTCAACATTTTTTGCTCCTTCACAGATGAGTTTTCGTAAAATTTTAGGTGACAGTAGAAATGAGTTTAGTCAATGTAAATGCCCTTACTGACAAAGATCAGAATGCTATATTTTCAGTTTTCTGTTAGGATACGGAAATTAGCACTCAACTTTCAGTTGAAAAAAAAATAACAAAAAAAAAAAAAAACAGGATATGTAAAGAAGGTTTGAAAACAGGAAAACGTGAATAGACTACAATGCTAAGCATATACCTTATATGTGAATTTAAAGTAGCAGTGATATATGAACAGGTTGTGTTTTGTTTCTTTTTTTAAGATTTTATTTATCTGACAGAGAAAGACACAGCGAGAGAGGGAACACAAGCAGGGGAAGTGGGAGAGGGAGAAACAGGCTTCCCGCTGAGCAGGGAGCCTGATGCTGGGCTAAGGTCCTGGGATCATGACCTTAGCCAAAGGCAGACACTTAACAACTGAGCCATCCAGGCGCCCCTGAACAGGTTGTTTCGACCTAAGTAACAGGTTAGAAAAAAACAAAAACAACTAAAACTTACATTTCCAAGTACTTGTTTGTAATTATCAGTTTGGGAAGTTTACAGCAGTAAATAGAAAGCAGTTTTCTGGGACTAAACTAGAATATATTCTTATATATTTGATGCAATACACTGGTTATTTTTTATTCTAAAATAAGGTGCATATCTAGAGTAGGAATAGAAAGGGCTTTCACCCCAGATAAAGTGATATATGCATATTGCCTCCACCACTTAATAGCTGTGGCATCTTTGAGAAGTGGGACATCCTTGAGCTCCCATTTACAAACTTAGGAGGTAGAAAATAACAATTCTCAAAAGAGAATTGGTAACACATATAAATAACCTAACAGTTCCAGGAGGCTCTCAATAAAAGATATATGCAACTATCCTATTAAAAAGAATAATGTAATCAGATATAAGGATAAAAAGGTAAAATAGGTGTGGTTTGTTTTAGACAATGAACTTTTTTAGCTTATGTCTTACAAGATTAAAGCAAAGGCAAATATAGATTATGGCATTCAAATACTGATGAACAACAACATAGGTTACATTTTCCAGCACCTCTGCTTAATTCTATCCTATAAATTAACAACTAAAATGTGCTTAAGTGCACTTTTTAATCTAGCTTTTCCCCAGAAAACACAAACTAGGATGTGTGGACGAGCTTCTGTGTCAAGCTGGGGAGCTGAAAAAGTCACAAGAGAAGTATATAGGGGCTGGTTTAGTGTGTGTATGTGTAGGACGTAGTGTAGGATACGTATGTGAGGGTGTCTTGAAGCAAGAAGTACTTTCAGGAGAAGGAGAGATTCCTGTGACCCCGATGGTCAAGGTTTGGTTACAGAAATAACTTGGGCTGAATTCAGGGAAGTGCCTGTATCATTCAGAGATAGCCAGAGGGGGTCATTTTGAAAGGATGAATTGGAAATGGACAGATAGGGAACTGGCAGAAATCATTAATAGGAAGACCACCTTACTGACAATTCTTTGTTCAGGAAATACTCAGATAGTGGATGACAGAATAGAGGAAGTGGGAACTGTAATGGAATGTGTGCAGGTGTCAAGAGGGAAGGGTTGACCGGCTCAATGGCCAACTCTTGAATTCTCTCATGTTGCTCTCACTATAGCAATGCAGAACTTGAAACACCAGAGTCAACACCCTTCACATAAAAAAATCTAACATTGTGACACATGTAACAAAATACCCAGTGTTTGATCAAGAATAATCACAATGAGTTTACAGAACTGGAAATTATATGATTGATGTAAAGGGAGCAATTTAATGTTACGAATGAAATGTATTTAGTTACCAGGATACAGTGCAAGGCATAAAACTTACATGTGAATTTAAAATCCTGATGTTTTACAGACAGGTAGAGAAAACCAGGCTAATATACAATGCTCCAGATGGGGAAAAAAAAAAAAAAACTACCTTCGTTTAAAGGATAAGTTTAGGTGTTGTTATCCTGAGGTTAATAATCCTATTTGGTTCAAATATTAATTTTGGATTAGCTAACTTTCCTTCTACTTCTAGTTTTTCCACTGGTTTCTCTCATCTATTTTATTAGTTCTGTTAATAAGTAAATAGTGCAAGCAGATGAGGCAAATTTAAAAGAACTGGTATGCGAAAAAATAAATAAAAGAGTGAATACTGTGTGTAATTTGGAGCTAATCCATTTTCATAGTGTTTAAAACTTGAAATGTTAATTTTCTCTGTTATTAAATATTTACCATGTAACTGAAAATGAAATTACTGAATAGAAAATAATTAGATGAGTAAAGCAAACCAACTATGTACAGAGCTTATCATTAGTCACTTGGAATGTATTTTAACATATTTTTTATCGTTAAGACATTTTACATTTGAATGAATGCCAGACCCCTTCTTTTACTCATGTTAGTCGGGTATGTGTAGACTGTTTCTACATTAACAATCATATCTGCAAACATTCCACTTAACCTAGTAGGCCTGATTTTTAATAATGTGGGTTTCTTTAGCAATGGCGTGACTTTTCACAAATGTTTGAAAGTGTATTTAAAGAAGCACCATAGGAAAAAAAAAATACTAATCAACAATAAAGTTTAACCTATTGCTTTTTTGTGTTGATTTACCTTTTGTTTCAAACTTACGGCTATTTGATATAATCGGATCACTTATTTTATATTTTAGATATGTCATTATAATATGTATCACTGTATTCAATTTTCATGTATTTTAAATGCCATCATTATAGGGATTATAAGTCGGTGCTGACACCAGGTGTATTACTCTTCCTATATCATTCAGACTATACAGAATCCTTAAAAATTATGTTTTTTAATCAAATACCATTTAACTCATACAGACTGATTCCTGCTATACTGACCAACCTGTGTGTGTGTGTGTGTGTGTGTGGACTTTGATAACTTCAAGACAAGAATGCAATTACTCCAACTAGAAAAAATTAAGTGTTTTGATTTCTTTAACAAGGCATATCAAAAACGTTATCACAAAGTGATTAAACTGCTACAAGGTTTAGTCTTTCCTGAACAGAAAATATGTCACAACTCTTCTTCGAAAGTCTCTAAGGAAAATTCAAATATGAAAATGCCAAATAGCAGAATTTTAAAAATACATATATATGGATTATTTCATTGCCAAAAAAAAAATCCTTAAAGATGATCCAGAATTCACAAAACGTCAATTATTTTCACTTCCAAACACCATTCCACCCCTTGAAACTTATCCTAAAAATGGCAGTATGCCCTCAGCTGCACTATAACTTTAATGCTTTGCAAAGTATAAAATTAGTGCATTCAAGCATTGCTTTCCCCTAGATTCTGACACTGAGAAGAAAAAGTTCTAAAAACCACGTGAGAACACAACTATGTATTATGCTAAGCAGTATCTTTAATTACAGAAATACAGGTATTTTGTTTTCCTTCAACAAGGCAGTCTAGCAATAAGGAGCAAGTGTGCAAATATATTAAAATCTCACTTGTATCATTTGATTATAAAAGACAAAAACAGAACATGTTTTAACAGTGAAAACAGGTGTCATGAGACCTGTAATTGAATGTTGTCTGGGATGAAATCACAAACTTACAAAGTGTTTTAAGCAGAAGACTGAATGAATGGTACATTTATAGACCAGAAAACCATATTGGTTTCATTTGTAGTGTTCCAAGAGAAAGGAAAAGGGAAGCAAATGGGACTTTTTAAAGTCACACTGTAACATTATGAAGTCACTCTAGAAGGAGAAGTCAGGTGGAAAGTTTTGTTCCTTTCTCTCCCTTTCAAGACAATATTTAACCTTTTAGTATTAAGTATAGTAGTAACTCAGTTAAAAGCTCAAGACATCACAGACCAAGATGTTCTCTATGTTAAGGCTCTGCTTGTCTTCAATAACCATTCACCTAGCTGCTAACCATGTGCACACACAGCCTTCCCAGAGTTTGGGGGAGGGGAACAGCATCTTTAGCCAAGTTTGGTTCATCTCACTATCTTCCAGTTACTTTTCGAGCAGGTTTACCCTAACTCTGTGGTGCCCAAAACTCACAAGTTGAAGAGCAGATAGTGAAAGCTGGCATTCTGAATTTGCGCGCACAAAATGCTGGAAATCTTTTCATGAGAAACCTGCTCGAAAGGCCAGGCAGCTGTGTAGAACTGAGCATTCGGTCAGACGTATACTGACCAGTAAGTAGACACTTGAAGCATAATGTGAAACTAGACAATAAACTGCCTTCTTTAGCACACCTGTTACTCTCCCTTCACTCTTAACCATATTTTAAGAACAACCACAATTTGAAAAATTACCTTCTATCACCTTGTACAATCATCTGATGTTAAAACAGAGACTAATTTTTTTATTTTTTTTCATAGTTAACTCTTTGCCCCTGCACAGAGGGCTTTCAATCTCTGACCCTTCACGACTCTCCAGCTGCATTTCCTGCCAATCTGCCCCCACCCCGCCGCTAATTAAGCAGACACGTTGACAGGTCCTATAGCAATGCCAACTCTCCCCACCATTCAGGGCATTTTGCCCCATCTTTACTGTCTGCCAGGGAAGCTTTCCCTCAAGATCTTCAGGCTGTTCAAGTTTCAGATCTCAGTTTAAATGACAAGTCCTTGGGGAAAACTTCTTGACCACCCATGTAAAGCCTGTGTGACGCTTCTCTTCAAGGCACCCAGTTAGGACTTTCCAGTTAGAAAATGTTATGCTATGTATTTAGGCTATCTCCTTGACTGAAAATATAAGCTGCATGAGGCAAGAGATCTATTTGTTTTGTTCACATTTGATTTGTATAAAGTATGTCTTCCGTAGATATCAAGTGTACATGCATATTTACTGGGCTTGGTGATGAGCAAAATAATCCTTGACCTCTGGAAACTCCCTGTCTAATGAGCTGAGATGTTGGGTGGAGGAGGCAGCAAATGGGCCTCTAGGAAATAGAACTTGAGAGGAAGGTGCTCAAATACATCTCTATTAATAGGCAAGTAGGGTTGTCATTTCATTATCATTCCGTTCAGCTAATGCCAAGACATTAATGATAGCTTACATTTCCTCTAGAATTATATTTTGTTGCTATTGTTAAATACCTCCTGACTAGATAGCATCCTCTATGATTCTGAATTGAATTTATAAACAGAAAATACTACAGTGGTTATCTAAGTCAGTGAATTCGAACATCAGTGTTTAACAGAAGCACTTGGAGGGATTGTTTAAAGCACAGCATTCTGGGTCCCATCCTCAGTTTCTGATTCAGCAGCTCAGGGGGACATTTCTAACTCTTTGTCTGGTGACATTGCTGCTTCTAGGACCCCACTTGAGGAAACCACTGCTTTAAGTAGCAAATCAATATATATTTGGAGACAAATTTCCTCTTAAGGATTAATTTTCTGTTCACACCTATATTGTATTCCTCGCTTCCATTCTGCCCATTCTCTTTTGCATTATCCTAACGATTTAGGAATTAGCAAGCATCTCAATTTTTCTACAAAAGATGAAGTAGCTTCTTTGGTAACCTCTAAAACTGCAAAGCTAATTAAGCATGGAAGATTTCAAAGCAACACTTTAAAAACTGAGACAAGATCACATGGCTTTGCCAACTCTCCTACGCTATGTTACTATGTGACAAATGCACTTTGCATTTCTTGTGATGTTAATCTCATCTTGCTAGTCATCTTTTGGTTTTGATGACTTTGTAATTCCCCTAAAATTACCAACATTACCTTTGCACTTTTATATTTGAATAATTTAACTAGGTGAAAATACTTCTGTTGACTAAACCTTGTAGCAGTTTAATCACTTTGTGATAACGTTTTTGATATGCCTTGTTAAAGAAATCAAAACACTTAATTTTTTCTAGTTGGAGTAATTGCATTCTTGTCTTGAAGTTATCAAAGTCCACACACACACACACACACACACACACACACACACACAGGTTGGTCAGTATAGCAGGAATCAGTCTGTATGAGTTAAATGGTATTTGATTAAAAAACATAATTTTTAAGGATTCTGTATAGTCTGAATGATATAGGAAGAGTAATACACCTGGTGTCAGCACCGACTTATAATCCCTATAATGATGGCATTTAAAATACATGAAAATTGAATACAGTGATACATATTATAATGACATATCTAAAATATAAAATAAGTGATCCGATTATATCAAATAGCCGTAAGTTTGAAACAAAAGGTAAATCAACACAAAAAAGCAATAGGTTAAACTTTATTGTTGATTAGTATTTTTTTTCCTATGGAGCTTCTTTAAATACACTTTCAAACATTTGTGAAAAGTCATGCGATTGCTAAGGAAACCCACATTGTTAAAAATGGCCATGCACATTTTCGAGGTTGTATGTAGTTTCTGATCGATAAACATCTTTGGGTACATGCCATTTTCTTGAACCAGCTTGAAATACAACAATATACACAAAAAGGATACTTTCAAGTATTCATTTCAAAGAAAATATTTGGAAAATACCATATAATTGGTATAAGTTATCATAGGAGAACAAGGCAGAGGAAGAGAGTGTATTAAATTAGGACAAAAAGAAAATGAAGTTGCCTATCATCTGTTCCCCAAATAGATTTCAGCAAGTAGACAAGAGAGATCTGGCTGAGAAAAGTGAGGCTAATGGGGAAAATACAGGAGTAAGCACTTGGTAAAGAGTTGCCATAAGAATAAAGTAGTTTTAAGACATTATGTCTTCCAGGTCAGTACCTTGAAATGTTATTAGCAGTAGGAGAGTTACATAAATACTTTGAATATTTATAAGTGAACCATAATTTTTTAGTCTGGCATGAAGCAGTGTTGATTTTTTATAATCTTAGTCAAATTTTCTTGACCAGGACAAGCAACAAAAGTTAAACTCACAGACTGAAGACATTGATAGGCTTCAAGTGCAGGTCTCAGGCATAAGGGGTGGTACATATAACCATGGCATGATGCTGTCTTCTTTATGAGAAGAAAAGGTTTAAAGGGATTCAATGAAAATGAAATTTGAGTCACCACAGTCCAGTGAAGGTAGCACAAATTGCTGTTAGAGAGGATGAGAGACTTGGATCAGAGCATCAGATAAGTCTGCCATATGGATTTTTGAGTCGCAGAAAATGGGTGACAGAGAAAAACTCTGAGCGAAGAACCCAAGTTCCTAAAGAAGAGATAGTGTTTTGAAGTTGGCCAACAGTATCAGGAGATTTCAAAAAATCAGGTTCCCAAGGGGGAACTTTGTTAAACCCTTCAGACTGAGCAGTAAAATTGTTCATAGGTGGGTTATGTCAAGGAACAAGAACATCTCTCTGACTTCCTGAAGATTTTGGCAGAGTAGGAAAAGGCGTGGTGCACATTAGAGAAAACTACAGGAAAAGTCACCCACTGCTGGTGTTGGAGCGCAACTGTTAATCCAAGGACATTCTCACAATGCTAAGGAGGCCCCATAGGATACAATGACCGGCAACTCTTCAT
This sequence comes from Ailuropoda melanoleuca, assembly GCF_002007445.2. Classification (NCBI taxonomy): domain Eukaryota; kingdom Metazoa; phylum Chordata; class Mammalia; order Carnivora; family Ursidae; genus Ailuropoda; species Ailuropoda melanoleuca. Next base: position 9,511,711 of record NC_048235.1, on the reverse strand, counting down.
CAGCGTGCCTGTCTTTATCTTCAGCAGTTGAAGAAATTTTGGAGCTCAGCCTTAGAAATCAGGGCAAATCTGGGTTTATAAGTTCAGGATTGGATTCTGCTTTAGAAATCTTGTATTAATGTGTTTTCTGTAACTTACAGGTAGATCTCGAAGAAATAACACTATCTTCTTATGACTCTAGAGCCTCCCACTACTTAGACAGTCTAACGATGTACTCCATAAAGCACAGAAAGGCCAAGTATCAAACAAAACGCAAGAGAACGACAAGCGGTGATTAAGGTTCAGGCAACAATGGGGAGCCCATGTTGGGCTGCAGTGCTAGATTCTTCATCAGCAAATTCCTAAGGCAATCCCAACACATCTAGCTCTTACCTGCTTTTTACTCGATCTTGGGCAAAAAATTGAGTTATTTTTTAGGTCTCACAAATTTAAAGTAACCATGGGACCCAGTTCTGTTCAATGAGACATAGGACATATGATAAGGCCCTTCTAGGAGATTTTTCCTCTAGCCTATCTCTTGCTAACTGCCTATATGTCCTCAAACTATTATTTTTTTTTTTGCTTGTGAATAAGATATGATATCTGGAGAGGCTGTAGCCATATTAGGATCATAAGCCAACAAACACAGAAATAAAAAGCCAGTAGTTAATGATGGTAATAGGGAAGACTTGATGCTAAGAACCATCTAAAAAGCTGGAACAAGGCGCTTAACTGTGTTCTTACAAGTTCCATGGAGAAGGTTCCAGTGTTTAAGATACTATTTTCTTTTTCCCTTACTTGCAACTAAATACATTTTTGGTTGTCACAAATTCCCTAACACACATTTTAAACCTAGGAGAGCAAAGTAGCTAACAGGCCTGAGGACATCAGGAAGTAGTTGAAAAGGCCAAGTACCATGACATTTGTTGAAAGAACTCTCAACTGCCAGCTATTTTGTCAACTGGAGAGCTGATTATACTCTAGCATTCTAAACAGACAGAATATTGGGGTGACGGAATGTGACCCTCCCTGAGCAGAGGCAGTAAATTGTATGTTTTCAACAAGAAACAAGCCATTTCAGCAATCGTGTGCAGAAATTTTGGGCTTTTATTCACTATGTTCTCCTTTTACAACATGTTGTTCTTATAGGTTGATTTAATCAAGACCAAAAATAGTGATTTTATTCACCTTGAGCACAAAAAAGACAAAGGGACATCTTTTAAGATAGGATCCCTAATGTTATTCTGTCAATTCTACTTTGACAATCTCTTCTGGGAATTTAAACAAGTCCTTAAAAGTTACTGCATTTTAGCTCTTAGAGAAACATATCTCCTGACTAGTCTTCATGAAGGAATTTATTAGAGTATGTTAAAGAAGTGAAAATATTTTTCATTACCCACTCTAATATTCTGCTTACCCCACCCCACCCTATTAATATGAATATGACACGAAAATCATGACAGATTAAACAACCTCATTTGTCAATATTCAAAATTCATTCACATTTCATTTATTTCTTAGCCTAATACACAAATGTAACTTTAGTGTGTATATTCATGCACCATCTTTAATTCAATATATGTACTAAATCCACTAAAACAACCACGATGGAAGATTATCATCTATGCTTGTCTTTGGGGCCACAAACAAGAACCACCACCATCTCTAAGATAAAGGTAATAAAATTATAAAATTACAGCTGTAAGCACCTCCTCCCTCTCCCTCAGAAACTCTCTATTAAGTGCTCTGGTGAAGTTATTTCCATAATGAAATAATTGAGTTGTTCAGGTATAAAGGGCAAAGAGACGGTCATGATGGCAGCTTGGTGGCCCAGAGTCATCAGCATAATGTCTTTGAGGGGATGTGGAGAGACACAAATGCTCCCTTCAAATAAAGTTGAACTTCTAAAATATTTTGTGAAATTGCCATAGACAAATTTCAATACTAAGTCTAAGAGTTTCAAATTATGATCAGGTTATAGAGATTATTTCCCCCATAATACAGCCAAGGATAGAAATGCTGAGCTGCTTAGGACCATGTGACTTGAGGGGAAATAAATGTATCATCAGTTTATACTGTATGTAAGTCAGAGTAAGAAGATATTTAAGGGGCAGTATCTCAACTCAAGGAAACAAGTTTAGTGAGGAAATGATCTTCAATTAATGTGTTATACGTTGTTTTAATGTTAGCATTTACTTAGCCGTTTGTTTCCTACCAAGTGTGCCACATTTTCTTCGGCAATGCATTTCCAAGTATAGGGTATGCTAATGATTTTTCTCTTAAATGTGAGTATCAGACAATTCTTCTATTCGAGTACTAATTACCTTTGGCCTAAGCTATCTCATAAATGCATGCAGTACTGCCTAAGACATGTTTCAGACTTTACAGCCCGTACTTATTACTTCAATATTCAGGTCATTTTATTGTAAAACTTAAAGCCCAAGACACTAGCTGAACAGAAGCAACTTTTTTTTTCTTTGAAACATGTGCACACATAAGTGTACTTTTGGTTTTTGGAGATTAAAGTTTATTAAACTTTGTGTTCCAAGGTCATTTTGGGACTGAGTCTAAGATTTTCAGAATAGGAGTTAAGATTGACAACTGGTAGTGGTGGGGGAAGGGGGGTCCTTTTCAACCAAAGATGGCAGCCTCTGTCCTCCAGTCATCTGTCATGCCAGGCTACTGAAGCATGGATTGTAAATGTAAGAGCACCTACTGTTCTGAGATCTCCTCATACCAAGTTGCAATATTTTAAGAAATGACAGCCTCAAGCTTTAGAGAGAAGCTCACTAGGCTTTTCTTTTTAGTTCTGACTTTCTAGCTCCATTCCCTTTTTCTGAACTTTCTCGAATTTTAATGTATGTTATCACAGGAAAATGAATCCATTATTTCCTTCTACCTGATTTCTATTCACATTCTCCCAAAAATCTGCACGAGTGCATTTACTCACATCTTTAAGTCTTATTTCTTTGTGCCTTAATGGAAAGGGCACTACTGTCACAGGGAAAGAGCTAGAAATCGGAAAATGGAAAAAGATAATGCATAGGTATTCCAAGAGCTGTTAGTGGAAAAATCAGTCATTAGTTAATACAACATACAAGAAAGCCATGTATCAAAGTGGAAATTGAAAACCTTTATGGTAAAATGAGCTCAAACTCAGTTTAAATAGCATAGTTGAAAGTCTCTATCTTACATGTTTTTAATCAATCTTCACTTGGGCTTCTGTGAGTTAACAAAAAAAAGTCTAGATTATACTTAATGTTTTTTAAAGATGTTATAATAGTTCAACTATACTCAACTGTGCTTCATTTTTTGCTATCACTGTCATCTGAGCAACTACATGCATTTCCCTAGTACAGTACGAGAGATTAATTTCTTACAGCTTAGATATAAGAATTAATGGTTCTAAAATTTTGAGCTCTCTAACACTAGTAGTCCAGAAGGGGTAGAGGTGGGGAGGAAACTGCTCCAGATGAAGGGTTAAGGTAGGAATGGCATTAACAACACTCAGAGATGATGTGACCACTGAGGTCATTGGAATGTAATCCAAACTGAAGACTCCATTTCAGATATATTATCTTGCTGGCTTTGTGCTGAATCTTTAATTAAAGTCATAATTTTCCAAGTTTAAAGTGATGTTTGAATATCCTGTGCCAAATTTGGGTTTGCAGTATGGTTCCAAGTCAAAATACTGCTTGTGTTCCTACTCAAATCCCTTGCAATAATTTACAAAGAGCAAGCCCTGTGAGAGGCAGAAGCTGGTCTGCAGAGAGCTGGGAAGATAGCTAACCATCTCCTCACCTACTGGAGAGACAACTCTTACTTTTCTCATGCATAAAATCCCTCCTTTCATTAATATCCCCAGTGTTTCTACAGCATCCCTTCCGATTTTTATTACAGGTAGTTCTCATTTCACTCAAGTTCTTCATATAAAACTTTGCATTATTTCCTTATAGTCTCTCACCCACATTTCAACAAGGGCAGTATAGTGAATACGTTTTCTCTTAATATAAAGATCAAGAAAAAAAGTGCACAGGAAATACACTTACTACAAAAAGATACATATATTTCAAAGATTCCTTCACTGCTAAAAGTTTTTTAAACATTTCCTTTTAGTGTGTAGATTCCTTATAAAAGTCAAGGAAAACTTAATCCAAGAGTGGCAGTGGACAGCAGAAGCCTGAAGCAACTAGAATAAGACGGCTTGGGTTTTGTTCCCCCTGACGTGTAGTTTTGTGAACTTGAGCAAAGTATTTTAAAGTGCTAACCCTCAGCTTCTCCTCGATATCCGGAAGGTATCAATGTTGCCTGCCTTCTGTAAGTAGCTCACAACTACTCAAAGAATTTAGCACCAGGCACATAACTGGCTAAGATATTAAAATTTGCTGTAAGTATTAAAAATAATATTATATTATCACTCAAATATTCCTGGCTTTGAAATGGAGGTTTAGATATTCTCAACTGTGCTCCTACAATAAAATGTATTCGCTCTTCATAATGAAATAGGTTATCAAGAATTAAGGCTCTTTCATTGAAATGTATCACATGGAGATGTTTTAAAGTAAAATACTACCTAAACTCATCATTTTTGGACCAGTCTGAGCTTCAAAGTGTTCAGAGGGAATGCGTATAGATAGGAGAGGTTGCCACGTTAGGACAAATTCTGAGGTTTATTTTTACTACTTTCTCGGTGTCTTTTCAGATTCATAATGCCAACCCTTGTCAAGGTCTGTTAGGAAAGTCTCCTGAGGACGAACAGCACTGAAGCATACATCAGGTCACCTGAGTTCTGGAACTGGCTGTAACTCAATCTTGTAAACTTGGTTCATTTATTCAACTTTCTCAAGTCTTTGTCTATGAAGTTAGGTGCCGGGAAAGGTGATGCTGATGTGCTTTCCAGCTCAGATAGGTGATAGGTCTGTTTAATTCCACACAGACATTGAATTTTAAAGCTTCGAATTTCAAGTAAAATTTCCATTTTGATTACGGAATGAAAGAGTTCCAGACTGAGAACTGTCAATTCAGTTTTAACATAGGTCCTTAGGTGGGTTCCCTAACTTCTTGCTTTTAGTTATTAAAACTAGTCCAATTTAAAGATTCTGTCTCAAGCTCAATATAAATACCGTCCCCTCCCCCAAGATCATCAGAGCCTTGACCTGAAGCTTCAGTGACCTCTAGTGGGAGAATATAAAATGGTCGGCTATTTGACCCCTCTTTCCACTTGGGAGTGGGAGAGATCCCTTTGGTCTAGGATTGTGGTAACTTCCGCCCTGTTTCTTCTCAAAGACTAGATCACAGTATGTTGGGACAGGCAGATGAAATTGGAGAAAAGGGGGCAGGGATCTTTGGATGTCCCTGGTAGAGCTGCCGATCTCGCACCAGCTTCCTCAGTTTCTACTGCTCATCACCTTCTGGGAAATATAACATTTTTAAAAGAGATAGGCCTCCTTGCAATAAAAGCTAAAATATTTTCAGTAAGTTAAATCACAAACTGGGACGAAATGAAATTATAATGCCTATTTTTTTTTAACTCTAAGTACTCTCACTACAAAAATTAGGGTAATCCTTAACATTTGTTTCTGTAACTAGTTTACAACAGCACTGAAAAGTATTGGCCAACTGAACATAAGGAGAAGGATTTGAGTTCTGACTGAGCACTTCTACTAATCCCACCATTCTAATGTTGTTGAATAAAAAGTTTATGGACATCCTTAGATTTTTCTTTTATTTTTTAAAGAACACTAATGTAATGAACATTCAGTTTTAATGTATTTTTTATGTAAGGGATCTAAGTGATTCCTAAAAGTCTATGTAAAATTAGGCTTAGAGTATTAAAGTATTGTGATATTTGTGACTGAATTTCTATTTTCCAAAAGATCATCTTTTTCACTCGAGATAAACTCTTCAGAGTACTGTTTTTAAAATAGCTTTTAAAAATGTTTAAAAGTACCATTTTAATTTGGTCCAGAACAGCAAGATATCCAGGCACCAGGGATGATTTATAACTCACAACAAAACAGCTGGCGATATTGTTCCTGGACATTTGTACTGCATTTAAACTTTCTCCTGGTCTTAAATAGAACACAGGCCCTGGTACCTTTGCTGCTGAAATGCATCATTGTCAGCTTTTCTTTTCTTCCCTGAGCTTTTTTTTAATTTTTTTTTTAGAAATTATATTTATTTAGTTGAGGGAGAAAGAGTGTGCACGCACGCACGTGTGCACACACACAAGTTGGGGAGGGACAGGGGGAGAGAGAGAAGGAGAAGCAGACTCCTCACTGAGCACAGAGCCCAACACAGGTCTTGATCATGACCTGAGCTTAAGTCAGAGGTTTAACTGACTGAGCCACCCAGATGTTCCTCTGTGAGCTTTATTTAAAGACAAATTAACACGTGTCACTTATGGTTAGTCATCGATTCTGTTTAGCTATGCTATTTCACAGAGGTAAATGGCAGTCATAAGTAAAAGCATATTTGGTGGTTTCTGTGGACAAGGTAATTAGCACCAAGGTGGACACGGAGTGTTAGGGCCTGGGAAACTGAGTAATAGGCTGATAGACAACATTTGGTCCTCTCTTTTCGTATTTACCATTTTCACACAGGCAGATTAATTTCGAAAGGTCTACTATTTTCCCCCCTCCAAATCTGATAGAAATTCCAAAGTCTCATTGAGTTCTGCACATGGAAAAAATCTACAAAAAGTAGAAAGCAACTCTTTCGATCTAATACTGGAACAAGAGCCCTCTTCCTCCCAGAAAAATTCCACCAAAAAAAAATATATATATATATTTGTTTTAGAACAATCTTCAATGTGTGCTTTTGTGACTCCAGGTGGCACAGGAGATTACCAGCTGTTTTATGACCACTGTCTAGTGTACAATCAGTCTTTAATAAAATGGAAAGGAAAACAAGTATTAAGGTAAGCCTTCCAAAATTTCTTAAATTATATTTACAGTTATGTTTGCTTTCAAACTCTTAAACAATTATCAAGTAAAAGTAAAAATTGAGAAACCTTTTTGCTGTTTACACATATAAAGCCAATTTCAGAGATTTTTTCTAGGAAGAGAGCCCTATGTTACAGCTGAGTTGACAATCTTGTCTCCTATAGACATTTAGTGGGCAAAACATTCCGTACCTTAACAAGTCCCTAATGCAAACATAAAGAAGACTGATGTCTCAGCAATAACAATAGCACACCATTATGCTCTTTTTTAACACATTTACCGTGTATGATATTGACAGATAAGAGCTTTATGGTTTACAGCACGCTCCTTGGGGTTCATCTTCAAACTACCTGTCCTTCGGGATTTCACCACTTTCTAAAAGGATAGATTAGATATTTGGGTAATACGGATATACTTTTGTTTACTAGTTTGGTATCACAAACCTTTCAAAACAAAAAAAAAACCCAATATGTAACTTGCTTCTCAGCATCATGTCAATGTATATTGTGTAGTTCAATGTGCCTCAAGTTGAGCAGAAGTCATCTGTCAAAGGTAGGACTGAAACTGCATAAATTGTTCCCTATAATAATTGATATGCGTAAAAGCTCCAGAGGCTTGCTGCATACAGGGTAGGCCTGTCACTCATTTTCTTTACAAACATCTTGTCTGATTGTTTCAGAGTAAAATCTTTCCAGGTAGCACAGTACACCATGGGGAAAGTACAGTCACCTTTCACATCTGTAAATGAAATCACCTCTCTTAATGAGTCAGGCCAGAAGTAAGCATGAGTTAGATGTCATCCTCATCCATGCATATAAAACTGCAATCTAGAACCAGAAACACTGCCTCAAAAATACAACAAAAACACTCAAACTGAAGATGATTTCACTAAAGCATTTTAAAAAGGTACACCGTACCTACCTGCCCAAGATTTACAGTAGCTACCAGACGCCCTGAGGCAACACCCTTCAGGAAATAAAAATATAATAAACAGATTTTCTAGAATTAGGACACACATTGAATTGTATGCAAATCATGGAGAATTGCCAAACAGAAAACAAATTAAAAATGAAATTCTATGTAGCCTGGTTCTTAATGCAGATTTACAAATCTGACCTATACAGGTGAGCAATGTTTTAACTAAGATTTCCAATCTGTTTGTGACATATTTCATGCCACAGGAGAACAGTAATTTTACATTTCATTATGCTTATCTTCCAGATATTTAAAATGTGTATTTAGTAAAATCATAAAAATCAAAATGTTATGTTTAAATATATTGCCATCAAACTTGTCAAAGCACTCTGACTATAAAAGAAGCGTTTAATTGTTAGAATTTTGTGAGATTAAAGATGGCATAATATTTGGTCCATCTAAAGACATACTAAACAATTTTATATTAGCTTAAAGGTGCTCTCACCCACCTTTACTCTTTTCCTGAATCTGTGTTTATTTGGGTTACTCCCTGCCCAGTGATTTATGTTTACAAAGATACTCTAACAACAGCACAATAGACACTAACTCATTAAATCCATTCATCGTCTAGCTATTGAGTATGGTCTTGATAACCAGTAGTTAAATGAACAACTGATACAGAGCTGATGAAGCTGCATGGGAGTTCAAAAAGCTCACAGCATAATGCGTAGATACACATACACAAAAATCAGGGATTGTAACAGTGCTAGGGATAGGCTACCAGCATATGGTAGACTAGGTGAGTCACAACTCAAAGGCTTACTTAGGAGAAATTCCCAAGACAATGGTATACAGAAGGTGACTATGCTTATAGCTGAAGGAAAACAAGTTGGCAAAGCATAAGCTGGGGGAGAGCAAGACAGATTTGTTGGAATATAAGTCCCTCCGTATGCCTGGAACATTTATGCCTATAGTGAAGAGACAGGACATGAAGACCAGGACCAGAAGTTCCTCATGTCTTGGAGTTGTAACTATTTTGTGTTACTAAGAGTTCTGCTTATACTGTAGATGACAGATTTCGGATCATCATAATTGAAGACAGAGGATATACGTGAGAGAATTTGTAACTACTGAACATCAACAGATGTTTATGAGATAGCATCAGTTACCAGGATGTGAAGACCGATCTTTTGTTTGCTTTATTTGTGTTTTTTTTTGGGGGGGGGGAGGGAGGAAAGAAGAGAGGAAAAAAAAGTTTAATTGTAAAATGTATTCTCATTGTAAAATAACCCAGGCAATTGAAGTTATAAAGAGAAAGTTCACCATAATCTTACTACTCAATGTTATCATTTTTATCCTTCCACGTTTTCCAATTAATTAATGAAATTTATATTTTTTGTTATATACAAATAACCATTTCATCAATTAAAAGGTATTTAATGTAAAATAATTGGTGTAAGTTTGACAGATTGCCATAGTATCATTAACTTAGTTTTTGAACCTACAAATTTTTACTGATTCTTCTGTTCAATTTATCTGCTGGATTTAACTTATATCCTATGCAGCACTGTAATGTCTGGCAAACTATTTCCACCACAGATGAAATGAACGTTAAATCTAGCAGTAATTCAATTGCTTATATGCATAGACTAGTTTACATTATTATCAGATAAACAAAGCTGAGCCAACGGGAAATTCTAGTATTTTAAAATGTATTTCAATGTTCCAAACCTAATTTAAAGTTCTAAAGTTTCCTAATAACCTATTTATTCATGTTAATGAAATACAGGATTAAGATACATATTCAGGAAGAGTATGCTTTTGATAGTGCTAAATATTAATGGATTTATGGCAATGGATTGATTTGTAGAGAGCTAATCAAAACTGGACTTAAATTGGACAGTAGGTCATAAATAGGGGGTTATACAAGGGAGAAGGGAAACTCATATAATACTGTAGAAAGATGAAGTTCAAGTTAACACATAGCAAGGAATGATGATGAAACAATGCAAATCACAAATATGACTTCCTGACTGTATCCAAGATAAAGTGTCTTCTAGAACAGGAGAGGATCATGAAAATACATTTCCTTAATGGGATGACAAAAATATTGCTTTAAGGCCATGAATTGAGAAATGAAATGAAACAGGTTTTATCTGTTTGAAATTAGACCTTTTCTTTCCCCTCATTTTATGGAGACTACGCTATTTTCTCACTGTAAATTCACTTTCACAGAACCATCTTTTTGAACTAAAACTGATCTTAACTGGGAAGTGAGCATATGTGTTTGTTCAATCAATTAATTTTTTTGGACCCAGACTGGTAATGCAGAGAGGAAGAGAGGAAGAACATCCTAGTTAGAGGGTGTGTGTGTGTGTGTGTGTGTGTGTGTGTGTGTGTGTTTGGTGCTGGTGCTTGTTTTTAATGTGCAATAGGAAAATATATATTAATGTAGAATAAAAACATGGTCTTTTAAATACTAGCTATAAGAAACATTTCTGAGTATATATGTGTGTATATTTGCAGTTATGTACATATGAACATAAGGGCAAAGAGTATCTTCTGTATTATAAAATCATGTCCTTCTGTAGATGAGTGAGAATTATGTATATTTCCAGGACATGCTTGTTATCATCTGATCAATGCTGCCAGACAAGCTAGAAGATCAGAACCAATTTAGTTCGAAGCAGATATTTTTCATTCATTAATTTGCCAATTTTAAGTCAACACTCTGTTTCAGAAACTATTCTAGGCTAGTAACACAGAAGGAAGCAAAACATAAAAAAAGTCTCTTTACCTTCCTAACTTTCTTTCTAGTGGACAGGGAACACAATAATCAATAAATCCATTAATATATCAGGTGATAATAAAGGGTATGTGAAAAATATAAAGGAAGATAATGAAGTAAGAATGTTTCAAGTATAAGGGAAAAGTGCTATTTATGGGGCGCCTGGGTGGCTCAGTCGTTTAGCATCTGCCTTCGGCTCAGGTCATGATCCCAGGGTTCTGGGATTGAGCCCCACATCTGGCTCTACGGGAAGTCTGCTTCTCCTTCTCACACTCCCCTTGCTGTGTTCCCTCTCTCACTGTCTCTCTCTGTCAAATAAATAAACAAAATCTTTAAAAAAAAATGTTATTTAGGTAAGGTATCTGGGGCAGCCTCTGTGGTGAAGTGACATTTGAGCAAAAAATGAAGGAAACTGGGGAATGATCTTTGTAGGTATGAGGAAAGGGTACTGTAAGCAAGGAGATCTGCAAAAGCAAATAACTCTGATGTACGAGAATGCTTTTAGGCAGTATGGTTTCTAAGAAGTTCATGGGATGCAGTATATAAGTGAGAAGTGTGTGTGTGTGTGTGTGTGTGTGTGTGTGTGTGTGAAGCAGGAAGAAGAGGAACTCAAGTGCATGCCAGAGAGTGCCACGGATCATGAAGGGGCTTATAGACAGGAAGCTGGGAGACCCTGTTTAAATCCATCACGTGACATGATATTAATGTCCCCTTCCACTATGAAGAGTGTCCTAGTTTGGATGGTAAATAATATGGTCCCCCCCAGGGGCGCCTGGGTGGCACAGCGGTTAAGCGTCTGCCTTCAGCTCAGGGCATGATCCTGGCATTGTGGGATCGAGCCCCACGTCAGGCTCTTCCACTATGAGCCTGCTTCTTCCTCTCCCACTCCCCCTGCTTGTGTTCCCTCTCTCGCTGGCTGTCTCTATCTCTATCGAATAAATAAATAAAATCTTTAAAAAAAATAATATGGTCCCTAATAACCTCTTAATACAGTGATTATACCTTTTTTCCTGAGAGTGAAAAAGAAAGGCCATTGGAAGACTTCTATCAGAAATATGCCAACTCTTAAATGTAAAAGGATTACTGGCTGGTGTACTAAGCATACACTGTAGTAGTGACATGGGAAACAAAGGCAGAAGAAAAATTATTCAATTTCCTTACTACCTACATCCCACTGACAAGTTCTTGAAACAGGAAGAATGACATTCCTCTAGGGACTCACCTGCCTCCATGTTAATACTTTGCTAAGGGCAAAAGGCAACCTTAGCTCGACGCCAAGGACCCTGTGAGTCTACTTTAACATATAAAGATTCCTTCATCTCTATCCCCCAAGATACATGTTGGCAATCATCCCCAAGCATATGGCCCACTGATATACATCTGAAGGGTCTCAAGACTAAAGAGATTATTAGACGGTAATAAATGACCTTTTCCCAACAATAGCTAGCTCACTCAAGGTCCTGGAAACCTTGCTTCCAAAATTCTCTAGAGAGTTACACCATCTCTAACCCTCTCCCAACTTGAAAATGCATAACGGGCCACTCCTCATGATCCCAGCGCAGTTCTTTCTGCCCACAGGTCCTTTCCTGTGCTTTAATAAAACCACCTTTTTGCACCAAAGATGTCTCAAGACTTCTTTCTTGGCCCTTAGCTTTGAATGCTACCGTCTTTGCTACATCAGTAGCACAAAGGAACCTAACTAGTTAAAGGAGAATAATGGTTTAACCCAGGTAAGATTTTTGTGGTGGGCTAGGCAAGATAATTTTTGTTGAACATGGGGAGAACTGGTGGGATTCTGGATATAGTCTGGCAGACTGGATGTGGGGTACTTGAGAAAGAGAGGAGCCCAGGGTAACTCCAAGGGTTTCAGCCTTAGGATGAAGTTGCCATTAATTAAGATAGGGAAGGATTCATAAGGTTCACGTTTTGTGATTGGAATAAGTCAGGAGTTTGATTTAGTTGTGTTATATTTGCAATATCTGTTAGACATCCAAATGCAACTGGATATGTCAGTCTAGCGTTGGGGGTGAGGGGTGGGGAGCAGGGAGGGCAGGTTGAAGTTGGAGATGTGGATCTGGAGGACAGTATATGAAGGCCTAAGTCTGGATGACATAACACAGAGGTTACCTAGATGGTAATGGACAAGAACTCAATGGAAGACACTTCAGTTTTGCAAAGGTAGGGGGATGAACAGAAACTAGCAAAGGAAACTGAAAAAAAAGTGAACTTTAAGGGCAGGGGAGATAAAAAGTCAATGGAGCACCAAAAGCCAAGCAAGCCTTTTTAAGAAAGAGTGAACAAAGTGTCAAAAGAGGATAGAAAATTAGCCAGTTTTTGAAGTTTAGAACATTAGTAACCTTAATACTGCTAATTCTGGTGGAGTTGTTTTAAGAGCTACTCCAAAGGAATGGTGCACAGTGACCACAGGCGACTGTTTTTAGGAGTTCTGGGTGTAATCTGGCAGCAGAGAAATGAAATAGTATCTGGAAAGGAACATGAGATCAAGGCAGAGTTTTTCCATTTAAGGTAGATTTTATCACAGTTTTATATACACTGGTGAGAACAATCCAGCAGAGAAAGAACTGACATATGATATGGAAGGAAGGTAACTGTTCAAAATTGTCATTAGATACAACAGAAAGAGGAGATAGCACATATAGGAAGGCAGGGTGTTGCTCTATGGAAATGGAAGGTAGAAGAGAAATGAACAGAGTCAGGGTTTGTGATGACTGGAACAACGTAGAGGTTCTCCTCTAATGGATTCTCTCGGTTCATGGGAAGAAAGGTCATCAGCAGATGGGGGAAGATAGGGGAAAAAAGCAGGATTTATATACTGTCGAAGTATGACATAATGGATGTGGGAGAGTAAAAATCCACTAATACAGAAGATCTGCCAAACATTTGAGCCTGGACGTCATAATTTTAAAGAAAAAATGCATCTTCAGCTGTATGAGAATTGGAAGAAATTGTAATTGAAAAACCATATAGAATTTTAAACCTACAAAGGAGAGTGCAAGGGGCCAGGGGGTTGGTGTAAATAGGGGATTCCCTATTTACATAGGGCACAGTTGGAAGGATTTTGGTGTCATGTAAGGAGATGAAATATCAGATTAAGAGACAGCAGAGTCCCAGGAGTAGGAGGTCAGCATGATGGGAAAGGTCCTGGGTGGATGTTGGTTTTTGTTTTTTGTTTTTTGTTTTTTGTTTTTTTTTTTTGAGGGGCAACTGATTTAGACAGTGCTAAACACATGGTGGAACTGGCCATGGTGTTACTGAAGTTTCTTGTAGTGGTAAGACAGTACTTGGGAGAAGGCAGGCACAGAGATGCTACTAGAATTCCATTATCTCTGATTACTACTCTCTACTTCCCAGAGAGAACAGTGAAGGAAGCTGGTACTCAAATGATGGATCCTTAGTCTTAGGGATGGAAGCACATCTGAAACACAGTAACCAAGGGGAGTGACAGAAGCATCATCTGCTGCACTTAATGATTAATACAAGGAGATAAATAGTCCAGAGGCTTTCAAACTGGTCTACAGAAGCTTGGAGAAACAAGTTTCTCAGAGCCACCCTGTGGGACAAGTGGAAGAAAAACATGTAACCCTGGGTCCCCCACTTCCACTTTAACCAGAGAAGCTCTATTCTTGTTGTCAAATAAATACATGGAGGTCTATGTGATTTTTTAAAATGTTGTTATTAAAAACAAGTGAACAAAAAGACCCTTGAAAATCATAAGTCTGCTCTAAACCCATGTTTTAAATCTTGCTTGAGATTACACTGCTAAAACATGTCGAAGTCTGTATTTAACACAAAAATGTTTACTTAAAAAACTTAGGTTATTTCGTCATACTTTACTTCTATACAGCTTCAATTCCCATAGGTATGCAGGGTCCAAGGGAAGGCTGCCCTAAGAGGGGCCACTTTAGAGTTGAAAGTAATAAGAATCCAGCAGATGAGGAAAAGCTCTCTGCCTCCCCTTCAACTGTCTAAGTTACATATTGTGAATATCCCCAATATTTAACTGGTGAAGTAGAGAGCTATTAACAGAGACTCTCCTTTACTTAAGAAAAGTATCTGCATAGTAGGGCAACCTTTGTTTTTTAAATCATCTCCTTTCACCTTCCTGCCAAAGGCCTTCCCCTCTTTGGATCCTCAGACCCCACTCCTCTCCTTAGCTCAAATAAGTTTCCTACTGACTCATTGTCTTTTGGAATCTCATGTCTGTGGGTATTCCCTGTACTGAAGCCTATTAAATTTGACCATCTCCTGTTAATCTTCTCATGGCAATTTGTTCTAAGTCCTGCTAGAAGTATTAGAGAGCAGAGGAAGGTCTTTCTCCTGGACAGTTTTATTCTACTATTTCACTGGTTACATTACATTGGTGATCTGGCCAAAAGTTATACTAGAAAGCACAAGTGCATTCTTCATGTAAAAGGTCAATTAAGTTTTTTTTTAATATTTTAAGATACTCAAAAAATCTAATTTTCTTTAGAAAAATCCATGCTTTGTGAGTTTTTTAGTTGTTTGTTTTTGTTTAGTTTTTCATAAGTACCAGGAAATCACACTAAGAGTTGTGAAACTTAATACTGGCCTCTTGCCTCTCCAGAGTTAAAAGGCCTAAAAAAAAAAAAAAAAAAAAAGGCCTGGAGGAGTCCCTCACAATTCTTAAGTGGCACCCACAAAAAATATGAATCACTAATAAGCTTCTTAGACCTAGACAGAATACCATTCTTGAGAATAGGACCTTATAGTCATCAAGACATGATACCACAGAAGATTGCTAGATTGGAAGAAAAAACACCAGGGTCATTCTTACAATGTAAATAGTAATGCCCATTGTTTTTAAGGTAACCACCTTCAGGATATCACAGTGAAGTCTGTGAAAGGAGCCAGTTGCTTAACAAGTCACTGGGGGAATACTTTGGAATTGAAGTGCTAACATCACAAGTAGACATAGTGTAGTATTTATACAAACACCTTGTCAAAGAGAAGTACATTTTTACCCAGTAGACACAGTGGGAGCTCTAGTTCAATCCTGATCACTTTGAATAGAGAAAGGAACTAAACAGATTCTAGATTAATAATTTTTGGGAAAACAGCTCTCCTAACACTGAGTCTTACAAAATAATGCCAGCATCCTGATGACAGAATTAGGTAGAAAATGAAATAACAGTGTAACAAAAGATCAGTAGGGAATTAGCAATAAAATCAGCAGGAAATCCATAGTGCTCCTAACAACAGTTCAACCAGCTGATTACTTGCTAAACAAGGTTTGGGGGTGGGGGGAGCCGAGCACAGTGATTCAGAGCAGCAGGAAAATGGGGAGCATCAGCAGGAAACAATGGAAGCTGATGGGGGTCCACTGAAAAGTTAATTGAAGCAACAAAGCTGAGAGCCCTTTAAGTGGGAGAGCAAACTCATGGAGACAGATGGAGAAGTGCAGCAAGAAGGAACTGAAATACCAAGAAGGAAGAGAAAGCAGATAATGGAACAGGTGAAGAAACATCAATCTGAGTCAAGCCTTGAATAATTCTTGGTCATTCACATGGGCCACAGAGACAAATGTAGCAGCTAGCTAACAGTCAGAGAAAATAGTCATGTTAGATGTAGTGTAAAATATGCCTTTGAATGATATGCTAAGACATTTGTAGTCTTAATTATTTGTTTTAATGCTCCATTTAAATTGAATTCATTCAAAGCCCAAACCACAAGTCCAACAAATTATTTTGAGCTACTACAATTCAGAAAATTATGGTACCCCATGCAATTAATAAATTATGGAACCTGAAATTTTAGACATTGTGTTTGGAAGACACAATTATGTGGGACAACAAGAAATAGGAGCTTTTCTTTTCACAGGTTCAAGTAAGAAGCCAACTTTATATACAAGTTGCTCATACTCTGCAAATACTGTGGAACACACTTGTTGACATACAAGTCATGCTTTTGTATATTTTATACAGTGAGACATAGGTGGCATTAGAGTTATGCCAGGTCAGTCTCCATAGAGGCGGGGAAAAAAAAGAAACTTAAAGAACCACTCCATTTTTTGGTTCCCACTACAGAAATTCCACATTATAGAGGCAGAAAGGAATACCCAGGGAAAACCAGTTGAGATTACTTCTCTTTCAAATACAATTATTCAGAAATGGAGGTTACTGCAAAATACATTAAAGGATATAGATGCCATTTCATTCTCAGTGCTGAGTTTGGAGACTCATTTCTTTTGTAATAAAGTGTGTTTTCTGACAGGTAAACATGAAACTCCTTTCACTATTAGCATTTCTACAAAATACATGCAATTTGAGAGATACACATCATTTATCTTCAATAAATTTAAGTGTATAAAAAGATACTGATCATTTAAACAAGTCTCCACCTATTCATTTGAAATTTCTATCAAAAATTTAAGAAATGCTCAAGTCACACTGTATTTACTTACTGACAAAAGAATTAAGAAACAAAGTCAATCAGGGTAAGTTGATTAAGAATGAATGGCATTTTGGGGCGCCTGGGTGGCACAGCGGTTAAGCGTCTGCCTTCGGCTCAGGGCGTGATCCCGGCGTTCTGGGATCAACCCACATCAGGCTCCTCCGCTATGAGCCTGCTTCTTCCTCTCCCACTCCCCCTGCTTGTGTTCCCTCTCTCACTGGCTGTCTCTATCTCTGTCAAATAAATAAAATCTTTAAAAAAAAAAAAAAAAGAATGAATGGCATTTTGAGCAAGTGAAGAGAATAATTTCACAAAATAAACAGTAGAATCAGCAATTAGATGTGAAAACTTATTTCATTCCTCAAAGAATATTCATCTTAATATGAATTATTTAGTGTGGGTATAGTATGAAAATTTTGAGTACAAAGTAACTTAATGTCAATTTTACCAGAAAACTCAAAACACAGAATTATAGATCCCATCGAATTCAGAGGGAACACCATTAATGGTACCTTAAGATATAAGGCCAATAAAAGTAATTTGATGAAAGATTAAACAGTGCATGAAAGAGCATCCTTTCTCACAGAATAGACTAATTCCCCAAGAGTATAAGCTTTTGAGTAGTTTGGTTCACATAAGCAGAAATGAGTTGTGTGTAATCTATACGGAATCTGATCTTTAATTTACATTTATGTTAAGCTGATTTAAACAGATTTTTAAAAAGCATGTAAATACCAGTGAACAAAGATGAAAAGAATCCTCTATTTTGAATCATCCTCTTACGTTTTTTATTTGAACTTGACTCTTGTATTGTCATTTCCTGTGATTGTCATTTTGGTTTTTTTTATTTATTTTATTTTTTCATTTTTTTAAAGATTTTATTTATTTATTTGACAGAGATAGAGACAGCCAGCGAGAGAGGGAACACAAGCAGGGGGAGTGGGAGAGGAAGAAGCAGGCTCATAGCAGAGGAGCCTGATGTGGGGGCTTGATCCCATAACGCCGGGATCACGCCCTGAGCCGAAGGCAGACGCTTAACCGCTGTGCCACCCAGGCACCCCTGTCATTTTGTTTTCTAAGATAGGATTTATTGAATGCTGTTTGTCAGATAGTGTGATTTTATATATACAATTGCATTTATTCCTTGTTGTGGGTATCGTCTCCACTTTATAAATGAGGAAGAGTTTACGGATTAGACATTACATACAGTGAATATCTCCAATATTCACATTGGCGAAGTAAAAACAGACATTCTTATTGATGTACGTCATGTAACTAGGAATCTCATGGTGTCATATAAGCTATTTTCCGTCTGAACTAAGTTTATCGTATTAGAAAGCGTTTTTAAAACGTACCTCTGGAAAAATCCTGGAGAAGAAATCTGCATTATATACAAAGGATACAGTATCTGTGAAAAGCTTACGTACATGTTTTACCTTCGGATTTTATTCTTATCACCATTTATCCATTTTTTGAAGCTCTGATAAATTTGAAGACAAAGGAAGGGGGAGAAAAGGTCTCTAATAATTATTAGCCATTAGAAACAGTTAAAGAGAACCGGAGTGTGTATCAGAAGACCTGGTTTGGAAATCTAGCCTTTCCAGTTCTCGAATTTTGAGCAAGTCAAATCATCTTCTCAAACCTCAACATCCTTCTCTGAAAAATAGGGTAACACTGAACTCTACACCAGTAACAATTTTAAGAGGTATCAAATGATATCTTGCTGCTTAAAGCAATTTGCAAAATTAGAAGTTACTATATCATACCAACCTCAGTTTAATTACCATCAGTGTCCTGGATCATCGTACATACTCATTTGCAAATCTAACCTGCTTTTTTAGTTTTTATTCAAAATATCTGTATTACATTATAGAACATGTTACTGTATGCCAGAAAAGATGGGAAGAAAAAAAATTGTGTAGTGAATAGAAATAGCTCTTATTTTGATTTCTATTTCTAACTTTTAAAAAATTGAGCAGCGAACATTTTAGAAAATACAAAAGCTTTTAAGCCTCTTGTGAAATGCTTGCTGCTGGAAGGAAAGGTCTTTGAATATGTACAAAGGAAGAAAACATGGTCCTCTGCACTCCACTTGCCTCAGAGCTTAATGGTCATACATATAAAAGCATCAAGGAAATTTAGCATGCACATTTTGTAAACTCCTCAAATATATGTTTATGTCATGAATGAGAAGGCTAAATAAATGGATAGAGAATAGAAGTGATAAAATAGACATTTCTACCAGTGCTTGGTGAAAATATAAAGAAATACCTTTTAAAACTCAAATATATTACCTCATGTTTCTTAACATTATCAACACCCACGGTCCAAGGTTATTTTCTCACTAACTGCTACAGTAGTTATATCAGCAATACAGCTCCGCAAATATTTTTCTCATCCTAAACATATTCCGAATCTAGTTGTTCAGAAAATCTTGAAGTTTTTACGTATAATATTGATCACACATTAAAACCACCTCTCTCACATAGTTTGAATGGTTATACCAAAACATAATGTTATGTCCAAGCCTTCCAAGGTATCATCCTGAAAACAAGTACTTATTCAAAAGGAGTTAATTAAATTTTATCTTAAAACATTTAATAATTCACATAATCCTTTTTTATTGCAATTAATCAAATGAAAGGGAGGTTTCCTATTAAAAAGCCAACTGCCCCTTTGTCTTTTTGGTCTTTGAGCACTAGTATGCAACTCTAAACCTACACAAGACTTTTGGACCTCATTTGCTTGGCAATGAAAAGCCATTAACTGTTAATGAAGAAGCAACTGAGAGCCAAAGAACCTACAGTGGACTCCCAGTACATTTAAGACATTATTATAGAACTGGGCATATGCAAATCATTAACATGGATTCTGCTCTTGAGGATTAAGGAGTATATACATGAGTAAAGGAAATACTTAAATAAGCATTATGAAAGGCAAAGAATATAAGGGAAGCAAAAGAGAAACATGTTTCCTGAGAGCCACTGGAAATACTCATGGGGATGTAGGTTTTAGCAAGAACCTGCAGGTTAAAGAGGATTTATTGCAATCCTGAGAAAGGGGTGGCATCTAGGAAAGGAAAAGAAATCTAGGTATAAAAATATGATAACTAAGAGAAGATCAATTACAAAGAATTTGAGAAAATAGGATTACCTGCTGTCACCAGAGGAAAGATGATTCCCTACAGCTAAGCAGGCAGGTAGAGGCAGGAGTGCACCCTGCCTTAAGAGTAGGAAGGATGGGACTGACTGATCATATTGATGAGGGAACAGAAAGCAAGCTGAGGACAAAGCAGAAACTGACACCCTGCAACCCGCCCCCCCCAACCATGGGATGTAAGCGGCATTCCCCAGGCACTCCTGGCTGCCCTAAAGGAAAAAAGATAGTTAACCTATAGAGACCACAATCCTGCAAGATTTCAGTCTCCCTCAGTTTACAAACGTTTTAGCAGTCTACTAGAGCAAAGCATTTCTATCAATAACCTAGCTTCCAAAAGGGAATGTAAATACAATTGAATGTCTTTGTAACCTGCAGGCATAGACAGATACTTGAAGCAGGCAGTGTAATGTTCCTCCAGGAAGTTCCCAACTATCTTCATGTTAATGTCTTTCTAGAGGGGTAAACAAGCTTAATTTGACAATTGCAAGGCCTCTGGTATCCTGAGTGTCTTCTAGAACATATGAAAGTACTGTTCTGAAACCTCCCTTTTTCCTTACCTCCCCCAACCCCATAGTATATAATCAGCCACCCCTCACAACCCAGGGCAGCAGCTCTTTCTCCCCACGTCCTGTCCCTGTGCTTTAATAAACCACCATTTTGCACCAAAAACGTCTAAAGAAGTCTTTCTCGGTCTTCAGCTCCGGACTCCACCCCACAGAATCTCACCTATATCCCACAACCTCATCACTATGTGAGCAGGGACTAGAGAACAGTGAAGCCAAAATGAGGGAAAGGCGCTAGAAATTTTAGTCAGGGCAGACTACACAAAGGGCTCAGTGCAAAATGAAAAGGAAGGGCTGTTTTTTTCAAGAGGGAAAACCAATCTGTTTCTTTCTTCAGTCTTCCTTTTGAAAAGTCATGATTTTTCTCCCAGTCCATGCCATGTTCCCTTACTTCTTCAGACTTCACTTATGTAACAACTCAGAGACATAAAGAATTTTCAGACATGATCTCAGAGCATCAAAAGCAAGTCCATGGCCTTTCTGTGCATGAGGCTCTGTGACAAGACAAATCTGGTGCTGCCAACAGCCCTGATGTTAAATATCAAAAGCTTGGAGGAAGACACCATGAGTTGAAATGGTAATGTGCACAGAGGAAAGTGTATCTCGAGTATAA
The DNA here is from genome assembly GCF_002007445.2 of Ailuropoda melanoleuca. Taxonomy (NCBI): domain Eukaryota; kingdom Metazoa; phylum Chordata; class Mammalia; order Carnivora; family Ursidae; genus Ailuropoda; species Ailuropoda melanoleuca. Next base: position 9,490,318 of record NC_048235.1, on the reverse strand, counting down.
AGGTTCATCCAGATCGATGCACCCCTTTGATGTGCATTCTAATGGCCATTTAATACATAGTTTAATACAAGTTTACTAGAGGAATAATGTTATATACCCAGGAAAAACTCCAGAAGGAAAATATGATGCTTATGAAGGAAGGAGAGGATAGATTTACGGCCAGTTTGCTTTAACACGGCTGCTGGATATAAGTGAAGGGGTTAAAAAGACTCACAGAAATATATGATCTTGATCCTGGTTTTAAGAATATACATTTGGCAATCATTAACATAGACTTAACAGTACAAACAGCAGTGAGTGAAGACGGGGTACACAGAATATTTTGATCTAGGAACTGGTGCCCGTCTAGGAGGGGGCAACACAGTTTTCTCAATTGAGAAGAAAAAATGGTTACTCAATAAATCTTTGCAACTAGTATAACATTACTTAGCTAAGTTCTGAACTCAGTCCCCACCTTCTTTAATATATTAGTGAAAGAATACAGTTATCAGGCAAAAAAACCAATATGAAACAAAATCCATGGAGGGAGACTCTGTAAGAAGTTTTCACTAGGGTGGCTGAAGAAACAAGGAAGCATATACAGACAATGAAGCCAAGATCAAGTTAAGCACAATTTTGTATTTTGCTGATTTCAATATATAAACCCAGTTAAGCACCCAGGTAACTAATGGATTCATTTAGAATGGTAATTCACAGGTTTTATTGATTTTGAGAATCTGAAAGTAATAGCAATAATTCATGTTATCTTCCTTATGCTTATTAACATTTAAGTCAGGTTTTCTTGTCCACATATAAAATACGAACTTGGGACATTGTCAGTAGGATACTGCAGCGGTCACAGCTATTTTCCCACAATTTCACATTCTAACTGTGCCTGTCCACACACCCCATACATTCCTCAGATTTTTAACACTCTATTAATAAACTGGTTGGCTATAGGTTGATTTATGATTGCATTAGATATAGAATACATGTCTCTAAGAAACCTATTTTAACAATTTAATACAAGTATGTATGCATGCATGTTTTCTTAAGTGAGTATAAACATTAATGTGTATGTATTTTCAGTTTTACATATATAATAGTTTGTGTTTATATACAACTATGTATATGATGTGCATATATATTCATGTGTAAAAATTATATATGCATTTATAAATGCAAGATATTCTTTATTTAAAAAAAAAAAACCAGAGCATAAAGTAATGTTAGTCTGTCCGCTTTATCATTATGTCCATGTCATAGGCTAATTATTGAGAAAGGCATTCTAATGAAATCACGGCTGGTCTATTGTGAATGTTCTCCCTTTAAAACAGCAGGATTTCTTCTATACTGTATATGCCATATAATTACTTCACTTGAATGCAATACTTTAATGAAGACCGGTTTAATTAAATTAAATTTCTCCCTTGTGGTAACTCTATCAAAATGCATCATACCCTCATTATAATATTATCTGTAGGAGTCCAACATTATAAGTGCTATAAGGAGGGTTTATTTTAATGAGGGCAGCAATAATAAACTACTTTATCAAGTTACACAATACAATATTGTAGCTGAAAATCTGGTATTAAGGTTCACAGCGTATGCATTTTAGTTCCTAATTAGCCTGTTTATGTTTAGCCTGTTTATGTAGCTTTATGAGCAGTAATGCCATTCAAATAATTATCTTTTGTTTGACTACTATTTATGACAAGCCTCTAAACTGGTATAATTAAATTTATATAAGAAATTAAACAATTTCTTTCCATTTCAGTGGTTATCTTCATAGGCTTGGTTTAAACACAAGTCATCTCTATTTCAGAGAGATTTTTTGTTTTTGTTTTTGTTTTGTTTCTGAATTTTTTTTGAGCCCAACATGGGGCTTGAACTCAGGAACCTGAGATATAAACCTGAGCTGATATTGAGAGATGCTTAACTGACTGAGCCACTCAGGTGCCCCATATTTCAGAGAGTTCTAACTGGACTGAAGATATTGCAACTTCAAAGACTTCCAGCTACACTTTAAGGGCTCAAGTTGGGTTCAAGATCTTCAATAAAGTCCGTGAACTAAGTGATTTAAGTGGGATTCAATGTGGTTACATGTAACTAGTAGTATTCTGAGCGAGCCCAATTGCTTATGCTTTGATGGGATGTAAAATGATACCATGCTAAATTATATGATTAGGTATTTTAAGTATACTTAACTGGAAGGATAAATGGATGTGCCTTCAATGTATGTATTCCTTAGACAAAATGCTTGAAAAATATAATTTGTTTTCATTTTATAGTTTTATAGCTTGATTTTCATCAAATAATTATCCTCCAGATTTCTGCTGCATACTGCTTTAAAACCTAAGATACAGCACAGTGCAGAGAGGATTCTAGAATCAATTTGTCTGTTTGCTGGTCTCCCTACAAAGAGCTCAGATCCATCCTAGTTTCCAACTCTTTTCCTTTCCTCTTGGGATTCAGTTGGCCATTGGGCTCTATTGATCATACCACCTATTTATCATTCTGAATCTGTCCACCCCTTCACCTGTACTGCCACTCTCCCATTCCTGGTTGACTGGAATACTGAAGTAGCTCCTTGGTTTTAATGCATTCAGACTCAGCCCCTTCCACACCATATCTCATATTGCTTCCAGATTAACTTTCAGAGACCAAAGAGACTACACAGTTTCATTCCAAGGTCAGACTAACCAAGAGGTAGCCCTACTTTGGACTCTGCCCTTTAAAGGACCTTAGTCTTTACTTCCTCCAGCCAGATCGCTCCTGAAGGTGCAAGAAATACACAGAGCAAACAATATGTGGCCATCCAGAGCCCACCACATCTTTGTTACAAGACCTTAAAACCTCAGCATCATTGATAAAGCTTCTAAGACCTCCTCGAACCTCTTCCCTAGGTCCTCCTTCCTAGGATTGAGAAGGGGCTCAAAGGCATCTGTCTGGGGAGCAAGAAGACAGAATTTGGACCCATGGGCTGGACTCAAGTTGTTGGAACTGGGGTGGGAAGGGGCAGACCAACTGCCATATTGTCATATGGAACTGAGTAAGCATAAATAGAGTCATAAGATCTCCACAGATATTCTATTTGCATTGGTGTGTATATGAGTGCATTGATGTGTGTGAGATAAAATTGTGCATGTGTAATTCAAGGAGAGGGCCTAAGATTCAAATTCATTTTTATGTTTTAATTTAGAGATATTATATACACAGAGGCTGAGGTGAAATGCTCCATAAACAGTATTCATTTGCTTGAAACAAGAGCTCGAAATTTGAGGTGACCACACACTAAGTGCACAGATATTTGCAGAAATTTCAGGGTGGGCATTAGTTTATCTAACCGTCCCAAATTTCATGTCAATTACTGTTGATAACCAAAGGGCTGAGGTGATCCCAGAGGATATTTCAGTTTTACAATGTAGTTATTACTAATAACTATATTCATGGAAATAGAAGGTCCAGATCTAAATGGAGCAAATCCCTTCAACTATAGCCTTGGTTTCCTTGCTTGTAAAATGTTATTTATTGATAGAAAATATATATATTATGACTTGCCTAGTATATAACTGATATTGAATAAATATTTCAGAATTTGATTCTGAATGCTAAACTATTCATTTAAATTAGAGAATATATAATTCAATTTTTCCTAGGCAAACAAAATTCCTACCGGAAATTCAGTAAGAAAACAAAACTTCTATGCCTGGATTTCCCAGACCATTCAATAGAAATGAAGAAATATGAACAGGTAACATTTGTGAATTTTGTATTCTTCCTGAAATTTTGCACATGTACATCCATGTCCATCTTTCTGGGAAGTATGGATGGTTGCAAAAATTTCTTGTGTGTCCAGAGAAATGACCAAACTGAGGACCACCCTGTTTTTGTGTACTCCCACCTACACGCTTCCTCAATTCCTCAGATTAAGACTCAATCCCATCCTTCTTCATGACTCCCCTGTAGCCTATAAAACCCCACGCTTCCGTCCTTTTAAGCTATATCCCATTAATGAACATTCTTCCAAATGCAAAAGATTATATCAAGTCATCTCCTTAGTTAGCTGGTGCATTTTTTTTTTTTTGCTTGAAATTCAGTCTTTATAAATCTTTATACACTTGTTCTGTGTCAGGGTAAAGAGTCCAATACCATTATTCAATGACTAAGTAGTGGTTATCCATTACTGCACTGAGAACAAGGTGCAAAAAGCAAAAGAAAACTAAAATAGTATGTTCTTGGGGCGCCTGGGTGGCACAGCGGTTAAGCGTCTGCCTTCGGCTCAGGGCGTGATCCCGGCGTTATGGGATCGAGCCCCACGTCAGGCTCCTCTGCTATGAGCCTGCCTCTTCCTCTCCCATTCCCCCTGCTTGTGTTCCCTCTCTCGCTGGCTGTCTCTATCTCTGTCGAATAAATAAATAAAATCTTTAAAAAAAAATAGTATGTTCTTTTCTCAATCACATCAGTTTTGGTGCTGCCCCTTCTCAAGGGAAAACATGCTGTTTTAGAAAATACTCATATAGTTTATTGCACTGTTTGTTAACAGAGTAGCCACTAGCTACATGCGGTTATTAAGTTTAGATTACCTGGAATTTAAAATTTCACTCCTCAGTTGCACTAGACATACTTTGAATACTCATCAGCCAATTATGGCTAGTGACCACCACATTGGACATGCATATAGAAGAGTTCCGTGATTGTAGAAAGTGGTCACTGAAAGTGCTGGTATAGAGCTTCTGGTACTGAAAACTATTAAAGGCATATATTAAGTAAAAGGTACCATGGAAAGAGAAATATGTTGGTAGATAGACTCCCCAGATCTATCTTCAAATTCTGATTAATTTCAGAAATAGTTTTCTGTATCTTTCTTCTTCAAATGAGGGATTTAGACTGCATGATCTCCTCCAACTCAAAGAATCTTACCGTCAACATTGAGTTTTCTACTACTACTGGTGTTTACACCAAACATAAACTCAGGAGGTGAGAGGCATTTTTTCCTACTCTGAAATAAAACTGAGCGAGTTATAGAAACAGAAGTAGCTGTAGTAAGAAATATCTGATACTATAAAAATAACACTAATTCTGATTAGGGCTATATGGTGAAGGCTTTCTGGAAGAGACTGGTGGATGTGGATGTGAGGGATGGATGGCGTGTTCACAGCAGAAGCAGAAACAAGAGAGTGTATGCTAAATAAACACAAAGAAACCGTGATTGAGGAGTGCAACAAGTGCTAAGAGATTTCTGTGGCTGACACACGTGTATAAAAGAAGTGTGATGTGTAAGAAATGTGTGTGGGGGGAGGGGAGGCTGATGGCAGATGGTAAGAGGACACTGAATTCCTAAATAGGTGCTTGGGATTCTACCTCAGGCCTGTCTGTACCTTGGTCTGAACCTTCTGAGAATAACTTTGTCTACAGTTTGAAGGATAAGACAGGGTAGATAATAAAAAAGACCCCTGATGGCTTTGTAACCAGGCCTGGAAATAAAGCTCTAGCAACAAATAGCAACAAAGGCTATTTCTGGACTCCACATACCAGAATTGGCAAGTAATTGAGAAAATAAAGGGCTGTTCTATAAAGACTCAAATTACATCACAAAGTGAAACTAGAATATATTATGACTCTCCAGTGAAAGCGTTCTTTACTGCCAAATGACTGTGTATGCAGTTCAGGCAATTAAACATGCTCACACCAGCCAAGAGTAGGTAATAGGATCAATTGTAAATTCTCCCTACTTTTCCTAATGACTCAACTTTACCTTCAATCAACATTTATTGACTTCCTACTCTGTATGGTGCTCTAAGTGTCTCCAGAGTCACAAAAGATGAACGACAGAAAGTCCCTAACCTCAGAAAATATTTTATGGCTAGAGATAAACATGAGCATGTCATAGGACATATTAAAACCATCTGCTAAGGCAAAAGCACATCTGGAGTGCTCAATGAGCACTGGTGACAAGCATCTACCCCACACGAGAACATCGGGATTTGTTTTGCAGAAGAAGGAATGCATACTCTGCTAGGCTTTTTTCAATGGATGAGTAACTTGGGGGGAAAAATCTGTAAGAAAGCAAATAGTTGATGAATTTCAGTGACAAAACAAAACAAAACAAAACCATAAAACCATGGGCAAATGCACGCATTCACTGGATGGTGAGAAATGCTAAAAAAGGCACATGTAGGGTTTGGGGCAGGAGAACTGCTTAGAAACTCTGGCTCTTCTGTAAACAAGGAGAAGTTTCTACCACTGATCACAGTAACATTCAAAATAAATTACTGTAGCTGCCATATGGAGGATGGGGAGAGTTTGAAGCATTGGGTAGCTATGCCACTGGCATAAATCAAAGATAGTATCAACTATTTCTGGTTACCTCCCATGTACTGTTACTTCAGTTTCCCTGAAATTTACTGCTGATCTGTAGTGCACTATGGCACCATGTCCTCACAATTCTTGTAGCTCTCATAGAAGCGTGACTCCATTTTGTTAGAACTTAAAGGTGACCATTCTTCATATTAGGGAAAAAACCACTCATTTTCTGTTGATAAATTTCTCAGTGTATCAAGGATCTTGTCTAACAGACTTGGGCTGTCAACCATTTCTACTGAGGATTAGTTTGTAATATACCTTTTTAGGAAGGTGTTCTTTCTTTTTATAAAATATTTTTTTTATTTATTTGAGAGAGAGAGAGAAAGAGAGCATGCATAAGCAGGGGAGGGGCAGAGGGAGAGGCAGACTCCCCGCTGGGATAAGGACCCTCGGATCATGACCTGAACCAAAGGCAGACACTTAACCGACTGAGCCACCCAGGACCCTCAGGAAGGTGTTCTTTCTTGTGACATTTTATGTAACTTACTTCCTTGCCGTATCTGTTCACAGATTGCCTCGTCATGTGTTCACCATGCACAAAGGGAAAGTTTCTCTACAACCCAGTAATGATGGTTCAAGCCTGTCCACTGCACGTACTTTGAAGCCATACTTAGTACAAACCCATCTTCACAAACATGAACTAGATACAAACATTTTTTATCAAAAGGTTTCATGGGGTGTCAAGAGAAAAAGACTCATTTATCCACACAGTGGAAACTCAATCAAATTCCCCACAAGACATCTGTATATCCCTCCCCCCACCCACAAAGTTCCTCTCCAGGGCTTGATGCATTACTGAAACTCTCTTCCTTTACACAGGGTCTAAAAATCATTTCTATTACCTAGAACTATTCAGCCACTGCCTTTAGCTAAAACAAACCACTCAGCAAAAAATAAAGCACTTAAGTAAATACAGTCCCAAACCATCAGCTATTCAAGCATGAGCCTCAAGGAATCACCCACACGAAACAGGTCCTTCCTCAGGGAGGTGAGGAACATTCTGCTTCTAATAAGAATCTTCACATATGGTCAGAGGCACAGATTCAGTCCTTATTCGAATTCTTCGGTAATTTAGTGTTTGCAAACGGACATTCTGCCTGACAGAAAGGTTTCCCAAAAGAAACCTATTCCTGTTTTGGATAACCAGACATAAAATCAAGTTTGAGCAGTGAAATGATATAGGTTTTCTATGGGAACGTTTATAAAGATATCTAAAGAGAAACAGAACTAGAAATAGTGATACAGACGGGTTTATAGCTGTGCTCTCAAGCTACTTGCAAGCTCTTCAATTATATAAACTCCACATCAAACTTTGGACTTGATGTTTTCATCATTTTTTGTCTTTACATAATTTACCTCTCTCACCTGAGAACATCCTTTGGACTATCTTAACCACTATCAATTTTCAGACACAGAATGTACTCTCTGCCTCAGATTTCCAGGCTATTTTTAACTGGTTTCAAACTGTAGATGTTTTTTCATTAATAACTCACTTAATTTGGGGGTTGTTTTACTGTCTATTTTAATGCTTACTCTCTCATTCTTTTTGTCTAGGTCATTTTGATTTTTTAAGTAAATTTGAAAACATAAGGGGTAATAGAAGGTTATATATAATAATACCATCAACGATACAAGGGAGAGAGAGAATATCTACAAACGTCATCAGCTTGGTGTCTCTATATAGAATCCCAGAAATCCATTTCAGGCTTTATTAGTAGACAGAATGGTCTACTTCAACTAGCAGTCCAAGAGAAAATTTTTAAATATGGCATTTATTTTACAATGTACTTGTAAAGAAATGTGCTTATTTTAAATGTATTCAGGCATGCATGTAATAAAGAGATATGATCCAAGATCTTTAGTTCAACTGGGTTTTTGAAAGTACACAAAATTAAAACGTGGCCTCAATTCTCAAGGAGCTCACATGATAGTAGAAATAAGCCACACAAATTTGTAGTCCTCCCTAGCTAAACTGGGTTGGTGAGGAAAGGGTGAGGGGTGTCAGAAATAACTAGAGATAAAGTTTAAAGCAAACACTAGGTAAGCTCAATTTTCTATGTGGATTAACATTTTGAAGTCTTGTAACAAGTGTTTGTTAAATGGGACCCTGAGTCCTTGTCCTGATCTTAACACTTTACTGGTAACATTAAGAGCTGCCTGATTCTAGGGAAGTACACGGTTTCTTTTCAGGATCAGCATTTTAGGGCTACCCAATTTCCATGTGAGTCCAACTACAGTCAGGTAAATGCAGTATCAGAGCCAGATGTGATTAATCACAAAGTGAATTGATACTGTTTAGCATATATTAAAAATGTACAGTCAGCTATGTGTATGTGCTAATAGCAAGTACATGGTAATTATACCTGGGATCAATAAACTAAAGGTTCAATAAACTAAGGGTTCTGGGATCAATAAACTAAGGGCATTCAGTTAATACCCACGCTTCCCTAATCCAACGGTCCTTCCTCTTATGACAAGAGCGCCTGTGTCCCTTCCATCTCCGAACGCTTATAGAATTAATCTTTGTTTGGAAGCTCTGGGCTTTTAAATGGAGAAAGCACCCATTATTTTTGGCCCAATCCACAGGGAAGACCTTCTAGAGGTGAAGGACTGTGGACTTCCATACTTACCTCAAAGAAATACTCTCAGGAAGGTTTGCTTAAGTTAGATTTCATACTGGATAATATTTTATAGTAGGTAACCTTTTGAAATTGAGCCATTCCCTTATGAATATATACAAGTTGAAAAGCTTGCATTTTGTCCTTCTGCCATACTTTCATCAGTCAGCAGAGGGACTGCAGTGTGGTGACAAGTCTCGCCAGGGTTCTGGAATTTGCTCGGCTCTCCCCAGCGCTGGACCACTAATGAGGCAGTTGGTGAATATTTCTTTGCTCTCCTGCCTCACTCCCCCTAGAGAAATGAGGCCAAACCACAGGCTGTGGACAGGAAAACCAAACAGGCTTCCGGACTGGCACTCAAGATCCAACGAGATATTTGTCTTCCAGCATTTTTTCCATGCTTCTCTCCATCCCCAGGGGATGTTGATTATTAATGCTCATCAAACTGCCAAACAGTACTCCAAGGGAGCTGGGCCAGACCATGCTGTTTTAATCGAAGTTAAAATGTAAAATTTCTAATGCACCCTGGGTATCTACAGTCTGTAAACCTATCTTTAAGTGATAGGAAAATGCTGGTAAACCCAAGCCAATGGACCAGACACTGCAAGCCTTCAGGAATGTAACGTACTAGGGCATTTAGGGATTGGAGACACACATTACACCCCATGGAGGGAACCACTAGTTGGGGGGCTTTTTAGTTTTGTCATTAGAGGACAGAAATCCCTCCTCTAAAGTGATCAGGAATGGAGCTAGTCCAGGAGCCCCGTGGGACACAGCCTTGGCCTTGGAACACCTGTTTTGTGTCTGGGGCATCAGCCTGCAGGGTCAATGCTGATTTCTCTTAGAGAAATATAATATAAACACTTCAGTGAGCAGGGAAGGGTTCTTGATATCTGACCCAGACCTACATGAAAACAAAGGATTTCAAAGATCAGGCAGTAAAGGGAGAAAATTCCAGGAAAAAGCTCCTCAAACGTTCAAGAAGCGAGAAGCAGTTTAAAAGAGCAAAGGAAATAAATTAGCATAAGTACTAGACATCTTTGAAAGTCTGGCAAAGGTTTTAGGCTTCATTTATGTAGTTCTGTAAGGAGAATTACCAGCAGATGGGATTAAGGAATTCAAGAAGAAGCTACAAGAAAATAGGAGACAAAGATGATAAAACAGAGATCTAAGGTTGAAAAGTAGTGGTGATGGAAAACAAGTGACTTATGACTTATGTGATGGAAGAGCTAGATAATCAAGAGAAGCAGATGTGCATTAAAATATGTAAGTCAAATGAGTTCTTCAATTAATACCTACAAATGAAAGCCCTACATGTACCGTGTTATTATAAATAAACCCAAATCTTTAAAAAAATGCATTTTCTGACAGGAGAATTAAGAAACTCACAATGATTTGAAAACTTAAGTATAATGAGGCTGAGAAAAACCAGATAAAGCTTGTCGACGACGTGACTAGTATTAACTTCATAGTTTGATTTCTTAAAGTATTAATTTCAAGTTAAAATATTCTTCTAGCCCTTTTCCCAAGGGAAAACCTGCAATTTAAATATCAGCCCTTTTATTGAAAAAATAAGACCATGTGGTAATGGAATTGAAATACACAAGCTTATGAAACAAGGTCTGCATCAATAATGCACAAAAACTTTATAAACAGCAACAAAAAATACTTGTAAAGGAATATTAATCAAAGTCTTGGGGTACCTGGGTGGCTCAGTTGGTGAAGCAGCTGCCTTCGGGTCAGGTCATGATCCCAGGGTCCTGGGATTGAGCCCCGCATGGGGGCTTCCTGCTACATGGAGAGTCTGCTTCTCCCTCTCTCTCTGCCCCTCCCCCTGATCGTGTGCATGCATGCTCTCTCTTTCTCTCACAAATAAATAAAATCTTCTTAAAAAAAGACAAAGTCTACCACTTATTTTAATTTTACCTTTTTATGTACTTCATCTGGGAAGCTATTCTTTATACAGTTCTTACACTAATTATATCAACTATGACGACACTAGGCCCTTCCATTCAAACAATTTTCCATCATTTAGACTATACTAAGGATGCCACCTCCACCTAGCACAGGGGTCCTGTTGAGGTGAGTACAGGTTTCCTTGTAACACTGACACTCAGCTGGTCAGGTCCTGTCGAGATCTGCCAGCTTTGCCACCACATCAGCAGAGCTGAGTCATGCAACAGGGACTCTATACCCCAAAGGCTAAAATATTACTATTAGCCTCTCCAGAGAGGAAGTTTGTGAACCACTGACAAAAACTTTAACATTTCTGGAAGTCTGAGGGAGCCACAAAATGAAGGGATGCCCAATTTCTCATTTTGCAAGATTACTCTGTTAATAGCATTAAACAATCATTATGGTACTAATTTTAAATACTGTTTTTTCACTGGACAGTATTTTTGCCATCTGAGAAAATCATTAGGCTTCTCTGTCAGAACATACTACTTTATGGCACAAAGCTGTTCGTCTTACCTTTTTGCAAATCATTATGTTTTTAAGACTTTTAGGGGCCTAGTGCTAATTGAGAACCATTTTCAATAGAGGATTATATTAATTTTCTTTAAGAAAACTCACAAATGGAATGTGGAAGCACAAAGACATAAATGTATTGCTAACATTTTCTGTCCTCAGATTTCTAAGGAAATGATCGTGTTTGTGTTGACAACACTTATGAAGGATCTCTCAGAACTTCTACAAGTATGAAACTCCTTAGAGAGAATCTAAGGCCACTTGCTTTGTGCTATTTCCCACTCCAACATCTCAGAGAAGAGAGCTGTAAGAGGGTCCCTATGCATTCATAGATACTATTCACGTTCAGAAAAGAAACCAACCTTTAAAATTAAAAGTGTACAGATAAAAAACATTCTTGCTATTCTTACTGGAAACTGATGAATAAATATTGCCATAACTAGATTCCCTACACAAAATGGTGAGAAATCCAGGGTATTCTGAGGAAATATATATTCATTTTCAAAAAGAAGTACAGAGAATATTAAAGACTTAAAATGATACTGGGATATAATCTTATCCTTTCTGTATAAACAAACAAACAAACCAAAAACCTCTACAGAAGGTTTCTCAAGCAAGCTGCATGCCCAGCATGAAGCCCAACACAGGGCCTGAACTCACAACCCTGAGATCAAGAATTGAGCTAAAATCAAGAGTCGGGTGCTTAACCGACTGAGCCACCCGGGTGCCCTGCCTGAGTTTTCTATTATAATTTAAGGTTCAGGACAAGGACAGAATGCTTTTATCACATTCACTGTTACCTTCTCTCTACATAAAATATTTGGCAAATAACAGATCATTCTGTATTTATCAAGTAAATGAGTGAATGGGCAAATGCATGGGTGGATGTTCATATAAAAGAAATTTTATTCATATTTAACATGGTTTCCTTTGACTTACAAAGAGCCTTTGGTGGTCACAGCATAGACTCCAGTGACCAGGATATGTCCTTGTTTAAACTGAAGTGAAGGAAAAAGTTGAACCACTGCCTTAGTTTTATATGAATTCCACTATAAAGTAAGATTTTCTGAATTCCTAAGTAATTATTTTGTATAGCTGCAACATTTGTCATTATATAGTTTAACCTAGGAGACTGATGTGAAAATTAGAAACAGTTTTCCTAGTCAGTAAATAAGTATCATTACCATAGAGAGAGTTTATTCCATTTACAAAGTCATTACATGTTTCAATTTTCAGATAATACATACTGGCAGTTAAGAGCTTGGACTCATGAATCAGAACTGGGTTTTTTACTTTACTTATTCATTCTTTAACTTCAAGAACATACCTATATCGGGAGGCCTGGGTGGCTCAGTTGGTTAACCACCTGCCTTTGTCTCAGGTCATGATACCAGTGTCCTGGGATCAAGTCCTGCACAGGGCTCCCCACTCAGCGGGGAGTCTCCCTCTCCCTCTGCCTTGGCCCCTCCCTCCAACTCCTGTTCTCTGTCCTGCCCTCTCTCTCAAATAAATAAATAAAATCTTAAAAAAAGAAAAAGAACATAGCTATATCTTAATTTTCACATGACTTACCTGCAAGTTTCCTTATGGAGTAGTTATAAAGCTTAAAGGAGATGAAGGAAAAAAGTGAAGAGGGGAGGATTGAAAGAAGGGAGGAAAAACAAAGGTACTCAAAGGAGCAAAGCAATACCTGAAGCGGAGATATTAAGTACCTTAATATCTAGGATTGCCAGATGGAATACTGTCTCAACAGCAAAGGGTAATAAGATAATGTGTACTGTATACCCTAAAAAAAAAAAAAAGGTAAGCTTAATGAAAATATTAAAATTCCAAGTGAATCAGTGATGGAAATTTTAAGGTAAAATATAAAATATTAATTATGCTAAGTAAAATTGATTTTAAGTATATGAAAATCTGGTTCTTAGCCAGATGCCCCTGAATATGAGGAAGGGCATAAAGAAAAGACTTGAGCTAATTAGAAAGACACTCAATAAGATGTACTTTTGAGATATAAATATACCAGAGGTGAAAAGAGATCAATATTAATTGTAAGGGAGCAATGAACAGAAAGCACAGGAAACCCAGAAAATGATAATCCACAGGCATGGCATGACCTAACACAAGTCATATAAAACTGAAGCAAATACAAAAAGAAAAAGTTCAAGGAAGTCAAGATTAAAGATGAAAGGTAAATTGCATAGAATATGAACACAAATAATTAGATCCCTGACAGAGATAAGCTTCTATAATAAACCCCTTGAGAAATTTTAAACAGTAAAAACAGTTAAAGATATTTTCACCGATTTAATTATTATTGCATGTTAGCTTTGACAAAGGGTAAGTGGTTGCCACACAAATTTTAGGATGGGATTACAGCTTTTAAAATCATAGTTAGCAGACAATGTTGTATTATTTTCAGGTATACAACACAGTGATTATAGACTAGTTTACATGTTAATCAATGTGCAAAGTGTGGTCCCCATATGTTTTTAAGAATGAATGATATTACACAGTCCTTAGCATTCAGGAAAGATACCACTGTGGTTCATTTTTTTTTATGTATAGAAAAGTTAAAAGGGGCACCTGGGTGGCGTAGTCATTAAGCGTCTGCCTTTGGATCAGGGCGTGATCCCGGCGTTCTGGGATTGAGCCCCACATCAGGCTCCTCCACTGGGAGCCTGCTTCTTCCTCTCCCACTCCCCCTGCTTGTGTTCCCTCTCTCGCTGGCTGTCTCTCTATGTCAAATTAATAAATAAAATCTTTAAAAAAAAAGAAAAATTAAAAGAGAAAAGATCTTATTTCTTGATCCTTTTATAATGGGGGGAATATAAAAACACTGAGAAATAAATTTTTAAGAAATCAACTTTCTCCTTCTGGCTGTCAGTGAGTAACAGGTACAGGACTAGCACTCCTGCCAAAACCAGCTCTCAAACTGGAAACATAGGAAGCAAATGTGTGCACGTTTTGGCAAAGAGGCAGTATAGGACTTCTTGAGGAAGAGGAAGCAATGAAGTGAGTTCCCACTATCACCCAGGCTTTCTGCCTAAAGGCACTCTCCAGATTTCTTTGCAGGCAAGTGATCCCAAGAAAAGCACAGAAGGCTCACTGAGCAGAGGGTGAAGTGATCAGAATTGGGGGGCGGGGGTTGCTGAAGCTGAGGGAATCTTGGAGGCATTACTGGAGAAGTGAGTTACATAAAGGAAAACCTCCAGAATTCTGCAGAGTGGCCTTCTTAGGAATTCTTCAGCCAACTCCTCAACTTTCCATGCGCAGGTTTAGAGGCCCAGCAGAAAAGAGAGAGAGAAAGGGAAAAAGGGAGAAAGGGAGAAAGGGAGAAAGAAAAGAAAAGAAAAGAAAAGAAAAGAAAAGAAAAGAAAAGAAAAGAAAAGAGAAAGAAAGAAAAGAAAAGAAAAGAAAGAAAAGAAAAGAAAAGAAAAAAGAAAAGAAAAGAAAAAGGAAAAGAAAGAGGAAGGAAGAAGGAAGGAAGGAAGGAAGGAAGGAAGGAAGGAAGGAAGGAAGGAAGGAAGGGTGACTGAGAAGGTCTGTGCTAAATTCAAGTGAGTCAGTGAGCTACATTATCAGCAAAAAACATCCTTGGATGTTGAGTTTTTCACAACTCATTGGACACAAATAAAAAGACCTTGAAACTTTCCAGAAGGGTCTCCATCAACTGGACAGCAGAGAAGCAGGGATCTGACGGTGGTGAGAACATCTGATGCAATCGTCACTACTGTTTAGAGTTTTTGATCTATAATCGGTGTATAATATTGTCCAAGTTTAATCATTGTACAACAATGATTTGATGGGGGTAAATATTGCAAAAGGAATCCCCCAGGAATGTTAGTTAACACATCCATCACCTCACCACTGTTAATTTTGGTGTGCTTGAGAACTTTTAAATCTACTCTCTGCAGCATTCGAATATGGAATACCATATTTTTAGTACATGCACCACACTGTACGTTAATTCCCAGACCTTCTTCCTCTTCCAACTGTCAGTCTGTATCTTTTGCTCACCTTGACCCTATTTCTAATTGCAACTAAGTTTTTCTCCTCCCTCTCTCTTAAAATCTTCCCTCTTTCTGAAGACTCTCTAAGGACTGTTCTCGCTTTGTCTACACCCATGTTGGTCTAAAAGTGAGACCAATCAATGGGAGATGAAAGAAGAGAAGTGAACACACTTAGTGAAGACGCCAGGTCTGCTTTCTAGGTCCCGGGGCACCTGCTTACAGAAGAGGCTTTCAAGCAGAAATATTCCAATATTGACTAAAATTAAAATAGAGAGGCACAGGCTGTCAAACTAGCAAGACTTTGGAGGGACCACATATTCCCTTCCTTGCAATGGTACTTACTCTCTCAAAGTCCTAGTCCCCCAAATTGTGTTCTATGGCTCTGTTTATTTTAAAATTCTATTAATTTGCCAACATTTAATTTTTTTTTAAATATTATTCCCTCGGGTCCTACCATTTAGGAATTTTTTTGTTTATTATCTTAATTTTTTCCACCTAGAAATTATTTTATTCTTTTTTCTTATAAATGTATCTTCATTTGAAATATAATTAGCAATCGTTCTAGTCTGTCCTTATTACAGTCATTTAACAAAAAAGTTAATGTCAGGTGACAATCAACTACAATAGGTATACCAGGTATAGCTTGTTATAAATATAAATTACTGTGATGAGCAAATAACTACAGAAAAATGAAGCCATGGTGGGTACAGTTGCAGTAAATATAAATTCTATTTCAGGATAATACATATTACCCTTTTAAAGTTTCTTATAATATTTAATCTTTTTATTTATCTCTTTGTAGACTTCACTGTGTTGAAAAGATCTAAACATTTTTACTTTAAATGCAGAAAACCTTTGTTGATGGAGTTGACAGGTTTTTTAAAGCTGGTATTATTTAACTTTGGCTAGACAACATTTGAACAGGCTTTATTTTTTGTTCTAAGCCAAATAATTTTGAGGACTATGCTTCAAAAATGGCATGTAGCAAGGTTTGCAGCTAGTCAGGCCTTATAACACACTTCCATTATCACACAAAGAGTTTGGAAGTTTAAGAGAAGATTTTTAAAAATACAGCTGTTTTAAAATCTTTTATCACAGGAGATTCGGTTTCAATAAAACCTAATTCTTAAGGTTTTCTTTAGCACAAAAGAAAATACTGTGACACAAAATGAATTGAAGTAATGATTTGGGCAATTGCATAGAAATATCCAAATGACTCACATGTTAAAAAAAAAAAAAACCTACTTTCTAAAAGCAATTTTAAAAAGACTGACAATACTTTTATAAAACCTACAGATAGTTTATTATTTGTCAGCTGTAGATATTGCAAAGTTTGATGAGCTGCCCTATATTCTTTTTGTTCAGTGTCCTTCCTAGACCACATCCTGTGAAAAAGTCCATGCTTTGATTTCTTATTCTCCGTCTCAATGCTTTCTTCACTACTACAGCTTTGTAAATTCAGTGTACAAATGGCCCCAGTTTTTCATGCCTCCCTGTATCCACATGCTTTGCCTGTGTCTTCCCACATGTACTCAGATTTGGCCATGTCAGCAACCATTAGAATCGTAAATATTATTTTCAGTCTTGCGGTAATACCTACTTAGCACAACGGCCCTTATCAGGTCTAACTTTACAGCTTCAGAGGGAGGCAGAGCTCAGAAAACTCTAGAACATGAGTCAATTTGGTTTTCTCCAATTGTATTTGTACCCATCCCTAAATTTTACTCATTATACCAGAGTATATCGTCAATATGAGCATTCTAATTAAATAATCCAAAATCCCCTATTACTTTGAATTCAATTAGTTTCCCTTGAGTCCTTGTTTAGAGTGATTCATAGCTTGTAGCATAAGTGGGAAAAAGAAGAGCAATGATATTCCTTTTCTCCTGTTTCTTCAAACATAGCCCTGTGCTCCTCTTGGGAAAGCAGTTTGGGGGAGGGGAGGGTGGCTCTTCAGGCTTCAAATCTTAGGAAGGTAAAGAAGTTGCAGGATAAAGATTTTTTTCTGGAAGTATGGAATTCACAGTAGTGGTATGAAGCAAGGTAAGAGTTGTAATCTGAAAGACCAGTGCTAACCAACTTCGAGTGACCAGAAAAGGCAGCAGACAGATGAAAAACATGAGCAAAAGCACAGGAGAACAATGCCTGTAAGCAAAGTTAGAGAGCCTTTATGCCAGAGAGTGACACCAGAGTCTTGGTAGGCCTTGGGACAGGAAGATTCCTGGTCCTCACTTGTTCTAAGAGATCTGGAACCCTACTCACACGGGACTTCAGGAGAAAAAAGTCATGTGGTAGGATTTGCAATTTTTCCATTTTGCAACTAATCTCTTCTTATAACACTTTTCCTAAAACATGTTGGTGCTTGCTAGCACGTTCAAGTGCTATAATGCTAAAATGCTACGGGGCTAAGCTAAAACATCAGATATGTTTCATTACGTACCCCTATGTACTTTGTGTATTCTTGCAGGTCAATTCCTACATTTGAGTCATCTCTATGCGTTCTGGACTCCTGTCCCCATCACGAATTAATTCAGCTAGATTAACTCGGATCAGTGAGTCTGAGCAGCTTACTGAGACCAATGGTGTTGGATACGCCCAAATGAAACTTCAGGAGAAGGAGGCAAAGATCAGAGAAAGCTTTCTACTAAAGAAATGACTCATTAAACTAATAGAATCATGGCGATTTAAAGGTACATATACAAATCCAGGGTGATGCTATACATCCTACGTACAGTACTGTTGAAAAAAATTATGGCACAATCTTAATTAATGTCTAGGACTAAGACATCCACTTTGCTCAGTTATAAAAGGTGATTGTTTTTGAAGACTTAAATGATATTTAAACAGACCTAGATCTCAAAGTTACAAGTGGATAGAATGTCCTATCCTTAATATAGGACTCTTTTCAGGATTTTTTGTTAATCACTTGGCATTGCAATTAAAAGTCAATGGAATTTAGTAGCCTATGTTTTCTAAGTGACTCTTAGTTTATTTTCCCATACCTTGCATGGTTAAAAAAAACCAACATCCTACCTCTCCGAGTTGCTAATAAACGCCAAATTATTTCTCAATTTAGCTAAAGAGTAGGGCCATTACATTATTCCATAATCTCATGTAATTTTGAAGTAACAGAATTGCCCATTTAGCTGATAATTGTTTTTATTCGCTCACTTTTACATAGTACTGTATTCCGCAAAAACCTACAATTACACTTTTATTGCAGTAGCACAACGGGGCTCTCCTGTTCTACTCAAATGAAGTCATAAAATGTCACAAAGGGAAAAAAAAAAACCCTCATTTTTTTTTAACCTTGATATTCCACAGAGTACCTACTGTCTTCTGCGTTATGCAGTTCAGATAGATTGCAATTACCTTCAGACCACTTGCTTTGTTGGGGAAAACACCCAACCAAGTAGGCTGTCTAGTTGGCCATGATCCAGCACTAGCCAGGTCCCTTGGAAGAGCTGTTCTGCAGATCCTACCTTCCGTAAACTCCACTCTGAGATGGTTTCTATAGCTAATGTTACTAAGAGCAGTTATCACTTAGCTTTAGGAATTATACTTTTCTCGATTATCAGGTTATCTTACAGTATCCTTATTGCTGGCTCTCCAATAATGGATAGTTCTCAGAAGGTAGGTTTTCTAAAAGGGTATATATATTTATATAGGAACAGTTATGAATTTGAACAGTTATGAATTTATCAAATGATTCAAATTTATAATATTAGCCAACATTTGTGTGTGTGCTTTTTAAAGATTTTATTTATTTATTTGAGAGAGAGAGAGAGAGAAAGTGAGAGAGAGCACAAGCAGGTGGAGGTCCAGAGGGACAAGCAGAATCCCCACTGAAGTTGGAGCCCAAGGCAGGGCTTGATCCCAGGACCCTGAGATCATCACCTGAGCTGAAGTCAGATGCATAACCAACTGAACCACCCAGGCGCCCCTCAACATTTGTGTGTTTGTGTGAAATTAACTGCTTTACATGATATGACCCTCACAATCGTCCTATGTAGCAGGCAGTACATTATTGCCATTTTACAGGTAAGAAACAAGACACAGAAATATTAACTTGCTTAAAGTCATTTACCTAGACATGGCAACATCAGGATTTGAATTCAGGTCATCAGGATTCATCCAGCCACATAACATAGTGGAAAATTTCTTGAACTCAAAACTCCTAACTTTAGGTTTTAATTTTTTTGGTAAAGATTTTATTTATCTGAGAGAGCGAGCAAATGAGAGAGAGAGCATAAGCAGGGGAGAGAGGCAGAGAGAGCGAAGGAGACGCAGACTCCCCTGAGCAGGGAGTCCTTGGGGCTCGATCCCAGGACCCTGGGATCATGACCTGAGCCAAAGGCAAACACTTAACCGACTGAGCCACCCAGGCGCCCCTAATTTTAGGTTTTAAACCAGGCAAATGGCAATAAGCTCTGTGGCTCTTTGGGCACACACCACTGGTGGACCTATTTCCTCAGCTATAAAATAAGGAAACGGGGGCAGGTAAGTGTATTTTAGAGCTAGAATTTCCTCATTTGCTCTGCAAATTTGAGACAAGAGATCATTTGCACATTTTTGAAAAATGCCTGCTTGAGTGTAATTTTCCTCTGCTTCAGGGAAATGCTGTATACTTGACACAAATGCCAGATGCAACCAACATGTTTGGGTTTTTTTTTCCAAACTTAGGTTTTTTATTTCCACTTTCAGAAAGTGTAGTGGGCATCATTAGATGGCTAATATTTGAAACTTCAAACAGGTAAATTTCCAATACTTAAAAATCTAAAATACTGCCTGGATCCTGACTACACTGCCCATGTGGTTATGTTCCCACAGTCAAGACCACTTCTTGATGCTGCCCCGAATGTTTCACCTCGTGCTGACAGACCTCAACCAAAGGTAAACTGTCCCCACAAATCAGTATTCTCTGCCTATCTCTAAATCATTAGTACTCAGATTGGGTATAAAGCCAAAGAGGAAGCTTTCCGCTTCTGCTCGCCTCTTAAGCAAAGTCTAGGGTTGAAGCAGGTTGCAGCCATTTACATCACCTGGAGAGGGAAGGCGTGTGCACCTGCTAGTGGAGGGAATAAAAGGGCATAACCATTTGGGAGTCTAATAATTCTTACTATCACGGAGGTGACATATGTACTGGGCTTGAGAGATCAGAGGAAAGAACACTATAGGAGTTATAACACGGCTGGTTGGAACCCAGAAATCTACACCCAGACGAGAACACAGACCACTGACTCTGCAGGTGTCCAAATACACATAATTGTGTTATTTTAGTATACTTCTTATCATGTACACTTCACAGTCAAATGGATCATGCTTTTGCTCAGTTACTCGACATCAGTGAGCGTGCATCTTCCAAAAACTGTAAGACGTCAACAGTTATCTCAGATCATCTTCAATTATGTCAATGTTTTTAGCTCTTCATCTTAACAACTTCTTGGTTCAGTTTTGTTTGCTTGACTGGGGCCCAGACTGGTTTAATTTATATTTATGACTAAATGCAGAGTCCCCAGTGCTGCATTTTCCATGGGCTCACTACAGATTGTCATTATAACCCACAAATAGATGTGGAATATTCATATAGGGGTCGCAGGTTTGGTCATTTTAGTTCCTATCTAATTCATACTTGTTTTAGGGATATTAAAACCTCTAAATTTCAGAAGATTACCAAATAAAAATTTCTACTTATTTATTTTGACAGCTTTCTGAGAAACTTTAAGACTTGATTATTTTTAGTTTTGTTCAGCCAATAGAATCCTAGAAAGATGTGTTTATTTATTTTTATTAGGTTCAATTAGCCAACATACAGTAAAAGCTGTGTTTAAATAGGCATTGTTTTTGCATCAAATATTAATAAAATTGTATTCAACAGTTGGGTGGCAATATTACAGAGATGAAATAAAGGTTGCAATAAATTTGAGTTATAAATATTACCAAATTAAGATACTATTTTATGAATTTTGGGGGGGAAAAAGGTAACCTCTTAACAGAGAAAATAAGCATAGAATCACCTATTAACTTGTGGTTAGGTTCATGAAAATGGCATTTGAGGGGCACTTGGGTGGATCAGTTGGTTAAGTGTGGGTCTCTTGATTTTGGCTCTGGTCCCAATCTCAGGTCATGGGATTGAGCCCCACCTCAGGCTCTGAGCTCAGTGGGACATCTGCTTGAGATTTTGATGTAATGTTCAATGATTCATTAGTTACGTATAACACCCAGTGCTCATCACAACATGTGCCCTCCTTAGTACCCATGACTCAGTTACCCCATCGCCCCACGCCCTCCCCTCCTTAACCCTCAGACCCACCATTTGCATCCACATGAATGGACCTGGAGGGCATTATGCTAAGTGAGAGACTCTGGACTCTGGGGAAATAAATACCTTTTTTTTAAAAAAGAAAGAAAAATGGCATCTGAACTATTTTTAAAAGAGCAGTGTCTTTCATTTCCTCTTCATTTTTTTTTAAGATAGATTGATTGACTGATTGATTGATTTATGAGAGAGAGAGAGAGAACAAGCAGGGGGAGCGGCAGGCAGAGGGACAAGCAGGCTCCCTGCCAAGCAAGGAGCCTTATGTAGGACTCAATCCCAGGACCCTGGAATCATGACCCTGAGCAGATGCTTAACCAAGTGAGCCTCCCAGGTGTCCCGATTTCCACTTTGTTTTGGAGTGAAAACTTTCTGCCCCCCCACCCCCCGCCCCTTAAAAAAATTAATATATTTTCAGAGAAAGTCCTTTTACTCGTAAAAACTACAGCGCATTTGTGAAACTACAAGATCCTGGACGACTGCAATACAGAGAAGACATCAGCAATCAAGTATTTGGAGAGGATAAAAGATTTAAAATGTGTGAGACTGTTTAATGTTTAAGATTTCTTTTAAATCTTGCAGACTGATGTCTGCCATATTTTTATTTCCAGATTTTGTAAGTTACTTATGTTAACTCATAACGTAAGTTTATGTGCCGCATATTTAAGAATCACTAATTGTCCAAAGAAATAGAACGTTTCTTGTCCAAAGAAAAAGAATGCTGAAATGTGTAGGTAAAATGAAACTTAAGTCTTAGCTAAAAATCCCAATTCTTACCTAGCAAATTTTGCCCTGTGCTAGATAGAAGAATGAAAGTAAAACTGATCGGTTTATGTTATGTTCCAACAATTTAACACCATTTGTTATTTTGTAATGAATCTAAGAATAAAACGCATACCTGAGCAGGGTCAGACCTCTCCTTGTTTCTGCTACTTACCAACTGTTTCTCTGAAATTATTAGAAAAGCTTGATTTGGGGTAATACCTGATTTGCCTGAGTTTGATTTACTAACCAATTTTTTAAAAATTGAAATATACATGATATACATTACTTCAGTTGCAGGTGTACAACATAGTGATTTGACCTTTACATACATTACGCAATGGTCCCACAAAAGTGTAGTTACCATCTGTAAACATACAGTTAGTAACATATTATTAACTACATTTTTTCTATGTTGTACATTGCATTCCTGTGACTATTTATAATTGGAAATTTGCACCTCTTAATCCCCTTAGGCTGTGTCTCTCATCCCTCCACCCCCTCCCCTCTAGTAACCATGAGAGTTTGTTCTCTATGAGTCTGTTTAGGTTTTCTTGTTTGTTCATTTGTTTTAACAATCGAAACTTAACCTAACCTTTTGTGTCAATTCACACTATTACCCACTGATAGACTGAAAAGGCTCCACATTGTGGTCTCGACAGGGAAGCTTTTTACTCTGAGTAGCACTTCTCAAGAGGAGAACTGAGAAAAAGGATTAGCAAAGTTTTAGAAAACGTGACTTGGCACGAAGGCTGGTTGACTTCAGGTGTTTAAAGTTAAGAATATACAAGAAAACATTGATTTCAAAGGCTATATCTAGTTGATTCCCAGATTATCCCCTCTTGGTCTATAAATTTAAAACATTAAGAAGAAAGCAAAAAAATAGACTTGGGTTTAATTTCTACTTAGAGGAAGAAAAAAATAATGAGACTATCTCAAGGAACAGTCAAAATCAGAGTCAAAGCCAACTTATCATGCAGTCTGTTTGGAGTACTCCTATCATTTTTCAAACCCATAGTAATGTTCTTTTTAATCAAAATAAGATTTCTATGTTTCAAGCCAATTCTTGAGAAAAGAACACATGCATTTAAATTGTCATTGTACATAACATTTGGATTTCAATTATAAAAGCCTCTCATTATATCTTCATAGACTTTTGATGAATATCCCATTAGGATAACGGTAGTCAGCTGCAATACTGTTTATAATTTTAAAGCCTTTAGGCTACAAAGAAAGAGCAATAATTTTGTTTCATTTGAGAGAGAAAAGTTCTGAAATAACTTCAGAATATTCAAGAAAGAGACAGTCCTATTTTTCTCCTCCATGTGTATTTGATCACACAAATTAGGTTTTATTAGTCTATTCTACCAAATCGCTTCCCTGAAACAACTTATATTAATGTGAAAGATGCCCTGGCCAACTGTTCCTACTTACTATAGTTACCTGCATTCACCGTGCAGGGAAGCCGGGGGTTAATGCCAGCACAATGTTCCTTGGCACCAGAACCCTGACTCAAAAGAGTTAGCCAGGTCTTCTGAATGCCTTGGTCTTTCCAGCTATACAACAGCTTGAACAATTATGAATAAGAGAACTTTCTAAATTCTCTAAGACTATTTTTTTTAAGATATTATTTATTTATTTGACAGAGAGAGACAGCCAGCGAGAGAGGGAACACAAGCAGGGGGAGTGGGAGAGGAAGAAGCAGGCTCCTAGCGGAGGAGCCTGATGTGGGGCTCGATCCCAGAACGCCGGGATCACGCCCTGAGCCGAAGGCAGATGCTTAATGACTGTGCCACCCAGGCACCCCTAAATTCTCTAAGACTATTAATGTTGATGAGAGAGAGTCCACTTGTCTGAAAGTTAGCAGATTTGGTTTCATTTAAAATATCACCAATACTCTGAAGTTTGCAAAATACAGCAGTTAACAATACATATATACCAGTCACCCTAATGGGGAGATAACTGAAGAACATATATTGTTCACTAAACGACACAACTGATAGGAGACAGACAGGAGTGTATCTTACAATGTGAAAGTTTCAAGCCTGACTTCTCTCTTCTTCTCTCCAGACAGAAATAGCAGAAGTACCAGAAAAACAGCTCACACTTGTCCTCAAAAATCAACACTGAGCCCATTAAATATTCAATGAAGTACTGTTTAAACACAGAACTAGTGCCCAGTCAAATTTTAAAGTGAACCAACCATGAATAATTTGGGATGGGTCAATGAAGTATCAAGGCCTGGTCTGCTCATGCCCATTTCAGGACAACGTGAAAAGCAGCCTCAGAATGCCTTTGCCATCAGTTGATTCCTTGTTTTGACTTTATCATAGCTCAGCTTCTCTCCCTGCGGGATCTTGCTCCCTTCTCTCCTCACCCCGCTCCACCACCCCAGGTCTCAGGTGTGGATGCTGATCCACTAAGCTTTCTGCACGCTAAACTCAGAGTCCACTTTCCAGGGAGCTTGACCAGCAACCCTTGTAGAAGTTCACATGAAATGGCAAGTCTCTGAAATCCTCATAGTTTCCATACTACTTTATGGATATCCAAATAACTGTAGCATAATGGAAAGTGTAATGAACAATTCAAGAGAGGCTGCAGCATTTTCCAAGGCAACTTTCTAAAAGTATTTTCAAAACAATAGGCATAGAGCAGTAAAATCGGAATTATTTCCAGATGTTGGCAACTAAGAATAGCATGATTATCAGTTTGGTATGAAGCCAAATTTCATTAACTTTAAAAGGTAAAGGAAAACTTCATGGAGATGTGGAGATACATTGAGACGTTTTCTTAGTATGGCAAATGGATAAAAGCAATCACTTCTCAATGCTCTGATTAAGTTAATCCTCGGAAATAATAAAGATTATACTGCTGGCATTATCTGGGTACAGATATTAAGTCTATTAGTTGGTGTTATATAATCAAAACTGGATAGAGAACAAGCTAAATAATTGATGATTTCGTTAAAAATTCTGGCAAATCAAAGTTCTAAGGAAGATATCACTATACCATAAAAAGACTCTCAGGACACCTGGGTGACTCAGTCGGTTAAGCGTCCAACTCTTGATTTTGGCTCAGGTCATGATCTCAGGGTCTTGGGACTGAGCTCAGCACTGGGCTCCCCGTTCAGCAGGGAGTCTACTTGTCTCACTTTCTTTCTGCCCCTCTACTCCCCCTGTGCACATGCAAGCGCTCACTTTCTCTCTCTCAAATAAATAAATCTTAAAAAAAAAAAAAAAAAAAAGACTCTCCATAAATTTCTGTTAGCTAGAGGGGTCCTAGTCAATAGGAAGTGGCCTCAGGGGACCTGATCCTAATGATGAGTGGTACTGAAAAACCACTTAAAATAAAATGAGATATTCACCTTGCCATTATTCACTTGCTACACTAGATTTATGAAGAGTTTTTGAAAATACTTTATTCATGTATCCATTCATTCTTCAGCATGTGGCCAGGAGTATTATAGTGTTGTAGAGGACATAAACCAAATAAATATAAGACACCCTTAGTTCTTAGCATTTATTTGCATAATGAGAAATATGGTGACCATAACAATCTCTATAACCACTATAGACACCATTTACTAAATGCCAGGCACTGGGCTTGTATGATTTATGTACATTACTTTTAATTCACATCAACCCTAAGAAGTAGACGCTATTTACCCTGCTTAATAAATGATGAACTACAGGCATGAAAGTAGAGGCATCTGCTTTGTAATGTTTCCCAGAAAATCATTAGCAGCTTTGGGATTTGAAATTAAGTACCTACGACGCCAAATTCCAAGTTTTCATTTGCTACCATTCCAAACTAACTCATGACATTTTAAAAAGTAATACAAAAAATATTAGATTTCAAAATGATTGCTAAGAATAATAAGGACTCAAGGAAATAAGATATTGAGAAAAGGTTTATTTATTATTTTTGCTTTTTTTCTTAGGAAAGTCTTGACTTCATCTTTGAGCCAAAAATTAACATAATTATATTAATATACATTATATTATATATTAATACATAATTACATAATCATATTTCTCTATGCAAAGGGAAAGCAAAGATGAGGTTCCTGGTGTAGGACATTAAGAAAACTAAAATACAGGGTAAAATAGAAATTTATTGGTTTTATTTTATTTTTAAAGATTTTATTTATTTATTTATTTATTCATTTATTTATTTGAGAGAGAGAGAGAGAGGCTGTGAGCATGAGCAGGGGGAGGAGCAGAAGGGGAGGGAGAGGGATAGGAAAGGATCTCAAGCAGACTCCATACTGAGCACTGGGCCTGACATGGGGCTCAATCCCAGGACCCTGAGATCATGACCTAAGTGAAACCAAGAGTCAGACGCTCAATGGACTGAACCCCTAAATTTACTGGTTTTAGAAAACAAGTGTTCTCAGAAGATAAGTGTACATATGTGTGTATGTTGTTGCCCAGAAATGTGCTCACAGGATTATAAATTGTTATTAGCTGAAAGGTCGGGGGGGGCGTAAATTCACCTTATGCTGTGACAGAAGCTTAAAGGGTCTAGGGGCGCCTGGGTGGCACAGCGGTTAAGCGTCTGCCTTCGGCTCAGGGCGTGATCCCGGTGTTGTGGGATCGAGCCCCACATCAGGCTCCTCCGCTGTGAGCCTGCTTCTTCCTCTCCCACTCCCCCTGCTTGTGTTCCCTCTCTCGCTGGCTGTCTCTATCTCTGTTGAATAAATAAATAAAACCTTTAAAAAAAAAAAAAGAAGAAGCTTAAAGGGTCCAGACAAGATAAATAAGCAACCTGACCTACTGTGCTGCATCTTTACAAATACTGATATTCAATATTGAATAATTACTACTTCGGAAAATGTGCTGTGAATTGTTGGGTTCTCATTCGGTCCATCGGAGAAGGGAAGCAACCCAGAGCCAAATATACAGAGAGAGGCTTAAGGATGTTTTCTGTCTGGGGGTGCCTGGGTGGCACAGTCGCTAAGCGTCTGCCTTTGGCTCAGGGCGTGATCCCAGCGTTCTGGGATCGAGCCCCACATCAGGCTCCTCCGCTGTGAGCCTGCTTCTTCCTCTCCCATTCCCCCTGCTTGTGTTCCCTCTCTCGCTGGCTGTCTCTATCTCTGTCGAATAAATAAATAAAATCTTAAAAAAAAAAAAGGATGTTTTCTGTCTGATCTAATAAGATCGTCACCTCTTTCTCTCCCATCCCACATGGAAATCAGGTATAGAGGCAAATGAGGCTTGACCTCTGGCTGGTGTACAGCTAGGCCAAAGCGATCTCCCTCTGCGAAGAGAACAGTCTCATATATCAAATGATGAATATTTTATCATCAAAATGATAAAAACCTAGTTATTCTACCATATAGAAGCCCTTACACAAGAGAGAGCTCTCAAGTGACTTCGAAGAGATATAGCCATATCAGATTCTGCTAAGCTGGGACAGAAAGGTGGCACAGTTACCCAGGACTGGTAAGATAATATCAACTTAACTGTCTTCAACAATATCCAAATCAGCTAAAGCCCCTAACAAAGCTAACTCTTCTGCAAAAGCATGGATTTGGATTCTAAATCCCACAAACAGGACCTACAATACTCATATCAACTAAACACTAGCCTGTAAAGATCTCACGCGGAGGATCAATGATCGTAAGGCTGGGCTTTATACGAGGACACTACAAATCACCAGGGAAAAAAGTAAGATTCCACGTCTCAGCTTCTCCATTCCACTTCTGTGGGGGAGCACTCCTTGGTATGGACTGAAGACAGGCAGAACCTTTGTTGTATAAATAGAAAAAGGTAAGTGAGACACCTTCTTAACTTATCTTGGGGGAACTAGTGTTTCCAGGTATGTTATTGTTAATAGTATGAACATTAAGTGTGTAAAATTTTATAAATGAGATTGGACATAACTCTTTAATTAATCGATGCAAATTATGTAATTGAGAAAAAGACAATTCAGGTAACTAGGACATACTTCTGAAGTATGAAATCAACTATATTTTCTCATCTATTAATACCTGACATGGCTGAATCTATTAACAACTACTTCTTTAGTTAAATTGTATCACAGAAGCTAAATTGAGTCTTCTATTTTTATCTGCATCCAAATATTGCAACCCACAAAACATAGTGGAGAAGCAATTGCTTACGTCACTATAAATAATAATAAACCACAAATGTTTTCTTAAGAAACTTCATAAATGATATTAATCACAGAAAATTTTATTCATTTTAAATTTGCTTAATGAAGCCCTAAGAGAGGGCTATAATGTTAGACCTGATGATAATTTCTGGCATTTACATTTCTGAAATAATGACACTGGAGTGTTCACTAGAAATAATACCATTTTTCTAAATAGGCAGGCTAATTAAAAAGCACAGACAGCAGATACTGACAATATGATTTTTCTTCCCTTCCCTTCCCTTTCCTTCCCTCCCTCTTTTATTTTCTTTCCTTTCCTTTTTCCTTTTTTCTTTCTTTCCTTCCTTCCTTCTCTTTCTCTTTCTTCCTTCCTTCCTTTCTCTCTCTCTCCCTTATTTTCTTCCTTCCTTCCTCTCTCTTTTTTTTTTAAAGATTTATTTATTTATTTGAAAGAAAGAGAGGCAGCGAGAGAGGGAACCCAAGCAGGGGGAGTGGGAGAAGAAGAAGCAGTCTCATAGCGGAGGAGCCTGATGTGGGGCTTGATCCCAGAACGCCGGGATCACGCCCTGAGCTGAAGGCAGACGCTTAACGACTGCACCACCCAGGCGCCCCCATCCTTCCTTCCTCTCTTTTTCTCTTTCTTGCTCTCTCCCTTTCTCACTTTCTTCATTCCTTCCTCTCTCTCTCTTTCTCTCTTTCTTTCCAGTTCTTCTCTCTTGCTAGCCAGTCACTCAAAGGAAAAAAGGAGTAAAGGTAACATTCAGCGAGGCCACTTTAATGATATTTCTCTATATGTTTCATTTTCTCTCAAATGTCATTGAATAATTCAGTATCAGATATCCCTAGTGATAAATGGTTTCTTTAACAATGGCTGTTAGGACTCCATGGCCACTTCGCTTAAACCTCCAATTTAATAGATTAGAAACCAGAGCCTCTGAGGGCTAAGCCTGAGCGGTTACAGCTGCCCCAGAGCCCCCCATGGAGTTGACCAGGCTTTGCTGGGCCTGGGTCCGTTTTGGACTCCTCTGTCCACCCAGTGCTTCAGTAGGTATTGATTCCTAATCGGTACTCTGCATGCCTATTAAATGCACTATTTGCCTCAGCATTGGCTTCCGAAGGTCCCAACCTGCAACACTGGAATACATTTTCACCTAAACTACAGTCAATATTCCAATTTTCCCAACAATATCCTTCATAGTGTTTTTTTTTTTTTCCTCTCGAATACAAGATTCAAGTTTAGGATCACATATTACATTGACTTATCCTTTGTTTCTACTCTTTTGATCTGCAACAGTCTCTCAGTCCTTCTTCGTCTTTCATGGAATCTGTGTTGGTTTTGGATTCTTTGTTTTGTTTGTTTAACAGAGGCGAGTTATCTCATAGGATAGGACGTTCCTCAATTTAGGTTTGCTTGATATGTCATCATGATTACATTCAGATGATGTATCACCATCCAGTTGAAAGCCTTCTGATTCCTTCTTTTGAAAAACTCAAGCCAATGGGGCGCTTGGATGGCTCAGTTGGTTAAGCTCAGGTCTTGATCTCAGGCTCAGGTCTTATCTCAGGGCCCTGGATGGAGCCTCGCATAGCATCATATGAGGTTCCCTGCTCACAGGGAGCCTGCTTCTCCCTCTCCCTCTGCCCCTCCTCCTACTTGTGCTCTCTCTCTCAAATAAATTAATAAAAATTTAAAAAAGGAAAAAAAAAAAGAAAAACCCAAGCCAATGGTTGGTTTCTGCCTGGCTCCCAACCAAAGGGCAGTAAGTGCCTATGCGGATATTTTGGAACAATTTAGCTCGGGATTTGGTTCTTAAACTACAGATATATTAGAGATCTCCATGTTGACAACCTGAATTTACCATATCATTTTGGGCTAGTTTTGGGCTTTTCCATTCAGTTAAAGGTCACTAATTTGTTCCTACTTCTAGATAATGGTTTTAGTTCTCATTCACCACCCCTGCTTCTCTTATACTTTAATTTTTCAGAGCCAGTTGAACAGAAGCACCACTGCACGCTTGCTGGGGGTGCGCGATACCATAAGCTATCACAGAGAAACAAATATTCTATTCTTGTCATTTTATATATTTCCAATTATCCATTATTTAAAACCAAACAATATAAACCAGTGTGCACACTTGGAGTCTCAAAAACCCACCTAGTATAATTGCTTACAAGATTTTTTTTGAAGAGCAAAACCCTCGATGACGGAAGGATTAGTTTGTTAGCACTATGGCTTTAGCTACATGAGCTGTGAGCTAATGAAGGATAAATCATTCCAAATCGTAAAATACACACATACACACATTTCTTCCACTTTTTTCACTTTCGCTAGAAATCAGCACCTCTAGAGTAAGAATTTCTTGGATTTTTCTACAAACATCTGAAGACATAAACCCTAGTTCTTCCATAGAGTCCAAGGTCACTGACCTCTGGCCTTGGGACATGCGTGCTACTTCCTTGGTCTGAAATCTCGATACTCCTGCTGTGGACACCTGTTTCCATCTTTCAGGTTTCAGCCCATATATCACATCCCATAGAGGACTTTCCTTGTTGTCCTTTCCTTATTCTCTCACTGTTCTTTATAATTTTTTTGGTCACAACTCAGTCTTTACAAGTTTTCACTACACATTTCTTTCTTTCTTTTTTCCTTCTCTTCCTCCCTAGATTGCAAGCTCTGTGAGGACAGGGAGTCTTGCTCCCCTCTGCACTGCACTCCTTGTACACACTGCATACACAGCAGACAGTAGGAAATCAGTAAACATTCTGAATGAAGAAGTCACCAGGAGAGGTAATACATCTCATTAAGGGTGATTTCTTTCCTGGGAAAATGGAAATTACTCCTGCCTTTACTTTAGGACTATGTATTTCTTTTTTGTTTGTTTGTTTTTAAAGATTTTATTTATTTATTTGAGAGAGAGAGAGATTGAGAGAATGAGTAGGTGCAGAGAGAGGAGAAACCCCCCCACGAAGCAGGGAGCCCAGTGTGGGACTCGATCCCATGACCCTGGGAATATGACCTGAGCCAGAGGCAGATGCTTAACTGTGTGAACAACCCAGGTACCCCTGAACTATATACTTCTTGACAAAGGAAAAGTAAAAACCTTCACCCACTTCACCCAATGAATTAGCTTGACATTCCAAGTTTGTTTGGTTTGTTTGGGGTTTTTTTGTTGTTTTGTTTTGCTTCTGATCACAAGAACTTCCTCAAAAAAACCACATAGCTGCAGTTAACTTTGGTTTTAATTTTTAAATTAAAAATTTTATATATATGAAAAATGCTTGTCATTTCAAAATATTCAATTGTGAAAGTACCTTTCACACTATTTGATAATTGCTGGTGTCTCTTAATAATGTATAAGCTCCATGACATAGGAGCCTTCTCTTCTTCACAGATGTCTTCACAGGGTATAATCCACTAACTGATTTATTCTCTGAATAAAGGAAATAACTTTATTTTTATATACTTAAATTAAGCTTTTGCCTTAAAGGTATACCTTTTACTCTAAAATGACAATAGTTACAATAATACAAATATAATTTAACAAGGTCTCATTGATTTCTACTTTCAGAAAAGTTCATATAATTATGTACTTCCTTTTATTATGATTCAATATATGCTGAAAGAATGAACTGTCTCTGAAATAACTAAAGAAACCTAATCGAAATAAACCCATTTTGTCATATTTGCAATTATTGGCTATGTAGCTAACATCTAGGAATTGATTCATAAAAAATAATATAAAGTGACACATTTCAAAGATGTGTCATAGTGATTACTTAAATTAACACTTTACTAAAAATATTTCTAATTATTGAGGTGAATTAAAATAATATTGTTCTCACTTGTAGGTAGGCATGGAATCCAATGTCTTTTGGATTTTCCTAAATGAAAGATATTTTTGAGAGAAACTGAGTAACTTGTGTTGGTTAATCCACACTTTACAAAAACTCTGATTATGTCTTGTTAGCCTGGTAGGATACAAAAGCAAAACAAAACGTCTCAATATTTCCTGTGGAATTGTATTCCTACAATTATTACATCTGAGTCTCATTTAACTTTCTCTGAGACAAATCAGCATACTCACAAAAACTGTAATAAAACTAAAGTTCTCAGGGATTACACTTATTTCATGTTAAATGAACTGAGATCAGAAATCCTCCAAGGACTCCTCCCCCTGAATATTTTTTTTCTTTTTTTTTTTTAAGATTTTATTTATTTATTTGACAGAGATAGATAGCCAGGGAGAGAGGGAACACAAGCAGGGGGAGTGGGAGAGGAAGAAGCAGGCTCCCAGCAGAGGAGCCTGATGTGGGGCTCCATCCCGAATGTCGGGATCACGCCCTGAGCCAAAGGCAGACACTTAAGGACTGCGCCACCCAGGCGCCCCAGGCAACTAATTTTAAATGAAAATGTTGTGTTGTTTTTTGTTTTTTGTTTTTGAGGGAGAGAGAGTGCACATGGGAGCAAGCAGGGGAGGGACAGAGAGAGGGAGAGAATCTTAAGCAGGCTTCACACTGGGCTTGATCTCACAACCCTGAGATGATGACCTGAGCAGACATCGAGAGTCAGACACCTAACAGACTGAGCCACCCAGGTGCCCCTGAAATGCATTAAAAAAAAAAAATGCACTGTGCTAGAATCATGCTTTCTGTATCGTTCGCAT
This sequence comes from Ailuropoda melanoleuca, assembly GCF_002007445.2. Taxonomy (NCBI): domain Eukaryota; kingdom Metazoa; phylum Chordata; class Mammalia; order Carnivora; family Ursidae; genus Ailuropoda; species Ailuropoda melanoleuca. The sequence continues at coordinate 9,457,017 of NC_048235.1, read as the reverse complement.
CTCTACCTAACTTCAGTGGTGAGTTTAATTTGAATGTGAATCTCTACAATGTGGTGACAGGTTTTTTTCACAGTGACATTCTTTATTCAATGACACTGCATGCTCAAATTTCATCTCTGATTAAGCTCAATTATAGCATTTAGATATAAAGATGGAAACTCTTACAGTAATTCTATGGATGTTGCATTTGTCATTTTAACCATTTCCCCTCTGTGATCTGCTGCTGCGATTAGAACTGCAAGTTTTACTACAAACTCGAATGACTGATAGAGCCACTTTAATTGCTCATCTCACTCGCATCAGCTCTTCTGGTAGCTTTTGACATCCAACTTCCTCCACTTTTAAACTTTGCCTCTTTAGCTTCTGTAAAGAAAATCTTTTCTCAGTTGCTTCTTTCTCTAATTTTTAAACTCTTATCCCGAGCGCACTTCCTCCCATGATTTCTGAACACTGAACATGGTTATGTGCTCAGTTCCACCTTCTCTGCATCCATTTTGCTTTATTTGTTTGTTATTCATTCTAAGCTTGAGGTTTACTCTCAGTTTATAGACCCAAGGACAGTGATCGATAGCCTGTATTTCCTCAACCGCGCCAACACGAAGCACATTTACGGGTCAAGGCCTGGAACCCTTCAGTCGGCCACACCTGGTTTACCCTGCTTCCCCTTAGTTATGTGCAAAATGATGACATCAGAGAGGTTTTTCCAGGAATTAAATGAGACAATGATTATGATCAGAGAATGCAGGGAGAAATAAGTCTCTGATGTTTAAAACAGCATCTGTTCAATAAATATTTATTGAATTAGTATTAACTTTATTCTAAACTGTACATGTTCAACTAAAACAAGCTGTTCCCTAGTGTATGTTTATATGTTCTTGGGATATAAGCATTAACTTTATAAAGAGCTCATCTCATCTCAAATTTTTTTAATGTAAACAGATATTAAAACATCAAAGGGTGTGTTATAAATCATTTTATGAGCTGATTTTCTCTGATCCTAACACTTAGAGAGTACTGGTCTACATAAATTGTTAATATAATCTGTACTGAATAAATTTGTACATGGTTAATGCAAATGATAAGAAAAAATTACCAACTTTCTCCTAAATCTTTAATTACTTTAAATCAGTGTTTTATCTATCATCATTTAATCTTAGTTGTGTGAATTTACTAATTTATCCTAACGCTTTATACTTTGAATCCAAAACTTTTTTCATATAATGTGTAATTTTTTTGTTTGTTTCTAAAACAATGTTGGCTGATATAAAAGAAGAAATTATTTGTTTATACTCATCTCTCAAACAAAATGAAAGAGAGCAATTGTATAGTAATAACCAAAGGGCAGGAATCTTTTTTGAAAATTTTACTTTGTTTTGTTTTCTTTAACTTGAGGAAGAAACTCCAGAGGGAGAAAAAAAAGAGGACCACTGCTTCTTTCTAGACTTGTCTAAATTTTATTCTTTCTCTTTAATCCTGCTGTTATGAAAACAGAGACCTCAATTAAACATCTGTGTAAAACATCCATTCAAATTAATCTTGGACTGCCACTGAATACAACTAGGGTTCAGGCAAACGGAGGTGACTTTTATCATGGGCTTCATTGTAAACATCCTTTCACCAATCAGAAGACATTTGCTCAATTTCTTTACTGAAACATTCTAAGTGTTTCCATTTCTTCCGGGTAAATGCTCTAGCTGATTTTATGATACTATCTATCTGACAGTTGGCTTGTTAAAATAGCAGTCCTAATAGCTTGCAAATTTAGATTTTAAAAATCCCTGCTTTCTAAAAAAATACTATCTTTCAAACAAGTTGCAAGATACAGAGAACATACTTTTAACAAAACATGATGAAATAGAACTTAAAGACTTCAAATCGAGATATAAAGTAATTTGACCACTCACTCACTTCTTAGTATTTTTAAGTATGTCCCATTTGTCAGGCAGTATGTCAGAGTTGGAGAATAAAAAGATAAATTGAAGACTGTTCTTTCCTACAAGGTCACAATATAAGAGAGAGACAATGGTGTGACAGATCATCAAATCAATGGAGCAGAGTTATGTATATTCCTTCAAAAGAGGTATGTATATTGGAGGGGAGCACAGAAAATATCACACACACAAATACAGATTTTTTTTTTAAAGATTTTATTTATTTATTTGACAGAGATAGAGACAGACAGCGAGAGAGGGAACACAAGCAGGGGGAGTGGGAGAGGAAGAAGCAGGCTCACAGCAGAGGAGCCTGATGTGGGGCTCGATCCCATAACACCGGGATCACGCCCTGAGCCTAAGGCAGATGCTTAACCACTGTGCCACCCAGGCGCCCCACAAATACAGATTTTAAAAAGGCAAAGACAGGAGACTTTCAAGGGTAAATTATCTTTTATAATTGGGTACTTAAGAAGAAGTTTGGGATGCACAAGTCACTCCTAGACAAGAAGGTCAGGACATACAAGCCAGGGGAGCAACAACTTTAATGACAAGGACATGCGGAAGGTCATAGTGCAGTCCAGGAACAAACGTACAAAAATGCATTACATTTATATGACTTAAGTGAAATAAATATGGAGGGGTGGATGTTACCCAGAATTTTAAGCCATCCATTTACTCTTGCACGAGAGGCTTGAGGAAACATAGACATTCCTCAAATGACCATTTTATTTAGTCTTTGGCAAACAACAAATTTTCTCTCTTCTCTGGCAACATCATTCAAAGAATTCTGCAAGGAGTAAGACAGTCCTCTGATGTTTGAAAACAAAGTTCTTTGGATGAATTTTCAAATCAATGGGAATAAACTTTATCATGCTAAGATGAAACAAAGCTGACAAGGAAATTTTTTATTTTAATTTTTTAGGTATGACATGATTTGAATAGGAATATTTTGAGGAAAATGAAGTGGTTGATATTACTTAAAAGAAGTTTAAATTTAAATAACTATCTTTGGAGGATTACATCAGTGAGAGAACCACACATTAGACAGGGTAGAATGTAACACTTCATTAAGTCCTATAAAAAGATGGAACAACACAAATTTTTAGGACAGCACCATCTTTCTGCCCCTCCCTTCCATTCTTCAAGTCCAAGACACCTTTCTCAAAAATGGACCACCTTAATGGAGATACTGATTATCTATTGTTTTTCTTTCTAGTTTCAGAGACTTGTATGAGGAAGTCACAGATATTTGTGAAACTGGACTTAATATATTGCCAGCATATATTTTAGAGGCAAATGACCACGTTGCAGATGAATTTTTCCCTAGATATTACCTACAAAAATGAACTTAAGAAACAATCTCCTTTTATATCTCACCCTGGTCACTGTGGTGTAGTGGAAAAAGCAAAGGACCTATATTTAGATAAGAAGAGGATCTGAGTCCTATGTGAGCTAAGGCCTGACACTTTGTATTTCTCTCTCTCAATGGAAATGACAATACTGAGTTTCAAGGTATCAGGGAAATATACAATTGGTGGACATAGGGAGATATGGGAACAGTGATGCTGAAAAAGTAAGTAGAAGAAAAAAAAAACATTGAAGAGCATTCAATGCTCTTCTCTTTAAATTAAAAATTCTATACTCATTAGGTTCCAAAGAGAGTTAGAAAATTTATATTTAATTTTGAAAGAAGGACATGCTAAGGTGCTACATATATAAAAAAAATAAAAATGAAATTTCTATGGGTTTCTTTCATCATAGAAAGTAAAATACTTTTATTTTAATTATGCTCCACAAAGAGATGTGTTTTTAATTGGTATTCTACACATATACAGCTTTGAATAGGAAACAGATGAGCGTTCAAGAAACCAAACTTTGCATATATCGAATCACATTTCAAAGGTGAGCTACTATTAAAGTATAAAGCAGCTTAAGAAAATTCATTTTCGCTATTTAAATCCAGGCACACAAAAAAAGTAATTTATACTGAGCAAATTCATGTTATATTTCTCCAAAGTCACAAAAGAAAATGGGGAAAGGTTAGAAACTGAATACCATTCATTAAAAATTATCAGTTATATTAATTACTGCCATTAATTTAAAACTTTATAAATTCTAAAACTTTATTTTAAATACATTTTGATTTGGCAGAACATGTAATCTGTCCTGTTCTATTGTGTTACCTATACACACACACACACAGATATCAGAACCATTCAATTATATTTTATTTGAAAGATTTCCAAATGACATTATCATACATACATATGCATACATACTCTCTCTGCTAAAAATATTCACATTATCAATGTGCTTAGAGCTGTTCTTTATGTATTTATCATAACTTACATTAACATATATTATACAGCCAAGAATCACAGGCTGTAAGTGAAAAGATTTCATAAAGAGAGGTACTATTTGCCTGGTACACCTACTCAAGATAATAAAATCTTTTTAAGAAGTCTTATTACCTCAAATAATTAAATTTAACAAAAAATGATGAATAATTTTTAGGTTTTCATTCATAAGTATCTATATCCTCCCAGCTCATATTCATTACTTAAAAAATCTGTTAATCTGATACTCTCTCTTATTCCACCCACATTATGACTCTAAAGTTCCTCTAAGAAGATAAGTCAAGAAACTGACTGAAGTAGAAATGACATGGTACTTGCAGATATGGAGATATGGGAAATGCTTTCTTTTTAGTTTTGAAATACAAGAGTCAAAATTCAGTTTGGGATTTGGATATTTTCATCATACTACTCCAGTAAAACCAATGTAATTTTTAAGTATTAAGGATACTGGATAGTTTATTGTAGATTGAGCTACACTTTTGGAAGATGGCACAATTCTTTCCAATGGGATATAGATTTTATTTAAAATAATAATAATATGTTTTTCAATATTAATTTTATGTGTTATGCTGTTCCATGTTCTTACAGTTGAAAAACATCAAATTCACATTGTTCTCTTAATTGGAATAACTGTCTTCCTTTTTGTAAACCAGTACAATATTTGTACATTTTGTGCTACTAATATGATCATCAAAGAAGAGTGTGTTGATGACATCTTTAAGATTCATCAAGTTTTCTAACCATAAAATGTTTTGATCCGTTATTACATTCTAGAAACCACCCATGGAGTATGGAATTCAATCACTGCAACCAATGTCATTCTAAGCGAGCCAGAGAAACAGGACCTTATCATCACACACAAAGCAGTTTTCTCCTAGAACACCACTGAGCTCTAACATTCTCATAAAATCCTTCCCTTTTGTATTCCAGATTAACAGCCTCTGTGGGTGTCCCTTCAGAGCAAGCATCAGCTGGTGAAGCTTGTGTCTCAGAAGTTAAATTCCTGGTCATGAGAACCCAGACCTGTTCTTTTTGTCTCTCAGTTTTTGTTTACTTTGATGAGATGGTCATTGAATCCCTTTACAATGGTGACATTATTACTTCGTTAAGAGACAGAAATGGAGTAACATTTTATTTAATTATTTTCCAATTAACAACTTTTTAATGAAATAAAACAAAATAAATGCTTTTATGTTAATTCATTTCTCTTGGCATGAACTAATTGCACAATAGAATTTACATACATTTGAAAACCATACCAAACTCTTTCAAGTTACTAGCTTCTACTCAAAGCAATGGTTTAATAAGCTCAGTTTGGACAAATTATATAATGGGACAAATACATAAGAAATCCTTTTATATAGGTTTTTCTCCATAATAAAAATTATATTAAATTAACATTTCTTATCTGTGCATTATATATTTCCTAATTCCTAAGTTCCTAATTTTAGCCATAATTTGTCAGGAATTTATCAGGTATAAATATCATATTATTATAATTTATATTTTCAATATTTGGCATGCCTATCCTATTTAAACTTGGAAAACTGGCAGTAAGTTTAAATTCTAACTAAATTTCAATTCCCAATGTTGCATTCATTAATCAGTGATAATTTACACTAATATAAGTTCATTGATCTTATTCTTCAGGCTCTCCCTTGTGAGTGATTCCATCCTTTAGAAGACATTATTAGATACATTAAGCTGTGGTGTTCTATTCCAACAAATGAGCCTGGCTTGACTGCTGGAGAAACACCCAATTAATAATGACATATAAAGTGATTTGTATAATTTTTCATATTGTAACATCTAATTTATCGCAATTCTGGAAAAAAATCCATGTGTAGCCATTCAAAGATAAATTATACATCATCAGAAATCGTACATCCCTAGAATATTGATTAAATCAATTGAGACCTACATGGATTTCTCATGTGTTTCTCTTTAAATGTGCTGGGCCTGGAACTGTCGCTTTCTTAAGTATATCTTGAACATCTAAAAATGCTTTGGACCTAAACTTTCAATTTATTAAGGCAAATTTGACTTTTTTTACTCTAGAAAGTTTTTTTTTTCTTTCTTTGTTTTGTTTTTTAAAGATTTTATTTATTTATTTGACAGAGAGAGAGAGAGAGACAGCCAGCAAAAGAGGGAACACAGGCAGGGGGAGTGGGAGAGGAAGAAGCAGGCTCCCAGTGGAGGAGCCTGATGTGGGGCTCGATCCCAGGACTCTGGGATCACGCCCTGAGCCAAAGGCAGACGCTTAACGACTGAGCCACCCAGGCACCCCAACTGTAGAAAGTTTTTGTTTTTGTTTTTTAAAGATTTTATTTATTTATTCGACAGAGATAGAGACAGCCAGTGAGAGAGGGAACACAAGCAGGGGGAGTGGGAGAGGAAGAAGCAGGCTCCCAGTGGAGGAGCCTGATGTGGGGCTCGATCCCATAACACCGGGATCACGCCCTGAGCCGAAGGCAGATGCTTAACCGCTGTGCCACCCAGGCGCCCCCCAACTCTAGAAAGTTTTGACGGAAATTATTAGCCTTGAAGGTAAGGCTCTTCCAAGAAAGAAAAAAAAAAAAAAGCACAAACACACACAAAACAAGAAAACAAAAAAACTACTTAATATCTTGTATTGCCAAGAATTGTTTGCTTTTAACCTAACACAAATCATGACCACAGGGGAAGACAACATCATGGTGTCGGGATCTATCCACGTGGTTCCATGTTTTTAAATAAGAACTTAAATACTCCGACTACTATTCTTACTACTACTAGAAAACCAGCACCTTAAATAGATACTATTATTTGAATCTAAAATCTACTCTATAAGGAGCACAGGAGATAATATTTTGAGATCCATGTTTCACTCCTCTTTTTACATTTTATACTCTGTGGCCTTCCACCCATTTATTCAGTAGCATTCATCACCTCAACAAAGAAAGAGATAAAAGATAGAAAAAAAGTATTTCAAACTTGAAAATTTAGGCTTTTGTTATGCTAAAGTCCTGACAGTAGACTAGATAGAGACAAAACTCCAGACTTGATAAAAGACCCAGAGCAGGGAGCAGAGACAGAGGTAAAACAGAGAGCAGAGGCATGGAGGAAGAGGAAAGCAAACCGTACCCTGCAGAGAAGCCACACATCAAGCAGGCTCCCAAAAACCCCACATCTGGCATGATACAGGTGAAGATACCCTGACTCAGCAGGAAGACAGCTGTGAGTCACCTTTCAGACCCAGCTCAAAAGGATTTAGAAAGAGCATCATGATTCTAGGACAGTCAAGAGAAGTGAGGGTCCCACCGCTGGGAGAGAGGTTATTACAATGGCCTTTGTGAACTGGTCATCGAAAAACTGATGGATGCAGGAGTATCTCAGCAAATCCTCCTGTGAATTCACTAATTCGTTAACCTACTGAATACTTTTTCAACTGCATGCACCACTCTAGATAGTGAGGTTATATCAGTGAAGAGAAACAAAAAAAAATGTCTGTTTACCCTTTTCTTATGAATTTCCCCAGAAAGAAGAACCGGCAGAATCTTGGAGAAACTCTTCCCAGGTAGGGCAGATTACTCCAAGAATCAGACGGATCTGAGCAGATCAACAAGTGGCACCACTGTATAGGATAGAGCCTCCTCAATCTCTTCATCTGAGCCAATGCACTTGCCTCCTCACCTGCTACAAATGTCAGCCTCTGATCACACACAACTGGGTCACTCACTCAGGAATAGTTCCCAGCTGCACCTGTCCCAGTATGACAGCGCTTCCACGGGCTGCCAGTGGCCAATGACCAGCCAACACAGAGTTACTCAGCCTCACAGCCCCAATTTGTGCCAACACTGAGATTCCATCCTAGCTGCAAAGTTCCCTAAAGAATTAGTTGCAATCACCTTGAGAGCAGCTTTTCCCTCTGCCCGCTTGCCTTTTGTACTTCTGTACAGATCTGGCTCCTGAAAGCACTCCCCAAGGACAACTCCCCTTCTGCATGCAACTCACCATTTCAGTCTGTTTTTAGGGAATTCAATCAAAAACACAAAGATAAATGGTAAAATGAGTTTAGTCCTGAGGACCCCAAGGCAGCTATGAATATTACTGGAAGGGAAGAAAAGGAGTCTTGCTAAGAAAAAAGATTTCTGAGCTCTTACTCCCATCCTGATGGCAAAGTGTACTGTTTTTCAGTTTCACTCTAGCTCCTGGGGAGTCTCTCCACCTCTGCCTATGTGCTCTGCAGAGAAGCCACAAGAACTAGCCCTATTCATTCCTTCACCCAGCTGGTCCCATGCTCTCCACGTTTTAGATATTATCCTGGCAGAAGAGACATGGCATGAATCCCTGAGTTTTTGATATGAAGGTTCTAACATCCACGGTACTGGGAGATTACATTAGAAAATAACTATTATTCTAGAAAAATAGAGAAACATATTTTTTAAATATCTCATCTGTTGACTGAAAGGCGTGCCAGTTACAAAAAATGGATATTGATCATTCTGCATATGAAGAAAAACTTTTGCAAATATGTAATTTACACAAGTTCATCTTGATTAAAAGTGTCAGAGAAAGATGTGAACCCAGGCCGATTTCATTCAGTCCTCGTTCCTCTCACATCACTATGTGGTATCAAACAGCTGTAAATCATTATTTCCATTACCTAAAACTGTTTTTATAATTATCTTTAGTTTTCTATGATTTCCCAGGATTTGAAAAAGTATATATATAACCAATGTTTTCTCACATAACACATGAGCAATATTCTCCAAATGACATTTTTATTTAAGTATTTTCTTGCACATGTAGTTTTTAGATTTAAAGCAGGGTAGGGTTAAAAATTGCAAATGTCTTTTTATAGGTTTTTAAGTCTTTCAAGGATCAGATATACTCTGGCTGCTTTAATTTTTTTAAATTTTACTTTGATTCTGCATAAATGGAAGAGTTTACCTGTGTCTACTTTCTTCAATCATTTCATCCCCAAACAAGTCTCCTTGAGAGAGGATGTATGAAGGTATCATCCTATTTATATTTAATAATATTAATAATAATATTTAATATGTCTTTTTCAAATCACAAGTTTAATAAAAAGAGTAAAAAACAAGACTTTTGAACTTAAAAGTTTGAGAACTTCTCAAACAGCAAGCTGAGAAAATATTACCATATCTAACCAAAGGATATCATACTTAACCCTACGAACTACAGCTACCTGAAAGAATTGGGGGACCTTCTTCTTTTAGGAAAAACAAAGAAACACATCTCACCAATGACTATTGTACAGATAACACTTGCATTTTCTTATTAAACATACCAGGTGACTGACATTTGTTTCTCTTTTATCAGAATCTGATATGAATCTTTAATTTCTCAATACATTCTTTCATTAAAGTATTCATCACAGAATGTTCATGAATTTGGCTTCTATCATATTTCCAAGGTTTATTAAGATAACCCTTGAATGACAGCTTTTTAAAATTTGTTTTCTTTTTTTAACCACAGAGAAAGCTAAGTAGATATGTAACAATACTTTGGTATTAAAACCACTAGTCACACTGCACTAATACATAAAGGTCTGTCTGTGTGTATATGTACATACATCATCTTCTTAGCAGAGAATGCTAAATATTATACTAAATATTGAATAATTTATGGCATATTCACCATATTCACTTTATTAAGTACAAAGTAATGTATCTGTGCTTTGAAGAATATAATGGCAGATTAACAACATTCAAAGAAGTCAAACCATGTGATGCCTTTTATATCCTCTGTATTAACTTACTTGCCAAGAATGATGTCCTAGAGTATATTTGTGATTATTTCAATTTATACTTTGGAATTAAAAATCTAGTTTTTGCTTATTAGTGTGTTACCTAATGCTAGGTTACAGTTTATGCCTAATTGTTAAAACAAATATAAATTATTTCAAATGTGTGCAGAAAAAAGAAATTGATTTAAAACTTTAAGATTATACTAAAATTAGTATAAGGTTAAAAATTAATAAACCAAAGGGCCATAATAAAAAAGATGGACTTTTGAACAAAATGAAAATGATACTGCTGCAACTTCCAATTATGATAACAATGTGGGTCAACTCTGAACATTCTGGGAGGTGAAGAATAGTCAGAGTTTGGCCAAGCTTACATTTAGTGTAAGAGAGATGAATTTGTATTGTTTTTCCTTGCCTTTTTTTTTTCCTGTTCATTTTAACTAGAGATAAAGAGAAGGAGGGGATGAAAAGGAGAAGATGGTTATAACTTCCTAAGAACACACCAAAGGTATTTCTCTCTGGGATTTCAGGATGAGCAGAAGGAATGCTAAAATGGAGAAGTGTGCTAGATTAAGGACCAAAGAAGCAATACCTAAAGGGAGCAGGAGTATTACAATGATGAAACCGCAAATAAACAAATATTCGGAACTGAGTCCTCTGAGTACTAAAACAGAATAAAACCATCTATTTCCTTGACTACTCAAGTCTGCAAGGGTTTTTGAACCATGAAATTCTAAAGCAATTTATATCTCTGAAATTTCTGAAACTGAAGGACAGATTCAGTGTTCTTAGAAGACTAATAGTAACTAGCAGTCTGGTGAGAGCAACAGAATTTTAGAAGCAGCAAGGCAATTTAAGTTCAAGATCTGCTTTAATAAGGTAGTACTTTCATGATCATTCATTTTTTTAAAATTTTTATTTTGTTATATTAGTCACCATACAGTACATCCCCAGTTTCTGATGCAATGTTCCATGATTCATTATTTGCGTATAACAACGAGTGCACCATGCAATACGTGCCCTCCTTAATTCCCATCACTGGCCTATCCCAATCCCCCACCCCCCTCCCCTCTGAAGCCCTCAGTTTATTTCCCAGAGTCCACAGTCTCTCATGCTTCATTCCCCCTTCTGTTACCCCCCTCCATTCTTCCCTTCCTTCTCCTACTGATCTTCCTATTTCTTATGTTCCATAAATGAGTGAAACCATATGATAATTGTCTTTCTCTGCTTGACTTATTTCACTTAGCATAATCTCCTCCAGTCCCGTCCATTTTGCTGCAAATGTTGTGTAATTAGTCTTTCTGATGGCTGAGTAATATTCCATTGTATATATGGACCACATCTTCTTAATCCAGTCATCTGTTGAAGGGCATCTCAGCTCCTTCCACAATTTAGCTATTGTGCATGATCATTCATTTTTATATATATCATATCAAAGGTCTATATCATTATATGTATAAAATAATCACAGATTTATATAGACCTATGAATATATACATTTTACATATAGGCATAAGTATATGTGTATATATTCATACGTATTCATATATTCGTGTGTGTGTGTGTGTGTGTGTGTGTGTGTGTGTGCGTGTGAGAATAAGATGTAGTTCTTTGACACAAACCAAAAGAACTGGTTACCTTTGTGTACATGAGTAATTAAGATCTGGAGAAATTTTTAGATTTAATAACTTAAAATTTTGCTTAAACAGAGACAAAAGCCAAATAAATGTTTACGAAATATTCAGAATGGCTACATCCAACTCACTCACTTATACAATGAAGTAAATATCTAAATATCAAAGCAGACATATTCATCACCCCACTTAATTTCCCATTCTCACATTGTCTTAGTTATTCAGACCAGTTAACAAATCTAGAACTTGGAGCTGTCTTTGACTCTTGTTGTTGTTGTCATTGTTGTAAATCTCCTAAAGATAATCAAGCCCATGATTCTGTGGGCTCTTCCTTAAAAATAAATATCAATTTTTCCTGTTTTCAGTGTGTCCATTGCTAAGAGTCTTATTCCAATTTTTCTCATCTACTTACATTGGATTATTATAAGAAGCTGAATTTGTAGCCTTTAGTCATTCATTATTTCAACCTGCACACCATTATGAAATTAATATTTTAGAACATTGAAGACATCACAAAATATATTTCTCTCTGGCTCTCAGATCACCATATATACTGTACACCCTATTGTGGTAAAAAAGATGAAAGTAAAAGAAATTATGTAAGATAGATGATACCAAGAGATACATATGCACATGTGTATGTGTGCATACACACATTAATCAACTCGGAAAATTTGGTGATCATTTGATCAGAACCACTTAACATATTAGCCATGATAATATTCTGTGGAAATCTTAAACCAAGCAATTTGAAAGAAATCATTGTGAACTTGTACCTAGACTCCATTATACATCATAGCATTGTCCGTTCTACCTGGGGAAAAATTGGTATATTTAATGAGAAATCAGGATAATATAGGTATGTAGGTAGGTAGATAGATGCACAGATACGCAGATACATGAGAAATACTATAAAGTGGAATAAGGAAAACTTTTACACCTGCTTGTTTTTATAAAGTCACCCTTAATTAATCATTCCCATGAAAGGAAAAAGAGAATGGAAAGGATATTTTGGTAGGAAATAGCAGTTGACTTAGAAATATAAGGTCTACGGAGGTAATAGGAGTTTTGGCCTCAACTGCAGATCTTTTCAAAGTCTGTGGAATAACCTCCTTATTGAAATAAGAATTCCCATTTCATGGATCATTAATTTCTTTTTCAAGTGATTAAGGATATATTACAGAAGAATGTCCTACTCAGACCAAGAAACAGGACATTATAAAGTCGACTTTCTATCTATTAGGTCCCCAAAGGTTTTATCTTGTCTGCTCTTGACCATCTCCAGTTGCTCATGTCTACAGGGAAGAATATTCTTTCTAATTGTTCTTAGACAGAAACATTTTTCATAATACTTACATTTTTATATTTTTAAAACTTAAGATCATTATTCCTTGTTCTAAGACCTTAGCCAGATTAAATAAATCTTCCTTCTCTTTTATAGCATACCATGGCAAGTATTTATATATAGTTATCATATTTCCTCATTTGACTTCCTATCTCTTAGTCGTTCATATTAAACATCCTTAATTTTCATTATTAGATCATCAGCCTTTTTTCCTTTTATCACCATCCTTTAAGCTGACTCAATTTTTTTCAGTATGTCTTTTAGGTTAAAGAAGAGATAAGAGAGAAAAGAAAACAGGAGAGAAGTATTTAAAAGATGCTTATTTTCGTTATAAAAGACACAGCTCTTACATGGTTTCTTCGTAACTCAACTGATTTTCAATGGGAACACGAAAAATTTATATCTAACTATCAACTTGTATTAACAGTGAAAAAATTTAGTCAGGTGTTTCAGGAGTTTTATAACTGCATACGACTTACTATCCAAGAAGACCCTAAGAAATCATTAATAAATACCGGATTAACAGCATGATCCAAAATGTAAAAAGAGAATGTGGCTGTGTAACCAGGGATTCCACCATACTGCAATTCTCCTATTTTCAATGTCTGGGTTTTGGGGGTGTGTGTGCATGTGTGTGCATGTGTGTGCATGTGTGTGTGCGTGCGTGTGTGTGGGTGTGCATGTGTGTGCATGTGTGTGTACGCCCATGGATGTGCATGTGGTTTAGTAGCTGCAGTTCTGTGGTTATGGTATTGTAATGACAGTTACAGCCATTGTTACACCCATTGTTACAGCCATTACAGTATTTCACCAACTTAGTTTGCAGAATTTTTATGTAGAAAAAAAACCGACCAGAATAAACTTCTTTGGAGGTGGATAAGGACTGTAAAAATATAGACATTTTTACTATCATATCCCAGGAAATGATGGCGAGAACTACCTCTCTAAATTCTCTTAATAACCTATTAATTGTCATACGTCAGCCCTGATTTTCTTTTCAAAACAAAATAGAACTAGAAACCATAAAGAAACCTTTCTTTTGAACCCTTATTGAACACAACCTCATTCCATGTTTCCTAACTGGTTGGGTACTTCCACATTATCCGACAACTTTGACCATATTGCTCTCCCATTCTGGAAAGTTTTTTCTCTCTAATTCTGTTTCTTTAGGCCTTTCAGGTCCAATTGCACTATCTCCTCCCTTATGTAGGCCTTTTTGGTGTTCTCAGCTCATTCATTTCAACATGTTCTGAGCACACCCAGGACAATTTTCATTTGACAGATATTTATGGCATATTACCGCATTCTGACAAAGAGTTAAGCATTTCACTACTTACAGAAAATACAATGATGAGAAGATGTTATCTGCTCTTATAATGCTTATATTCTAACAGTAAAGATTGCAGTCCATCAGATAATCACACAAATACATATTAAGGATTAAATATGATAGATGTTATGAAGGGAAATGAGCTCCCTGCTGTCTGCTCTTTTTACGGTTTCTGCCACATTTCAGCAGCTGGAAATGGGTCTATGCAGTTGCTTCACTGAATCTGGAAGCACTTTAAGAACAGGGATCAGGTCTTGTACTTCTTTACAGCCTTCATGGTGTCCAGCGGAGAGGTGGTAGCAAGTGCTCAATAAATACATGTTAAATTCAGTGCAGGTGTGCTCACTGGAGATTTTTTTTTTTCCAGTAGCAAAGCAGTTTGTAGACCATCTGTGTTAGGTGCTCATTAAAATGCACACACCTCTGAGACATTTGAATCAGAATCTTTGGTGGAAACTGAAAATTTAAAATTTCAATATAGCTCCCAAGTGATTTTCTTGCACACTATTGTTTTGGGAATCACTGGAGCAGAAGATACAGAGCACATGTTTAGAGAATAATTCAATGCTCGAAAAAATATATTTAATACACTTTGTCCACAAACTATGAAAGTAAAAGACTTTTTTGGTATTTATTTGTGTTATTCTTGAAGCTGTTTTATAGGCATACTATATTACAGATCATGTGTTTTCCCAAGGCTCTCAATGAGATTTTCCTATCATGTGTCTATAAGTGAAATAGCAAATATTCCTAATTGCCTACTTAACATCCCTTATCTCTGTCTTTCTCACTAATTGAGTGCTGATTTTTAGACTGGGTGACAATGTGTTTCAAAAGTAATAATCTCTCCTGGCTACTTTGCAGCAAGAAGTATGCATGTGACCTGGTTGTGTCCAACTGTGTAAGCAGTTGTCACACAGTAAGATTTCTGGGAAACATTTTTTAAAGGCATATCTTTTTGCCCTTTTTTCTTGTCTTTCTTTTCTCCTGGGAATGGAGATATACTGGACAGATGTGAAAGTCATGCACCATTGGAAAATCGTGAAGCAGGGAGAAAAAAGGTACGTGGAAGGTTGATAACAATGTGCAACACATGTCAGATTTCCCATCTCCAGACTTATTGTTATGTAACATGTATGCAGACCTTTATTACCTCAACCACCATGTTGGAATTATGTCCCTGCATTCTTATTAGATATCCCCAGGCAAGACAGTGGTGGTAGGCAGCACAATGATCTCCCCAAAATGTCTCCATCCTAATCCTAAGAACCTGTGAATAGGTCATGTTACATTGAGGTTATAGATGGAATGAAGGTCAGTGATTAGCTGATAGGAGATTATCCTGGTTATCAGGAGTGGTACCAATGTAATCATAAGAGTCATTAAAAAGTGAGAGGGAGGCAGCAGCAGCACTGTCAGAATGAGGTGATGTGAGAAAAACCTGAGCAGCCATTGGTGTTTTAATGACAGAAAGGAGCCAGGTGCCAAGGGAGGCGGGCAGCCTCTAGAGGCTGGGAAAGATAAGGAAATACATTCTCACCTATAGTCTCTAGAAGGAA
This sequence comes from Ailuropoda melanoleuca, assembly GCF_002007445.2. Taxonomy (NCBI): domain Eukaryota; kingdom Metazoa; phylum Chordata; class Mammalia; order Carnivora; family Ursidae; genus Ailuropoda; species Ailuropoda melanoleuca. The sequence continues at coordinate 9,441,106 of NC_048235.1, read as the reverse complement.
CACAGACACCTTGGTTTTTGCCTAGTGAGACCCATTTAGACTTCCAACCTCCAAAACTATATGCAAGACAAAACTTTGTGCTGCTCTGGACAACTGAATTTGCGGAAAATGTTATAGCTGCAATCAAAATGTAATACAACATCTAATAAAATAAGATAACCTAATCACTATTTAGACTTTAAGAAATATTATGATACTAACATTTAAAAAATAATATGCTCAGGGTTAACTTATCTATACATATTAAAGTGAAAGACAGCTGAAGAATATCATGAATAAAGACTATTCTGTAAAATGATTCTTTGCTAAAGGAACAGAAATTATTGCTCTACATGTGATAATACGTTCTCTACATAAAGATAGAGGCAATATAATTAAAGTGTTCTGTATCAAATTAATTAGATATTGTTGACTCATTTCTCAATTACAAGCTGGGAGGTAATACGGAGCTGAGTGGTTCAGCCCTACATGGCCCCAAATCACCAGGGCCTAATTATCAGCTTTATTAACACAGAGTAGAGTTAGCCAGAGTTTCAGTTCTCAGGAAATGCAGGACTGACTTTGTGAAGACCAGCCATCACTCAGAAACTCTGACTTATCCTCATCTTGTCAAAGACACTTGACTCTCCTGACATCTTTCTACCTGATTATTTTCAGTAATCTCAGAGGGTAATCAGTCTTTCCTATTATTGGTAAAGCTCTTTCTCTTTTCTTTTTTTTTCCCCAGACACATCTAGCTTATTTGAAATTCTCTCCTTGTTGAAGCCAGCTCAGTTTTTTTCTTTAGAGACTAATTTATGAGAGAGAGACAGAGAGAGAGAGAGTCTTAAGCAGACTCTGTGTTAAGCACAGAGCCCATCATGAGGCTCGATCTCAGGACCCTGAGATCATGACCTGAGCTGAAACCAAGAGTCAGATGTTTAACCAACTGCACCACCCAGGTGCCCCTAAGCTACCTCTATTTAAACAACTGTAGACAAATGCATCTGCACTCTGTGTACAGATACTGACTTAAAAGAGGAAACAGTGTATTTCCATATATACAACACTTACATCCACACTGTCTACAATTTAACTTGCGCTAGACAAAACAATTATATTCACCAAACTAAGGTAGTCCCCTGGCTATTTCTAATGTTTTTAACCAAGCAACTGAACTTGACATTGAGGATGATAAGTACAAAGGGTAATGTATAAGAGAACAACATAGAAGTAAAAGATTGTGTACTATGTTCAATTAGCTTTTGATTTTGCTTAAAGAAAGAAAAATATTGTTTTTAAGCTAGAAACACTTGACTATTCAAGCACATACACATTAGTGTATAAATAAGAAACATGAAACAAAAAATCCTCAATTCATTTAAATATTTTATGAATTCTTACCATCAGTGCTTTTTTATTCAGGATTTATTGCAATCTGCATAAATAATATTGTCAGGTTTTTTGTTTGTTTTCACAGTTTCATTTATTTACTCACAAGCTCCTGAATTTAGAAAGTTTCTTAATCAGGGAACTGAAAATTAAAACACTAATAAGATACTACGACACACCTATTAGGACAACACCAAATGCTGGCCAGGACATGGAGCTGCTGAAGAGGATGCCCATTGGCACAGCCACTCTGAAAGACAGTTCGTCTGTTTCTCACAAAGCTAAATATACTCCTACCATATGATTTAGCAATTTTACTCCTTGGTATTTACCCAAAGGTAATGAAAACTTAGGTACGCATAAAAACTTGCTTATGGACATTTATATCAGCATCATTCATGATTGCCAATTCTTAGAATCAACCAAGATGCCCTTCAGCAGGTGAATGGATAAATAAACTGAGGTACCTCTAGACAATGGAATATTATTCAGCACTAAAGAAGCCATGAAAAAACATGGAAAAAATTTAATAACATTTTACTATGTGAAAGAAGCCAATCTGAGAAGGCAATATATTGTATGATTCCAACTTTATGACATTCTGGAAGAGACAAAACTACAATGACATTAAAAAAAAAAAATCAGCAGTTGCCATGGGTGAAAGGGTTGGAGAGAAATGAATAGACAGAGCACAGAGGATTTTGAGGGCAATAACAATACTGTGTATGATAGTATAATGATGGGTACACATCATTATATATTTGCCCAAACTTACTGAATGTACAATACTAAGAGTGAACCCTAAAATAAACTATGGACTTCTGATGATTATGATATGTCCACATAGGTTGTTCTTTGTAAAAACTCTACCACTCTGGAGAATGACATTAATAATGGGGAAGACTATGCATGTATATAAGAAATAGTTGGGATATCCCTGTACCTTCTGCTTAATTTTGCTGTGAACATAAAAATACTGTAAAAATAGCCTATTTAAAAAATTATAAGTTTCTTAGGCTAAACTTTAAATACCAGATGTTAAAATCTTCTTTCTTATAACCTAATACAGACTGTTGTTCTGGAATTAATTTCGGAACATATTTTCTACCATAAAAATGTGTGATCATTAAAGAATTTAAGAATTGTTAACACTATTTATCAGATGTATGAAGTTATATTTGGTTCATGTTCAAAATTTTAGGCATGGAATAATTTATTGTTATTTTATAACCTAAATAAATTTGGTTTGGCAAATATTCTCATTTTCTCCTAAATGTTTTCTGTTCTCTTATTTTGAGTTGGAAGAAATATTACAAACCAAGTAGACCAAATACTTAATTGTAGCACTGAAGAAATTAAATCTGAGAAAGATAAGATGGTTAAGGTCACCCACCTAGTCTGTATCATGACCTTGGTTCTAGCCAGTATTATAGCTTCATTACAGAAACCTACCCATTACTCTTTCTCAAAGATAGCTCTGCTTTTTTATGTCATTATCACTAATATATGTTCTAAGAAAAGAGACAAATATTTAATTTACATGCAAATACTTCAATTCAAATACATTCAGTATATGACTTTACTAAAAGGGTAAATACGGATGACAAATTTAAAGATGTTTCTTATACACAAATAATCCATTGTAATAAGTCTTTTCGATTCACTTTATGGACACCGCCATAGTTCTTTATCAAGTTACAGAAAGGGGGGGCCAACTGAAAACACCTTGTTGTTTATTTAAATAACCCAGGCTAGGACTGATAATTTGTGTCATATTTCTAAATTTAAAATTCTACTCAGAACTAAAACGAATGGTAAGAAACAAAGCAGCAGAACTTTTCATTTCCAAATACTGAAGACTTCGTAAATTTAGCAATTTAGCCTTTCCCTTATAAGTAGATGAGATACTGAACTATTTTTAGATTTTAGCAAACATGTTTATTGCTCAAGCAATGTCATGATTTTTAAGGACTTTATGATCATTAATTCAGCTAATCTTCATAACAACCCTATGAGATTGGCACTATTATTATCTGTATTTTACAGATAGAGAAATTATCTGCCTAGTAAGTAGCAAATTCAAATCCTGGAAGTCAGTCTCCAAAATCCATGCTCGTCACTAGTATGCTGTGTTACATCTCAATTTTACTATATTGTTTTCATATTAGAGCCCAATAGATAAAACAAACCATACAAATGATCTGAAAAATGATTAAACAAATCTGAAATCAACTGAAAAATACACTATGTACTATTGAATTTAAAAATGAAATAATCAATAGTTTAGGCTTTACCTTTTACTTATTAACATTACCATGTATTTATGTGTACATTTGCAAAATGTTTTAAATATGTGATACTTTGTAGGGTAACTAACCTGTATTTCACAGAAAATATATTTGTATACTATATGGGCAGGAGAAAAAAATAATCAGAATCAGGGTAGAATCAAAAAGGATTCTGACATACTACAGAGAAGGACGCAGTAACAGGGTAAAAGCAATCTGGACCTCTTAGGTTCAAACAATTGTTTGCTTAAGCACAAGAGAATGACTTCACAAGGACACAACAAAAGTACATTTCAAGAGGTTTAACTAACAGTTAGGTTTTGAATGAAGATTTTGAGATAAAAGCTGTTATTGTCAAAGTAAGCTTATCAATAGAAATGAAATCTCTAGAATGATAAAGGACTACCTCTTTGCTGTTCCTTGAAGAGAGCCTTTGCATTTGCTCTTTCTCCTCCTCAAACATCCTTTCCCAGATACCTCTTAGTTCACAACTCCTATCAGTTATGTCTCTACTTTACCATACCCCTTACACAGTTCTCTCCTTACTACCATCCTGCTATGAAGAACACGCCCATTTATCCTGTATCTCCTGTACTGTTTTTAATTCATAACACTTGTTTCTATTTATTTATTTATTTGTCTGCTTGTGGACTATCTTTTTCCTCCAAAAACTAATCCTCTGAGATCAAGAAACTTGTTTAATCAGCACCTAGAAGAGACGCCTGACTTACAGCTAGTGAGGAATAAAAATACTAATCAAATGGATTAAAGTCCAAGATAGAATAAAATTTAAAACTTAAAAAGTATGATCACACTAAAAAGTTATCTTTAGGAAACAAAAATACAATTAAAATGAAACACAGTCTGGAAGCAGAGAGGCAGAGCCAGCAAGCAATATTTAGCCTGTGTAATAATGGGAATGTGCCCCACACCACAAGCATCCCGGGGTATGTGGGCAACTGCAGTGTCACAGCTGCAAATGAAGGACCTGGTTATGAAATGGGGCCCTCGAGGCTTAGTTGGTAATAAATACAAAAGGTTAGACTCTGATGCAGGGAGGGCTGGACGGAGATAGAATTCAATGTAACATGGGCATGTAAACCAAAATTTGAAAACAAATGAAGAAGATACAGCTAATAAAGAGGGAAATTGGATAATTAAGAGATAAAATCACTCAGTATTTTAAAAAATATGACAGATGAGTCTGAAAACAAATTTAAAAATAAGTATCTTTAAGATGCTAAAAGATAAAGGAATATCATCTGCTAAAGAGAACAAGAAATAATGAAAACAAACAGGAAGAATTGATTCAAGAATATGTGGGATGTAAAATGGAAAGGGTGGGAGGACTAGTTAGAAAGCCTCTAAAGAAAAAATGAGGTCAAAAAAAAAAAAAAAAAGAGAAAGAAAAAATTAGGTCAGGGTAAGTATTCATTGAGCTCAGACCCACAAGGAGTGAGACACTGAGCCAACAGTATTCCTTGAAAAACACTTTTCACTAACACCTGGTAAAAATGTATTTGATGTACTTTTGGAATAGCATAAAGACAGTGTAAGGGAAGAAAAGAAGAGTAGAAAAAGATGTGAGACAGATATTTAGGGGCCAAAAATATAGTAGTGATTGAAAGGCTTTAAGTCTAATAGGATTTCCATAAGGTAACTGAAGGAATGATGACGAAGTAAAGAAAGTAGGCAAGAAATGTCCTTTACTGAAGTCAGAAATGAAGCCTCGAATTGAAAAAACCACTCCCACTACAGGCCGAAAAAATAAATCAAATCAATGCCTCAGCCCTTCTTAAAAAGCCACAGTATAATGAGACAAAGAAAAACTCTAAATTATTAGAGAGAAAATATAAACAGAAAAAAAGCTAATGAAAAAAGTCAATAATTATGCTCACTATAACAGAAATAATTGTCCAAAGATCACTGGGCAAATGGCAATTGTTATAAAATACCAAAGTAAATACTAAAACACTGAAGGAAAAAAATTAAATCAAAAATACCAAATCTAACCTATGATTCCAAAGTAAAGGCTAAAAAAAAAATATGATTTTTAGCCATACAGAGATTAAGAGAGTTTAACCACAGAAACCACCTCTGAAAAATCTACTATAGAATATGTTCCAAAAAGAATAAAATAGATGCAGATGGACTTTGGTCCCACAATATATAGAATCTATTTGGGAATTTAATTAATTTTTGAAATTAAATAGTAGCTTTTGGCATTTAAAAACGCTGGGAATTTATGATGAATAACAAGAAAGATTAGGAAAATGGGTGGTCAGATGAATCATCATAAGGTTCTTGTCACATTCTAAGAAAGGACAGAGATACTGAACAACTTCACACTGTTTTAGAAGAGAAAGATAGTTGCTACTATGGTAAAAGTTTTAGATAAAAAAGGCTGAGTGGTAGCATCCACTAACATGTAAAACAGAGAAGAATGGGGGTGCCCGGATGGCTCAGTCGTTAAGCGTCTGCCTTCAGCTCAGGGCGTGATCCCTGCATTATGGGATCGAGCCCCACATCAGGCTCCTCTGCTATGAGCCTGCTTCTTCCTCTCCCACTCCCCCTGCTTGTGTTCCCTCTCTCGCTGGCTGTCTCTCTGTGTCAAATAAATAAATAAAAATCTTTAAAAAAAAAACAAAACAGAGAAGAATGAGTGCAGAGGAGAAGAAAGGGAAAAAGTAAGCAACCAAACAAAAACTTGCTGTTCAAGATGAGTCTGCACACAAAAATTCCACTTTACAATCTGGAGTGGCACAGCGGACACTGTGGAGTGGGAATCTCAGCATTCCAAAACAATGTGAGCTTGGATCATTTATGTTGCCTCTCTAAACCTCAGTGTCCCTTTCTTCAAACTGGGAATTACAATGCAATCTCCCCTCTAGGTTTATTATAAATAATAAATGAGATAATGCTCATTAAAACAACAGAGGAGAGAGAAGGAGAAAGGCGAGACCAATAGTGTGGCCTAAGAGAGGCAATCCGAAGGTCCTCTTAATTACATTTTTTATTTATTTATAGTGACTGGGGAGTACAAAACATGTACCTTGACCCAGTATATCTTGGCTTAAGTTATGGATAAAGGTAATATGTATCTGACACACTTCTAAATCTTTTTAATTATTTTATTTTTTAAATTATTTCAAAGTTGTAAGGTTGTCAAATATTTCACATCAAAATCAAAGTAGTGTATTGCTGAAAATTTTGATGATTTCTGGTTGACTTTAAGTAAATAAAAATGAAAATAATTATGTGCTTTTTATGTGTACTTATTCTAGGCATTTAAATAAATTAACATTTATTTTCATTTTAAAAGCAAAACAACAGAATTAGATACTGTAAAGATTAAATACAGACTTCTGATATAGACAAAATGGTATAGGCATGTTTTTCTTTGTATCTCCTTGCTAAGGGCAATTATAAATCCTGGAAATAACGCAAGGAGCAAGAAAAAAGAAAACTCTTAAAGGTGGTAAGAAGCAAACTGGTTTGGGACCCCAGTACTTGAGAAACAACCCAGGCTGGGTATTTTATGCCCTCATACCCCAAAAGAATGATCCAGACCCCATGTTTTCTGACCTCCAACCTCACGACAGAAGGAAGCTCTGGAGGGTCCATTCCCCTCCTGGATCAGACGGGAGTCCCTTTGACAACACCATGATGTCAGACACATTGACAAGGGGAATTAGCTGGGTGCCTTGCTAACAGTAAGTGGCTGGGAAAAGCACTGTCCTTCCCTACCATACATGATACTCCCTCCAAAGCAAGAGATACTGAGGTGGGTTGTTTCTCCCTCTCCTTCTCCCTCTGTGCTCTATCTCTCAAAAAAAAAAAAAAAAAAATTTTTAAATCAGCTGAGCATATTTGTGTTGATCTATTTCTGTTTTCTCTTTGTGTTTCATTGTCCTATGTGTCTATCCCTCTGCCAGTATGGCACTGTCTTGCCCATTGTATCTATAGATAATTCACAGACTGGGAGGAAATTGCCAAACAAATATCTGACAAAGAACTGGTATCTAGACTATATTAAAGAACCCTCAAACTCAACATTGAAAAAATAATCCAATTATAAATGGCAAATTAAAATCTAATTAAACCCAATTAAAAACAGGGAGAGACTGTTTAATGGGTAAGGAGTTTGACTTGGAGTGAAGGAAATGTTTTTGAACTAGATAAAGATGATGGTTGCAAAAACATGTTGAATGTGCTTAATGCTACTGAACTGTGTACTTTCAAATGGTTATTTTTATATTATGTGAATTTCATCTCAGTAAGTAAAGTTTTTTAAAATGAAAGAAATGACAGGAAGAGAAACTGCCCTGAAGACTGTATACAGTCAGAAAATAAGCTCGTGTTTGGGGCGCCTGGGTGGCGCAGTCGTTAAGCGTCTGCCTTTGGCTCAGGGCATGATCCCAGTGTTCCAGGATCAAGTCCCATATTGGGCTCCTCTGTTGGGAGCTTGCTTCTTCCTCTCCCAATCCCCTGCTGTGTTCCCTCTCTCGCTGGCTGTCTCTCTGTCACATAAATAAATAAATAAAGTCTTTAAAAAAAAAAAAGAAAGAAAGAAAATAAGCTCGTGTTTGACATCATTAAGTATCAGGTACATGAAAATTAAAACCACCATGAGTTATCCTTGTACACCTAGCAGAATGGCTAAGATAGGGGCAACACCAAATGCTGGCAGAGCTGTGGAGATGTGGATTACGCCTACACTGCCGGTGAGTAAAGCAAAATGGTACCACCACTCTGGAAAGCAGGTTGGCATGTCTGCAATTACTATACAAACCAGAAATTTCTTGAGCATTTATCCCAGAAAAATAAAATCTTATTTTTCATTGAAAATGCAAACAAGCCCAGAGGAAGGGCAGAGGAAGAGAGAGAATCCCAGGCAGACTCCCTGCTGAGCACAGAGCCAGGTAGGGGCATGGATTCCATGACCCTGAGATCACGACCTGAACCGAAATCAAGAATTGGCCGCTTAACTGACTGAGCCACCCAGGGGCCCCTAGAACTTATTTTAACAAAAACAATATAAGCACCTGAATCTTCAGATTATGTACCATGTAAAATCATGTGCAATGTTAAAAGTGAATGGCAGTAGATTACCGATTATTTGAAATAGCCTCTAAAGTGTCTACTGATGAATACTTTACTATCTTGATGTGCCTGTCCATTAGTTCTATAAAAAAGAAATCAGTATTTATAAGCTATAACTTTATTTTTATAGGATATCTTCTATGGACAATTGTCTATTTAAATAACAGAGACAACAAATTACATACATTAGGTGATGATTTCAATTTCTATCTGCATACATATTTTTTGGAGTAAATATTAACAGTAAATATTAGCTACTTTCCCATGGTTAATTAGTTTTCTGTCCTTTATTTTGGGTACACACTCACCGCAGAAAATAATTGAAATACAATTATAAAGAAATATATTATCAATGGTTTGTGTTTTGTTCAGCATTCATAAGAACACATGGTGATAAAATATTTTATTTTCATAATAGCTTCACCAGTGTTATGTCTCAAGTGTTCTGTGTCCCCCATATTTGGAAGAGAGTTGTCCTTCCTGTCATTACAACATGAGATCCAGCGATACAAACTTTGCAAATGAAGACTGATGATAAACTTAGAAACATGATTTAAAAAGACAAAATTTCCACTTAACTGTTAACTGCCCTGGCTTTTGCTGATTTTTCATAGCTGCCAATTGATATGTCATAAATTTTTAGACACATGGAATATGGGACCTTGCTGCATATTATAAACTGTCATTTAACAAACCTGACAGATGGTACATCTGATAATAAGATTTCATTTGATAATAGGGCCACTGAAATCTTTGCTTCATGCAAAGAAACTAAAACATGTCAAATAAATCATTTTAGCAATGAATTCAGCAGGTTTGTTTGAAGGTTCTATCGATGTTTCTAAATGACCAAGCCAAATTAATTAGAAAACTGTGTGAACAGAGGTATTAAACGCAGGAAATACTATTATGTAACTACAGCCCCTATGCTAACTGGAGGACATCTGCAATTTGTTAGGCTCTATTATGTGCCACTTAATTGACATGCATTATTGCTAATCCAGAAAACATAATTTAGTGAAAGGCCAAGCTGACATGGCAATATAGGTGGTAGAGTCCAAAATCGAACGCCATACAGTTTCCTTTAAAACCTTTAGGCTTTCATCTACATGAACATAAAAGAATGTTTCTGTTTAAGAAGCATATTTTTATTTTTTATTCTTTTAAAGATTTTATTTATTTATTTGACAGAGAGAGAGAGACAGCCAGCGAGAGAAGGAACACAAGCAGGGGGAGTGGGAGAGGAAGAGGCAGGCTCCCAGTGCAGGAGCCTGATGTGGGACTTGATCCCAGGACTGTGGCAGACGCTTAATGACTGAGCCGAAGGCAGACGCTTAATGACTGAGCCACCCAGGCGCCCCAAGAAACATATTTTTAAAGCAAAATTATATTATGGATTCTATTAATTTCATGTTATCTTACACCAAAAAAAAAAAATCAAATTTGAAGTCCCCTGTACCCTTTTTGAGATCCCTTTTATTTCAACTCTCCTCTGTCCTCCATCAGTAAGCCCCCCACTCTACTGAATGATTCCAACCATCCTAAAAGTTTGCTCTGATCTTTCCAGTCTTTACACAGGCTACTGCACATTTCCTCACAACCCTTACTAAAAAACTTCTCAAAGTTGTCTGGGTTCTCTTTCCCCAGTCCACACCCACCCCCCCAACACACACACATACCCCAATTCATTCTTCAACACACCCTAATATGGCTTTTTCTTCCTCGTCCAGCCACCACTGTCAGTGATACCAATACAGATGGGCATGTTTCTATTTTCATCTTATGAGATCTCTCAACATCACTCCACATATTTGAAGACCTCCTCCTACTTGAAGCACTGAACTGGTTTTTGAGAGACCATGCTTGCTTAATTTTCCTTCCATGTCACCTCTGGTTTTTGCTCTTTCTCCTCCTCTGGCCCTCTCTCTCCTGGAGGTTCTGAGAGTTCAGTCCTGAGTTCCATTCTCTTGTCTCTCACTTCTTTGCATTTAAATCCCACTCTATGATCTGTATCCTCATATCACTGTCAGAGCCCTAGCCCAAAATATCAACATGCTTTCTTGACTTGTACATTGAAACGTCTGGTCATTCCTTCCTTCAAACCATGTATGGTCAGACACCAGATGAAGCTCTTAATCCCCACTATATCCTTACTTGATACTTGCATCTCTCTGTCAATGTAAGGGACTGCATCATCCACACCTTTGACTCTTTGCTTTTCTCTCCACCCACATCTTACCCTTCCCCAAGATCTATGCATCCTACTTGAACAAATAGTTTTGAATATGTCTGCTTTTTACCATCCTCCCTAGGGTGTCAGGATGTTTGAGTGGTCTAAGGCGCCAGACTCAAGCTTCGCTTCACCATCCTCCCTGCCTCCTTTCAGTTCCAAACACCACCCGATCTAGAGTTTTCCTCCTGCTCTTTCTCATCCATCCCACATAGCACGTGGAGATTATAAAAAATATGAATCAAATAATTTCACCCCTTTCTCCTTCAAATCTTTTACTCATTTCTGCATTTACTGTATGTAAAGGAAAAACCCAATCTCTCTATTAGGGCCTACAGTGGCCCTAAAGTATGTGACTTTCTCCTGTCTTTCCAAAGTAATTCAGTCCACTGTTTCCTTCGCACCCAGTCCACAGTCTACACTAGTCCACCTTCTGTTCCTTGAACACACTAGGTCTCTGTGTCTTTGAGATTTTGATATTTCTTATCTTTTTGCCTGCATCTTTCCATTAGTGATCTTTCCTTCTTAGAGGAAGCATCTTTTCCCTTCGTATCACTGATCATGATCAAATTATCTTATTTGTGCACTCGGGATTTTATTGTACTTTTTGTTATTTCTTTCACTGAAATGCAACTTAAATGAGAGCTTTTACACTGTTATAACACTGTTTAGTAAGTACTCAATTAATAATTGATTCAAATGCATAAATAAATCTTGAAAAAGCTAACTTAGACCAAGGATATTCTCCTTTTACATTGGCTGTGTTTGCTTGTTCAGCTTGTCTGTAGGTACCAAAGAACTTTAAGTAACTGAAAAGTATTTGAAGACCCAGGTCTGAGTCCTGATCATGCAATTTGAATGGTGTTAGCCACAGCACCAGCTGGGCACAACGAGCATGTTATAAAAATGATGCAAAAGACATATAAGCTAGTGGTGAGTACACTGTTCCCATGACGTTGGTCTAACCACAGAGTGCTGAGGTGAGCAGGAAAACGAGGGCAGACAAGCAGACCTACAGACAGATCACCAGGCTGCAGAGCAAGAAACAGGCAGGAGCTTTACCTCTTGGTTGTAAAAGGAAACCTCTCCTCAAGCAATAACACAGAGCTGAAAAGCTACCAAGCAAATAATTTAACTGTCGATGGCTTAACAGATGCAACGGGCATTTTCATGTTGTGAGGACCACTGGGTTATAAATTATTTCTTTTATTTAATGTTGTTTTGTGTCTATTAATTCATTTAAGTCTGCTGCAACTATTTTGAGCATGGACAAAAATGACTCAAATGATAAAAGATTGGGAACAACTGCTGTAAATGCCTGGTAAAGATTTAAGGAGAAATCTGTTTCTCTAAAATTCACCTAAATATGTGTAAAGAATCAGTAAACCTGCTTGCCCCTACAGAATTTACAAAATGCGTGACATTAAGTAGTTCGGTTCCTGGATTTTTCTTATGTGTCTGATGTCCAGAGACAGTTTCAGTTCAGATTTCAACAGATTTGTATCAAGAAGTTAAAAAGTCAGTGTAATGATCACGTTAATAATACTTTAAGAGTATGCTAAAAAGGCAGAGGTCAGATAGTGGACGTTTCTGTAAAAAAACAAAAAGGGAAATAATAAGGGGCATCTGGGTGGCTCTGTGGGTTGAGAATCTGACCTCAGCTCATGATCTCAGGGTCTTGGGATCAAGCCCTGCATAGGGCTCTGAACTCAGCATGGAGTCTGACTGTCCCTCTCTCCCTGCTCCCCCCCCCAGTTCTCCCTTTCTCANTTCTCTCTTTCTCAAAAAAAAAAAAAAAAGCTTTAGAAAGAAAAAAAAAGGAAATAATAAAAACACATGAAGAAATCAACAATTCCAGGTGAGGTGGAAAAGAAAAACACAAGAAGAAAAGATGCTGGTTTTTTCTATCTTCCAAAGAAGGCAATAGCGTATAAAAATTAAAAGTAAATTTTCTATGGGTATATGTTTTTCTTTATAAAATAAGAATTCATAAATATGAATAATAATGTATCCTATGCTGAAAGCTTGAGAATTGTTTAAAAATAACTATGTCACTTTGAAAAAGGCAAAACAGTAGGGACAGAGAACACGTCTGCGCTGGCAGGGGCTATGGACACTAGGGGACAAAGGGACACTAGGGGATTTTGGGGCTGACTGACCATGGTGGTGGTGCTATCATTTTGCATTTGTTAGGGTCCATTAAACTGTACAACTAGAAAGGGTGAATTTTATCGCACATAAATTATAACTCAGTACGACATTAAACACATTAAACAGTTAAAGGAATAAACCATAAACCAGCATATACTTCTCAGAAGTAGTGCTTATATTTTAGACACATTGAAAAAATGATAAATCATGTATGAGCTGTCTATAGCTACAATTCTCTCTAATCTGTACATTTTCTCACAGCATGTGAGCAACTATTGTGGGTGTGATAGCTTTGATTCATAATTTTTAAAATTTTTTTATTATGTCATGTTAGTCACCATACAGTACATCATTAGTTTTTGATGTAGTGTTCCATGATTCATTGTTTGCATGTAATTAATTTAATAATTTTACATGCGAATGAAAACTAAAATCCTCTTTACAAAATTTACATTGGTTCTAATTGTATGAGTATATGGATAAGGTCAAAATTCAGATTTGCTGCTCCAGATGAATTTGGTCCATATTTATAAATACTTGTTTTAATCATCTACTTTCTCAGTCTGAAACTATGCAATGAATAAAAATGTAGCCTATGCCAAATGTGAACAGTTCTGATAGAATGCATTCATTCTGCAGATAAAAAGGAATATCCATGGCCACTTAGAAGTAATCTGTCTTTATCTTAAAAATTCCTGCCAATGAAATTAATTCAAAGTTTCTTCTTATTCCTATTTGGAAGAGTAAGATTATTCCATAATTCACTTCAGTCACTTAAAATGAAGCTATTGTTGCTTTCAAAGGTTTTTTTTTTTTTTNTTTTTTTTATTTATTCCACAGAGACAGAGACAGCCAGGGAGAGAGGGAACACAAACGGGGAGTGAGAGAGGAAGAGGCAGGCTCACAGCAGAGGAGCCTGATGTGGGGCTCGATCCCACAACGCCGGGATCACGCCCTGAGCCGAAGGCAGATGCTTAACCGCTGTGCCATCCAGGCGCCCCTCAAAGGTTTTGAATGAAGAACATTTCACGGTATTTTGATGATCCATTTCAAGGGCCTGTTTAGACATACAAATATATTGATAATTCAGTACTCAACTGGATAACTGCCTTGTGTTATATTTGTTGACTCTGGGATCGCAGGAGAGCTTTTAAGTTTTCTGAATACTGGCCCCTAGATCAACTTCTAGGGAAATGCTTGCTCAGAAGGGAGTTTAAGAAATAGGCTTATAATGTAAAATTAAATGAAGAGAGATTTCCAGGGATGCCTGGCTGGCTCAGTCAGTTAAATATCTGCCTTTGGCTCATGTCATGTTCCCAGGGTCCTGGGATGGAGCCTGCATTGGGCTCCCTGCTCAGCGGGGAGTCTGCTTCTCCTTCTCCCTCTACCTGCCACTCCCCCTACATCCCCCCTCTCTCTAACAAAAAAATAAATAAAATCTTTAAAAAAGAGAGAGAGATTTCCATAATATTTAATTCTTTCACAGAGTTCTCTTTATGAAGTGGAATATTTGGCATTATGCCCCTCTGGTTCTTTATCTCTCGTATTTTCTTTTGTTTTCATCTTTAATAGTTCTGTTCAAGTTTCCAGACTACTCATTCCCCAGAACAGGAACCAAATCTTCTTGTTCATGATGACATCCTTGCTCCCACCAGAATGTTTAGGGAAGAGCAGGGCTCAATAAACATTTAGGGAATGAATAAAATAGTAAATGATCTTAGTACTAAAAATATTGGAAACTTTTAGTCTGATTGACTTTCTGGCTATTTGTCTTTTAGAATGAGTTTAAGAAACCTACTGGATTCTGTTGTTATTTTTTTCAATATTTAATATTAGGTTTCATAACACATGCCTAAGGGTGAGGGTGTATTGCTGAGCTATAAAGTTGGTTACATCTTACAAACCAGAAATACGTTAGTGAAAGACTATCTTCCAAGTCAGAATTGAAGTCGTTTATAATCCAAAAACAAATGTGTGAGGAAGTTAAGACAACCAAGTTCCTCAACTAGAGAATGAAAAATAATGTAAATCCAGAGAAACATGACAGACGGCAGATACCTTGTAGTTCACAAACATGCCTAATCAGAGAGAGAGAGAGAGAGAACAAAAACAAAACAAACTAAATTTTTTTAGATTAAATTTATAGTGTTCCCAGAGATCTCTATCAATCCCCTACCATCCACATAGTAAACATAGGCTCTGTTTGGAGCTAATATTGATTCTGAAACACCATTTTGAATTCATTGTAGAACTGAAACCCAAATCACACATAAAAAAAAAAAAAAAAACCCTAGTAAACCATTCCAAATAAGGAATTGAACAAAATAAATGAATCAATCTAACCATTATCTATTTCAGTACACACGTCTGTACATCAAACATTTGCCTCTATGATTTTCATGCTGCAAATATTTTCAAATCTTTGACCCTTGAGATTTCTGTACTGGTTAGCATGCAGCTAAATTGCATTCCAATGACATGTGCATATGTAGTGTGATTTGGTAGACTAACCCCCAAGATGCTCTCTCAAAAGAACAAGCACTGTGTTTACTTGTGAATTTACTGACTTTACCCACTTTAAATATGAAAAACATGGAAAATTCTCTTTTGGGGGCTTGTAAGAATAGTTTTCTCTTCACATGGCTGAATGATATGTAAATACGATTTTTTTTTTCACTTTAGTCTGTGTGGAAGTTATATAGATGTACCATAAAACACAGCAATAAGCAATGCTATGGATATCCCTGGTTTCGGAGTAACCTTCCTGTTTACATTTTTTAGGGTGGGAAGGACGGAACAGAAGTAGCCTGCCCACCAATCAATTATTTATAAGCGTAATCATTAAATCTATGATCGTCAATAAGTCTCTGTTGCATATCCCTGTAAACACAATTAAGTACAAGTCACAATGCTGGCTCACTAGGAAATTTGGTTTGACTTTTAAGGAAGAAACACACCCTATCTGTGAAAGGTTAATTTAGTGGCATGATTCGTTTTTTTAAATTTTTTAATTTTTTAAATTTAAATTCCAATTAGTTAACATACAGTATATTAGTCCCAGGTATACAATATAGTGATTCAACACTTCCCTATATTGTCTGGTGTTCATCACAAGCCCTCCTTCATCCCCATCACCTACTTTACCCATTCTTCCACCCACCTCCCCTCTGGTCACCATCAGTTTGTTCTCTGTAGTTAAGAGTCTGTTTCTTAGTTTGCCTCCCTTTCTCTCTTTTTTCGTTGCTTTGTCCATTTGTTTTCTTTCTTAAATTCCACATATGAGTGAAATTATATGGTATTTGTCTTTCTCTGACTCATTTTGCTTGACATAATACTGTTTAGCTCCATCCATGTCACTGCAAATGGCAATATTTCATTCTTTTTTACAGCTGTATAATATTCCCGTTGTGTGTGTGTGTGTGTGTGTGTGTGTGTGTGTGTGTGTGGTGTGTCTGTGTGTGTATCTTCATTATATATATATATATTGTTTTTCCATTATATATATATGTGTGTGTGTGTATATTCATCAGTAGATGGATACTTGAGCTGTTTCCATAATGTGGCTATTCTAGATAACGTGGCTTTAAACACTGGGGTACAGGTATCCCTTTGAATTCATATTTTTGTATTTTTGAGGTAAATACCTAGGAGTGCAATTGTTGGATCATAACTTTTGAGGAATGTCTGTACTGTTTTCCAGAGTATCTGAACCAGTTTGCCTTCCCACTAACAATGCAAGAGGTTCCCTTTTCTCTACGTCCTTGCGAACACCTGTTGTTTTTGTACTGTTGATTTTAGCCATTGTGACAGGTGTGAGGTGATATCTCATCATAGTTGTGATTCGCATTTCCCTGATGATGAGTGATGTTGAGCATCTTTTCATGTGTCTGGATGTCTTTGGAAAAACATTAAATTAGAAAAGCAGAGAGACATTTCTTTAAGAATTCAGTGACTAGAAACATTATTTGGCCTTGGTGGCAGGGGAAGTTTTCAACAAACGGTAACCTAGTACTAAAATATGGGGAGCGTTGTATGACAGAGAGTAGGGTAGAGCAAAGTACGGATTTTAGATGTGAAAGATGCAGGAAACAGACACTTGGAGGTTCTGGATGCAAATGAGTTTTTTAAGAAACAGTCACAAAGTTTGGCTGAAGCAGTAATGTCTCATGGCCTAAGGTCATGGCTGTTTGACTTCTATTGGAAAGGTAATGTAAAAGGAACCTCTCTCTCTATTGCATTATACACGTGAATCTCAGAAGCCAAGCTCACAGAAGTCACAGAGGATAGGACAAAAGTCTTTGGTGTTATTCTCACAAATTCTCTCCTTTCTCCATCAATTTCTCCATGCAGGGATCACATACGTCCACGATGGCCAAAATATCTGCCTTCCAGAGCAGAATACAACATAAAGGACAAAGCAGATGACCCTGATAACCCAGGAAGATGGACAGGCCCGGGAAGCAGGTTTATTGAGATATAAGTATTTAGTTTTTAGAACTGTCGTGTGTGTGTGTGTGTGTGTGTGTGTGTGTGTGTGTGTGCGCGCGCGTTCTGGATATTTTTATATTCATTACATAAAATAAATTACTTGTGATAAATTCCAATCATCTTGACTAAATAGAGGAGTTTTCTCCCTCATCTACAGTAAAAAAATTCAGTCTACTCCTCACTGTCCAGGGAAAATGGTAGATGCAATATTAATAAAGAATTATGAGACCAGGTTCATCATAGCTGTTGGTCCTTGCTTATCTCCATCCAGCTAATTCTTTAAAGTTTGCCTTTTCATTTTTTAAAGATTTATTTATTTTAGAAAGAGAGTGAGAGAGCAAGAAGAGGGCAGAAGGAGATGGAGACACAGAGAGAGAGAGTCTTAAGCAGACTCCCTGCTTGAGGGCAGAGCCCGCCTCAGGGCTCCATCTTGTGACCTTGAATCACCACCTGAGCCAAAACCAAGAGTGTCAGGCTTAACGGACTACACCACCCAGGCGCCCCTGAAGTTTGTCTTTTCTAATAATAACAGCTATACTGGTTAATAGTTATTATATGCTTACTACATGACTGGAAATATGCTCAGTAATTTTATTAATTAAATGTATTAATTTACTTAATTCTTTTAATCTCTAGAAACTCATTCTCTTTCTCCCTCTCTCTCTCCTCCTCTCCAAAGAATATGGAGGTTAAGTCATTTTGCCAATGTCCCCAATGAAGAATACATGAAACCGATACTCTCAATTAAGAGACGGCACTGGGTGTTATACGCAAGTAATGAATCATGGAACTTCACATCAGAAACTAGGGATGTACTGTATGGTGACTAACATAATATAATAAAAAATTAATATAAAAAATAAATAAAAAATAAAGAAACCACCAAAAATAAAAAAGAGAGAGAGAGAGAGACAACACTGCCTCTTTGTATAGATTTCAACATGTTTTAAGCCATGATAGCCATAAAATCATGTAAATCAACTACAGGTTTTCTGTTGTTATTGTTACTTATAAATGAGATAATTACAACTAAATAGCATCTGGGAGTGGGTGGTCTGATGGAGATGGCGAAATGGGAAGCAGGTTGTAAATACATTCCTTTTACAGACTGATTTCAAATACGAAAATATATGAACTTTAATTTAGCAGAAAACATTCTTTGATGCTCTCATCTCTTTTGGCCCAACAGCTCCCCATCAGTTATTATGAGTCTCCCCATAAAGGCAGTGCTACTGTCTGTTTCCTCCCCTTTTCCCACTGAAACTTACCTGTGCAGAAGAGGACAAGGCCTCTTAACTTGTACCTATGAACCTCCACTGAAAATATTCTGAGGAATTTAGGAAAAATATTTCTGCCTTCCACACTAATTTGCATCAGGAACTTGGGAAATAACCCTTTCCTTTCTAAGGCCTTAGCCCTTTAAAATGTAAAATTGTACCATATGAACCTAGGCTTATTTTCCAACCTTAAATGCCATATTTATTACATGTTTTAAAAACCCTCCCATGACTTCTCTTGACAAATTACACAGAGCAAAATTCTTGACATGATTTACAAAGCCCTGCATCATCCTGTGGGCTATTTCTAGTCGGTGCTTTCTAGCTATGCATTTCTTCATTTCTCTAAGAGGTCCAGCTCCTCCTAGCCTGAAAGTCTTGCACATGCTGTTCCTTCTGCCTCCTGGACAGCCTTGCTTTCCTCCCTTCTCAACCGTGTTCAGATAGTTCCTATCTGTCAGTGCTCTGTTTAAAGGTTCTCAAGGAAGCTGCTTCTGACTCCATGTTACACTCTCTCATATTACTCTGCACTTCTCCTTTATAACACTTGCAGCAGTCATAATTACTTAATCTGCAATTAGAAATTAAACATCTGTGTCTTCAAACAGAATGTAATAGAGCTGCTGGTTAGCACTGTTTCTGTGTCGTAAGCACTGAGGAAATATTTATTACAAAATCAAATAAATGAATATAAAAGGAACCAATTAACAAAACAACGTGTCCCACCTTTGTTGCAGGGGCAGTACTTCTTATAAAAGCAATATTTCTTCACTTCTATTTTTTGCCATCTAATATCAAGTAGAAGTAGTTACAAAGTGTGGATTTCATATCTATCTCATTTCTAAAAAACACTTTTAGCAAAAATATTAAATATCTCTGGTAACCGACAACAGCATCAAGAATCACCTATGCTTTATAACAAAGGAAAAGAGCTGCCGGCTCTTGAAGAAGATGCTTCTTTGCCAAAAAAGTAAATGTTGACGTATTTTAAAATTCACCTACTCTCAAAAAATGTTATTATAAAAGCTAAATTTAAAATGATGACTATAACCGGCTCTCAAATTGAGTATCTGTTTATTACAAACGAAAAAGTAACAAAGTAGAAATACAAACAGTGCATAAGTTACTGTAAGAAGAGAAAAGATAGCATTTCTAGTTCATTAAGTAGTGGAGAGTTGAAAGCTGCATGTTTCGCCCTCATACATGACAGAACTAGTAGTACTTTCCTCATTTGCACTTATATGTAAAAATCCGCAGGACTCATTTTCATGTCGACGTATATGTTTGCAGCTTGCCAACGTGCAAATTAACAAATTTCTAGCAAACGGAATTTCTTCCTCCTCAAAACACATGTATTTCTTTTTTCCTTCACTGCAAACTGAATATGCTTGTACGACTTCCATCTCGCAGGAGTTCAGCATCCCGCCTACACAGGACGTTCAATACAGGGCACTGGGACCTAGAGCCTGCATGCGTCATCAGGAACCTATGCACTGTCAGCCCTGCTCACAGGTGAGGCTGGAGTGAGCCTACCTCACCTGCCCACATTGCTGTGATCGCTCCACTACGGTGACCATCTCTGCATCTTCTCCGATCTGGCTGCTCCTTAATATGCAGCAAGGACAAGGGCACCTCTACCAAAAGCTCTTCAGTAAGGTGACTCTTTGCTTTGCAGACTTTCTCCTCCTTGCTTGGTCCACCTTCCTGTTCCACCCTTTTGACTGTGTGACATACTTTCCCACATGAGTTCTCTTTAGTTTAAGAGTAAGCATACG
Source organism: Ailuropoda melanoleuca (assembly GCF_002007445.2). Lineage (NCBI taxonomy): Eukaryota > Metazoa > Chordata > Mammalia > Carnivora > Ursidae > Ailuropoda > Ailuropoda melanoleuca. Next base: position 9,420,423 of record NC_048235.1, on the reverse strand, counting down.
GTAACCTAGCTCTCTCCCTCCCCCCGCCCCGCTCCGTCTCTCTTTTTTTTTTTTTAAGAGGATTTTGGAATCTTCAGATGGTGTCCCATTGAATGACATCAAGCCACAGTGCTAATGCGGAATGTTCAAAATACGAGGGAGAAACAGGAAGTGTAGAGCCAATGCCAATGTTCAGAGTGAATACCCGTGTACCGCCCAGACCGCAGGTGTCTAGGGGCAAAACCGTTAATATAGCCAAGGGTGCACCATCCATGTTTTGTCTGAACTTCTGCTGTTTCAACTAAGAGCAGGGAATTCTACTTGTACTTCCTCTTAACAGCTGTCATAATTGAATAGCCAACTTGTGTCGAGCGTTCCAAGCAAAGAGATCTGTCAGTAGTGTGGTAGCAAGTCTGTGCTCTCTCTTTTAAAATAGATATGCTCCTAGCGCTCTCCAGGCTAAGACCTTGTATGAGATAATACATATGCCAAAACAGAAAACTTCAGAGCTAACTAAGAAAACACATTGCATTAGAATAGCAATAAATGGTTTCATGATAATAGCATATCGGATTCAGCCCTACTTGTGACGCTTTGCCTGTAAGCTATTTCAAAGATACTCAAGAATGTTCTAGTTCTGAGCAAGAATGAGTATTTATTTAAAACCATACAGACAAAAAATTTCAAGTCATTTATCTATTTCATTAGAGCCATATGCAAGTAGGTAATGAGGAGCTCACGAATAGCTTACTATTTCTTCTTGATCACAAAAATGTTTCGTTTTAGAAAACTGATTCACTAGAAGATTATAACATCATTATTCCTTTTATTTTTTCTAAATGAGCTATCACTCACTTAGTAGTTGTCGAAACACAATACTACTGCTAACTTTGTGTAAGAGTAGGGAAATAATCATGTGAGTTTTAAGATTTCACTGACATGTTAATGGCTCCTAATCTTGCAAAAAGGACCATATGAATACATTTTTTTAGTGTGCCTTTTCTGTCAAAATCCTTTTTTTTTTTAAATTTTATTTACTTATTTGACAGAGACAGCCAGTGAGAGAGGGAACACAAGCAGGGGGAGTGGGAGAGGAAGAAGCAGGCTCCTAGCGGAGAAGCCTGATGTGGGGCTCGATCCCAGGGCGCTGGGATCACACCCTGAGCTGAAGGCAGACGCTTAACGACTGCGCCACCCAGGCACCCCTGTCAAAATCCTTTTTTTAAGAGTCTACAATCTTTAGGCTTCCACACACAAGTACACCTTTTATTTAATAAATATTTACAATGAATTGTAAGAATAAAGCCTGCCTTATAAGCAATATAACATAAAATAAAAAAACAATGTAACAAAAAAAATATAACAAAATAGCATTTTGGAGTTTTTAACTAGAATTTTGAAAATGTGTCAATTCATTAACTCCTCATTCTTTAAAAAATAACCATCACACCCTTTTCTGCAGCTCATCAAAAAGTGATGGCTGCTTGGAGATTTGTAGTATCTCAACTAATTAAACTCTTTGTGTGTGCATTTGGTAAAGGATTCCAACAGAGATCACTGAGCAAACAGAATAAGATTAGTGCAGATTTTTTAATATTATTACTTCATAAGTGACTGATCTTTGTATGTAAGGAAGGCTCAAGCATCCTTCTTGTAGAAAGACCACAAAAGATTAAAATAAGAAGTAAAAATAGAAACAAAAATAAACACATTGAATTCTGTTTTTTACATGCTGCCTTTACATGACTAACATTTTCTTTGAATTGTTTGATTGAAGAAATGGCTTTCTTACAGGCAACAGTATTTCCTTTTAGGATAATATATAATTATTTTAATTACTACCATGATATCTAGGTCTGTGAAGATAATATTAGTTAAGGAGTGGCCCAAATATAAAAGTCAAATTATTGAAAGTAGTCCTGCCATTTGTTTGTGTGTGTGTGGGGGGGGTGTATATAAATTTCCAGAAGAAAGTCAGTACTTACTTATTAGAGATTAGAAAGTAAAAGGGTTTTTTTTTGGGGGGGGTGTCAAATAAGGGGAGGCCATACAACTTTTATAATCCAAGTTATATTCAATTACAAAGAAAGTAAAGTGACATTTACAAGTCTTATAAAGAACTATTTTAAAAAGAATCCTGGTCTCAATTTACAGAGTTCATTTATATGTTCATCTACTAATCAAAATAGTTATTATGTCAAGTGAGCAAGTATTGCATATACAAATGTTCTAGAGATCTTTTTTGCTAGGAAATTTCCTCAGGATTGTACTGCTTTTATATTAACATAAAGCAAGATCATGAAAAAATGCTACAAACAGAAAATGTGACAAAATTTTCCATTTTTAATATACTTTTATCCCTGATTCTATTATGGGGTTTTAAATCATCTATCTTTCCTCTTAACACATGCTAATTCCTGATTGTCTCCAATCCAATAATGTGCCTCCACTTGTCTTGGTGTATATGTTGGTGGGCGGTCGGTCTATTTATCTATCTATCTTACCCAAGTATGAAAACAAAATGAAGCAAAAAATAGGGGCCCATAGCTGCCTCTCACAGAATTAGCTCAGTTCTGGCGTTACAGACCCAACCCTGATTGGAAAAAAAAACAGGCAGGAGATACGTAGAAACTAGAGAAAGTCTAGCATGGAGAATGAGCAATAGAAGATTTGATGGTGTCCAGATCAACAATAATCTTACAACAGAATCCTGTAGACAAGTGTGGAGAGAGAAGAGCCCCTGAGCCCGGAAATTTCCCCTTCACTAATTCATAATGGGTCAGAGCAATACATTCATATCCATCTAGACGTTACTCATGAAATTCTGAAAAGGATGCTATAGTGGGTTGAATCTGTCCCCCCAAAATATCTCCCCATGGCCTAACCCCTACTTCTGAAAGTGCCCTTATCTACAAATGGAGTCTTGGCAGATATAATCAAGTTAAGATGAGATCATACTGGATTAGGATGGGCACTAGCCCCAGTGACTCGTCTACTTATAAGAAAATGACAGGACACACAGGAAAGAAGGCCTAGGAGGAAGTGATACAGCTGTAAGCCAGAGGACGGGAAGGATTTCCAGGAGCCCCCAGAAGCTAGGAAATGGCAAATGATTCCTTCCTAGAACCTTCAAAGGCAACTTGGTCCTGCTAATACCTTGCTTTCGAACTTCGCACTTCAATAACTCTGAGAGAATAAATTTTTGTTGTTTTCAGCGACCCAGTTTGTGGTATTTTGTTAAGGCAGCCTAGGAAACTAATGCAAGTGGGTTTTCTGTCATAATTCTTAACTACACAAATAAGTTCTTAGGTAATAGGTAAACAAAGACAGATATTATCCAAAGTGTCTGTGCTTTTGACTATATGCAGAAATAAAACCAGTCTGGAGTAAGAATATCTCTCACCTAGTTCATTTAAACTATAATCATATGGATTTTACTTTTGATCTATAAAAAAAAATATATTGTACAGTCACTTCTAATTTTTCCTCAGGCAAAAATAATCCATACTTCAGACTAATTAACTTTTAATGTAAGATCTTAATTACAACTTTCCGTCAGTAAAACTCAATATATTTAAGTTTATGTGTATGAGAATAATTTTTTTATGTCACTTCAAATGTTAGAGTTTTGTTTCTGTTAGGATAAAAGATTAATATCTCCTCTTTCAAATCACAAATATAATGAAGAAAACATAATTCTCCTCCAGGGTTTTTTCCAAGTACGGAAAACTTGCTGTATTTCTCCACAGAGTTCTGGTTACATAAGTTTTATTATAGTTTGGGGAAAGTGTGGAAATTTAGGCCATCAGCTAATGTCCCAGCTAATGTGGTTTCATTAAGATTTGCAAAATATCATATGGAGTTATAGGTAAGTGAAGCATTTCTAAGGGCAAATATTTCAAAATCCAATATGAATGAGTTTGGAATTATCCATTGTACTAAATCTCTTCATAATCATTCTTAATGAGGAATTGACTATATTAAGGCAGGTTTTTAAAAAATTTATCAATTCGAAAACAGTCATACTAACAGCAATTTCACTTTAAAGATACATTAAGCACAGAGAAATGGTACTTGTGTCTATGAAAATAATTATGCTCCTATTTAATAGTTTTTCCAAGCATGTTTCTGAAAATTATTTTTATATAACTTTGATATCAACTTCATTAAAGATGGTTCGTTGGAGAGCTTCTTTTCTGGGGGGAGCAAAATTCAACTCACTGGCAATAAAATTTAATCCGCAAACAAATACAGCTTTAACATTTTTAAGATAAACCATCAGTCAGTTCAATATAAAATGTTTTCTTATGATGAGCTAAAGCAGCAAGTAACTTGAGAGTATTATCTTAAATCACAAAGACATATACATAATGTGTTTCAGCTATGTTTTCATCCTTAACCAAATCTTAATAGATCTAGAACTCATTTTATCTTTTTTTTCACATCAATTGAATCTCTTTTTGTGTTTACTAGATGGAGAATAAAAGCCCATATAAGTTTCATCAACTATAAAAGTTACTCTTGGTTTGAGACCCACTTTCAATGAAAAATATAATGCCTCAGTGATTAACTGAGGTATGCAACTAACTAGTATGCAGCACAAAGCTTGGAAATAAAAACACAATATGACTTAACTGGATATATAGTAAATATCTAGGTAATGATAATAAAAAATATATAACAAAAAACTACTGTTTCTATAGCACATTGTAATATGTGCACAGGGTTTCAAAAATTCTATTCTAGCCTTTTCGGGCCACATTTCTTAGACTTGTGCACAATATACTAATGTATGCCCTTCCGGAGAAGTTGCAAGACCTATTTTTTGATCTCTAGCACATTCTGAAAACACAGGTGATAACAGAAGCAGGCAGTACAGTACCAATGGATCTGCTGAATGAATAATGAGAAAAAACAGTAACACTGCAGTCAAAGTTCTGCAATTCTAGGTGCACATCTAAAGGACTAATGCAATGTAGGCATTTTGAGTCTCGTCGTTTCAATACAATAGTCTGTTTCTATCTTTAATCTTCTAATTTCAGCAAATTAGATGTAAAACTCTCCTCATTCATTATAGGTACAGAACGATCAAAAGAATAGAAATTTCATCACAAAGCTAACTGCATTGTCAAATGACCTCATACATAATGAATCATTAAAATGATCTATTCTGAAATAATTGTATGCTGCTAAAGGTTAAAATAGCTTTAGCGTGTGGTAGAAGAATTGTAATTGAAATAAATTTCCACTTTATATTGCATTTTCCAAGTATGAAATGAGTGGATGATATTTGAGTTTTATAAACTTTATCTAATGAAAGTGCTAATATTTTTTTTTGTGCTGAAAAAATAAAATCTCCCATGACATAAACATCATGAGGTTGATATGAAACTTTTAAAATACCATCAACATTGATTTTGGGTAATTAGCTCTTTCAGATCACTGATCTTTAATTACAGTTGCTCAAAAGAAGTTACTTCACCCCCAAAGAATCAAGCATCAAGTAGGGGAAATCGTATTATTTGCTTCATGTTTCCTATAAGGACTTTCCCATTAGTTTTTTGTTTTGTTTTGTTTTGCGGGTTTGTGTGTGTGTGTGTGTGTTTGTGCAAATTACATAAATTTGATTTGCCTTGCCTGTCTGTATAAATTAATATAAGATATAAAATCTCCAGCTTTGGGGCACCTGGGTGGCACAGAGGTTGGGCACCTGCCTTCGGCTCAGGGTGTGATCCCGGTATTGTGGGATCGAGCCCCACATCAGGCTCCTCTGCTATGAGCCTGCTTCTTTCTCTCCCACTCCCCCTGCCTGTGTTCCCTCTCTCTCGCTGGCTGTCTCTATCTCTGTTAAATAAATAAATAAAATCTTAAAAAAAAAATATCTCCAGCTTTTACTCCTGTTGAATCAAGATACAGCCAGTTTGCCATTCAGAGCAGATGGAAATGGAGTTCTGGAATTCAAGTACCATAAGGAGGAATAAAGTCCAAACAGAACATGATCAAGTTCGTATTAACCCATGAGATCATGTTGACCAATTCTATGGAAGCAAACTTAAATAATGATAAAATCACAAGATAAAGATAATGGTTATTATATAAAATACAAGATTATGAGAATAAAAAATGTTGGTAAATCATCAGTTTTCAGGCATCCAAGGTGAGTGAAGGATTGTCACACAAAAATTGCCTAATAATGACATCTTATCCAGTCAAAATGAGATTCAGTAATCATGAAGAACCTACAATTTTAAGCATTTATTTTCCAATTGAAATGATTTCTGGTAATGATAAAGCATGATTGCTGTCACTCTTTTGAGGTGAATCAGAAAGTATATAGTGATTATGTTAATAATACAGTTTTCAGGTTTAAGAGTATAGTGCATATGTTTCTTAAAGCTTATCCCTAAATATCAAAGTCATTCCATTAATGGTGACCTTCAGCAATGAAATAACAGACAAAAGCAGAGGAAAACTCTAAAACCTCTTGGTTTTGGGAGTTGATCCAAGCAAGTAAATGTTTAGGACTTTGGAGAGGATCGGTCCAGTAATGGTCTCCAATGGTTCTCAGAGAACAGCATTTGACTTAAATATTTTAATAGTGGAAAAAAAACCCACAAATTTTTACTAATCATTAGAGGAAGTACCCAGATTGGAAATGGATTGTGTTTCACAAGTTGGTTAATAAATTGTCCCAATCTGCAAAATGATTTTACCATGAAAACAATATTTATAATAAGTTACCAGAATATTCCTTATTTGAATTAAGATGTAGAACTTAGTATACCTTTTTTTTTATTTAAAAAAAAACCTTATTCAAAAACACAAACACAAGAAACTTAAATAAAAAGAGCTTATGCTTAATTGAGAGCATGTTTATTAAGGAAAAGGCCCATTATGTTCTGGCCCTACCTCATCTTTTACTATCTGATCTTCATTCAAGTCACACTGCATTCCAATTTCCTCATAGACCTCTCCTGCTCTTTCCTGCCTCCATTATATTTGCAAATGTTGTTTTCTCTATAATTCCTCACTTTTCACCTGGAAATGCCTTACCCATCCTCCACTTTAGATTAGCCCACTCAGTGAAACCAAGCCAGGTTTGTAGCATCAACCTCCATGGCAATAAGTATAATGTATCAGGACTTATCTTTTTTATGATTCTCTCTTTTATTCAATTGTGAAATTTTTAGGTAGGGCAGGGACCATATTCTTACTGTTCTTTGTTTCTCTAAGCAGTGAGATTAGCAATATCACCCTCTTCATTTGATCCTTGCCTGAAGGATGGGTTAAGGCCTGTATTCTACAAAGTATAATTAGGATAAAGTATCTTTATATACATTTTAAAACTTTTAAAAATGGATTAAAAATGTTAGCTACGTATGTGGTAGATTTAAATGATGACAAAATTAGAAACTTGCAAAAAATAAAACAATCCAGCTAATGGGTAAATCTTAAGAATATTATGGAAAGAATACATGAAGAACTAGAAAGTTATTATTTTATAATCCTGTGAAGGACTCAGATTGGTCACAAATTAGATGCATAATAATGAATATAACAAAGAACCTCACCAGGAAGAAGACATTCAGAGTAATATTTTTACGTACAATATGTGTTCTAGACTAGGATTCTAACAATTAATATTCTATGAGGAATGGAGAAACTTTGTTCCAGGAAAATGGAGAAGAGCAGTTGGATGGAGACACGGCATATTCTTTACCCAGAAAGACAAACGGATAAATTTTTACCTCAGACCATAAGGGAAAAAATTACATCTAACACCAAAGTTTCTAATGTTTGCATGGCATTCACCATAGGAATGTGATAACTCTATGAAAAAGGTCTAACACATTAGGGATTCTTAGCTCCTAGGATACTGGTCTTGGGGAAACATATCAAGACTTGTAGTTCTTCATAATTCATATGAGATGCATGCAAAATATTTTGTTTTAGGCCTTTATTTATAAAAGGTGGTTAAGATGCGACAATATCACCTTCAGGTGGCAGACAGAAATGTGTAATACTTCGAAAATGGATAGATGCTTGGATAGCTTTTAAAAATAAAAAATAATACACTGTTTATTGATATAATAGAAAGATAATGTTAATAGAGAAATGAATCTTTTGAAAGAGTCCTAGACAGTTCAGAGCTTTGGGTATTTTTATGCTCTAAGATTTAAAATAATTGAAATCCATTAATTCTGAGAAATGTTTATTGGGTATCTAATTTGTGCCAGGAACCACTCTAGGAGCTGAAAATACAATTGTGAAAAAAAAATTATTTTTATACAGTTTTCAGTGTAATGTACGAAGATTAAAAAAAGGTAAGGGAGAAAGAAGTGCATTTAATAACATACTAGGATAGAGAACTAAGAGACATCATAGATTAGTACTTTCAGTAGGAAAGCAATGACTAAAGCCAGACAAACTGGGTTGGACTACCAATTGCACCACTTTCTACTTGTATGAAATAAGACAAGATTCTTCGACTCTCCATGCCTTAGTTTTCCCACCTGTAAAGTGGATGCAATTAAATATCTACCTCATAATATTGTTATGAGGATAAAATAAATAAATGCATATAAATACATAAAGGAGTACATGGTACATAGTGAGTTCTATATAGATATGGCTGTTTATACATTATGTAAGTATCATTAAGATATTAACTACTGCAAATTATTCTACGAAATCAACCTTTTACCATTCAAAGTTCCAATAGGTCTCTTTTACTGAACTTATACGTCTGATGCCAAAATTTCTTCGGATGAATGGATATCCAATATTCAAGACAAATTAGAAGAGAACAAGGTATGGGTGCTTGCCTAAAAGGACAAGTTTTCTATAACAAAATTTAAGTTAGAATATTTAAAAGAATACTCAGTGTCCTGAATTAATTAGAACACACGCTTAGAAGGAACTCAGAAGAGGTCCATGGCACATGATAGAGGTGTCAATATATATCATTGTGAAAAGATGAATTATTCAATAAATGGGGAAAAACAGAATTAATTAGTATGCTTCATATCATAAATATAATTTTTGTTGAATATAGACTTAAATGTAAGCAAAAAATAAAAACAAAAATAAACTTGTAACACTACAAAAAGAAATCTTTATACTTTTTGAAGTAGAAAATAATAGTTTCAATGCAAAAGTAGTGCCAACCATAAAGGAAAAGACTGTTAAAGTCTTCCATATAAAAATGAAAAAGATATTAGAACGAATAATCAGAAGTTTAAAAAACAAGAAAAGCTTAGGAAAAGATGTCTGAAAAATATATAAGAAAGATCTGATTACCAAATTAAGAATTACATATGCGGGGCACCTGGGTGGCACAGCGGTTAAGCGTCTGCCTTCGGCTCAGGGCGTGATCCCGGCGTTATGGAATCGAGCCCCACATCAGGCTCCTCCACTATGAGCCTGCTTCTTCCTCTCCCACTCCCCCTGCTTGTGTTCCCTCTCTCGCTGGCTGTCTCTATCTCTGTCGAATAAATAAATAAAATCTTAAAAAAAAAAATTACATATGCACCTTAATTAGGAAAGACATATAACCTAGCAGAAAAAAAAGGTAAAGAAAATGAACAAGATCTTTCTGGAGAGTGATATCATCAATGTGATGGAATAGGCATTTTCTACCATCTTCCCCTTAAAGAACACTGATTTAAACAATCACCCATGTATGAGAGTGCCATTGTGGAAGCTTCAGAACACCTAAAGAACAGAAAGCAAAGCAAAACAAAACAAAAACAAACAAACAAAACCAACAAAAGCAAGAGTGAATGAATTGAAGGGGGTAAAAGGAATGGTTTTACTTTACCCATGTCACCCCTCTTCTAAGGCAGCATAGCTCCATGCTCAGAAGGGAGACCATTTCAATCCCTGGTTTCTCCACAGGGAAAAGGGAGAGCATGTGAATGAGAACCCAGCTTCCCCAGCTCTGCAGGACACTGCCAAAGAGACCCATTTCTTTCTCATCCTATCTGGAATACTGAGGTGTGCTACATGCCTACCGGATGGAGCAGCTGGAAGACTAGCAGCCAGGACACTCAGAGGGCATCAAAGGAATGCAAATTCTACTAAATCCTTTGCTGACTCCATCAGATCTCACACCATGAGCCAACAGGAATGCCTAGTCCATGGATCCCCCAACTGGCCCATGGACATACCCAATGCTTTACATGCTTTACCCACAAATCCCCTCACTGGATGCAGGGCTGCCTGTGCATGTCCCCAGGATAGAGACAGCAAGCTTTAGCAAATGGCAAGCAAGCATGTGCAGATAACTGGCCTGACTCTGCAGGATTGGGAGAAAGCAAATAAACTTGAGCAACTAGCAGCATCTTAGGAAAAGCAAGAAGGAAGTTATAAGCATTTGGCCTGGTACACAAGACTGAGACAAATCACTCAATCTTAAGAATTTCTTCCAAGAAGTGAACAAGATGTGTGGAGCAGGAATATACATAGAAAAGCTCAAGAAAGATTTAGAATCCCAAATAGGAAGCAGGAAAATTATTTCTCTACCAAAGCCAGTCAGTAAAACTGAGGAGGTGACTCCTTCTTCAAATGTGAAGAGAACAACATAAGACTTCCAGGAATATGAAAAATTAAGGACATGACACCACCAAAGGAACACGATGACTGTCCAGTAACCAATACTCCCAAAATGGAGATCTGTAATTTGTTCAATAGAGAATTCAAAATAGTTGTTTTAAAGATGCTCACTAACACACAAGAAAACACAGAAAAACTATTCAACTGCATATGGAAAGGCAAATCACAATTCCCACAGGAAGTTTGACAGAGATCCAAAAGAAAATGTGGAACTAAAGCATACAATGAATAAAATGAAAAACACTCCAGTAGAGAGCATCAATATCAGACTGGATCAAAATGAAGAAAGAATCTGTGAAGTAAAGGCAGGTCACCTGAAGTTGTCTGGTCAGGAGAGAACAAAATTGAAAGGAGGGAAGGAAGGAAGGAAGGAAGGAAGGAAGGAAGGAAGGAAGGAAGGAAGGAAGGAAGGAAGGAAGGAAAGAAGGAGTACAGAAGGCAGGAGGGAAGAAGTAAGGAAGAAAGGAAGGAAGAAGAAAAGAAGGAAAAGAGGATGGAAGGGAGGAAAACCAATAGGAACCATAGAATTTATGAAGAGAAACAATCTATGCATTACTGAGTTTGAGAAAGAGAACAGTGTGAAAAAAGGACAGAAAGCTAATTAACAGAAATAATGGTTGATGATTTCTCCATTTTGGGGAAAGATTGGGAAATCCAACATTATAAAGCTTATAGATCGCCAAACAGATTCAATCAAAGAGATATTCACCAAGTCGTATGATAATAAAGCTATCTAAAAATCGAGGACTACAGGATATTCTCTTAACAGTAGCAACAGGAAAAAAATCCTCACATAAAAGGAACCCCAATAAAGCTATGAAAGGATTTTTTTTAGCAGAAACCATGTAGGCTAGGAGCAAGTAGGATGATATGTTCAACATGCTGAGAGAAAAAGAAAGCTGCCAACTAAGAATACTTTACCTAGAGAAACGAAGAAGAGATTAAGACTTTCTCAAAGAAAAGATGAGGGAGGTCATCACCACTAGACCTACCTACAGAAATGCTAAAAGGAGTACTTCAGGTTGAAGTGAAAAGTTGCAAATTAATAACATTAAAACATATGAAAATATCAGACACAGTGGTAAAGATAAATACACAAACTAAGAATACTCTAACACTGTAATATGATGGTGTGTTATAATCACTTAACTCTAGTAGAAAGGTTAAAAGACAAAAGTGTTGAAAATAACTATTACTACAATAATTTGCTAATGTATACACAATATACAATATGTAAATTATGACATCAAAAATATGGGAGGGTAAAGAGGAGATTTTTTTGTATGTTATCTAAGTTATTACTAGTTTAAAGACTGTTATATCCATATGATGTTTTACGTAAGCCTCATAGTACTCACAAAGCAAAAACCTATAGTAGAAAAATAAAAGATAAAAAGAAGAGAATCAAAGCATATCATTATGAAAAATCATCAATTCAAAAAGGAAGATAGCACGAGAGAAAGATAAGAAAAAGGGAAACACAAAAACAAGCAGAAAAAACTAGTAAGACAGTATTAGTAAACCTTTACCTATCAATAATTACTTTAAATATAAGTGAATTTAATTCTCCAATCAGAAGGCATAGAGTGGTTGAAAGGAAAGCATATAAGCAAAAACAATGAAGAAGACCCAGTATATGCTGCTTACAAGAGGCTAAATTCAGGGAGCCTGGGTGGCTCAGTCGGTTAAGCATCTGACTTCAGCTCAGGTCATGATCCCAGGGTCCTGGAATCAAGCCCCGTATTGGGCTACCTACTCAGCAGAGACACTGCTTCTCCTTCTCCCTCTGGCTCCCCCTTGCTTGTGCTCTCTCATGTGTGTGCTCTCTCTCTCCCTCTCTGTCATATAAATAAGTAAAATCTTTTTAAAAAATGAGTCTAAATTTAGGTTTGAGGACAAATATAGGCTCAAAGTGACGGGATGGAAAAGGGTAGTTCACGCAAATGGAAACCACATGAAATAGACTTTAAGAGAATGTTTATGTCAAACAAAATAGACTTTAAGACAAACACTGTAATGAGACAAAGAAAGTTTTGTATAATAATACAAGGGTCAGTCCAACAGGAGGACATTTGTAACATGTCCTCTACATAACATTTGTAAATCTTTATACACTCATTATAAAACCACCTAAATATATAAAGAAAATATTAATAAACCTGAAAGGAGAAACAGTAATGCAATAATAGTAGGGGAATTCAATACCTCACTTTCATCAATGCACAGAACACCCAGACAGAAAATCAGTAATTGTACTTTAAACAAAATGGCCTTAACAGACATATACAGTAAGTACATTCCATTCCATTGCAGTAAGGTACACATTCTTCTCAAAGTCACCAGAACATTCCCTAGCGTAGATCACAATGTTAGGTCACAAAACAAGTTTTATCACATTTAAGAAGTCTGAAATCATAACATGTTTCTTGTCTGAGCACTTTGGTATAAAACTAGAAATCAAAAACAAGAAGAAAACTGGAAAACTCACAAATATATGTAAATTAAATAAAATACTCTTAACAACCAATGGGTCAAAGAAGTCATAGGGAAAAAAATTTTCAAAAGTCTTGAAACAAACAAAAATAGAAACACAACATACTAAATCCTGTAAGACATAGAAAAAGCAGTTCTCAGAAGAAGTTTATAGTAATAAATACTACATTAAGAAAAAAGAAAGATCTCAAATATATAACTTAACTTTATAGTCAATGAACTAGAAAAAGGAGAACAAACTAAGCCTAATTATCAAAGGAAGAAAGTAACAAAGATACAGCAGAAGTAAATGCAACAGAGACAAGGAAACCATAGAAACAATTAGTAGCTGGGTTTTTTGAGAAGATAAACAAAATTGACAAACCTTTATTGAGACCAACAAAGAAAGAAAGAAGATTCAAATAAAAATCAGAAATGAAAGAGGATACATTACAATTGATACCACAGAAATAAAAAGAATCGTAAGAGACTACTATGATCAATTAAATGTCAATATTTTGCATAACCTAGAAGAAAATAAATAAACTCCTAGAAATGTACAATTTACCAACTACGAATCATGAAAAAATAGAAAATCTGAATAGGCTATTAATGAATATGGATTTTGACCCACTAATCAAAAACCTTCAAGAAAGAAAAGTCTAGGACTTGATGATTTCACTGATGAATTGTATCAAACATTTAAAGAAGACTTAATGCCTGTATATCTCAAACTCTTCCAAAATATTGAAGGGTAGGAATATTCCTACTAAATTCATTTTAAAAAGTTAGCATTACACTGACACTAAAGCCAAGTAAAACATTACAAGGAAAAACAAAAACAGAAAAACTACAGGACAATGTCCCTGATGAATATAAAAGCAAAAATTTTCAACATAATACCACATACAAAATTCAACAGCCCATTAAACAGATCATGAATATTGATCACATGAAATTTATCCCTGACATGGAAGGGTGGGTAAATATACACAATCAATATGTGATAGACCACATTAATAGAATGAAGAATAAAAAGTGTAACATTACCTCAATAGATAAGAAAAAGCATTTGACAAAGTTTAACATCCTTTCATGATAGTAATTCTCAACATATTGGGTATAGAAAGAATATACTTGGACATCTGAAAGACATATATGATGGGACACCTGGGTGACACAGTTGGTTAAGCATCCAACTCTTCATTTCGGCTCGGATCATGTTGTGAGATCAAGCCCCTTTAGATTCTCTCTCTGCCCCTCCCCGCCTCCAACCTCTTTCCTTCTAAAAAAAAAAAAAGCCATATATGACAAGCCTACAGCTAACACCAGACTCTGCGTAAGGTGGAAAGCTTTTTCTGTAAGATTAGGAACAAGTGAAGGGTGCTCTCTCTGGTCACTTTTATTCAACATAGTACTGAAAGCCCTAACCAGAGCAATTAGGAAAGAAAAAAGGATTTTTTTTTTCACTTTGCCATCCATATTAGAAAGGAAGAAGTAAGATTGTCTCTGTTTGCAGCTGTTATGATCTTATAAATAGAAAACCCTAAAGAAACCACCAAAAACTATTCGAACTAATAAACAAATCAGTAAAGTTTCAGGGTAAAAAAATTAACATGCAAAAATCAGGTGCAGTTCTACATTGCAACAATGACTATCTGAAGAAGAAATCAAGAAAATATCCCTATCACAACACTGTGCAAAAAATAAGAAATAAATTTAACCAAAATGGTGAAAGACCTCTGTGCTGCAAATTATTTTTATATAGTAAAAAATTCTAAGAAACTTAGGACAAATGAAAAAAAAATAAAGAAAACATCAAAGAACAGAAAGATATCCCATGTTCATAGATCAGAAGAATTAATACTATTAAATGTCTATAGTACCCAAAGCCATTTATAGATTTGATGCAATCCCTATCAAAAGTCTAATGCCATTTTTCACAGAAATAGAAAAAAAAAATCTTAGAATTTGTATGGAACCACAAAAGACCCCAAAGAGCCAAAGGAATACTGAGAAAGAACAAAGTCAGAAGCATCATGCTTTAAATTATAATATAAAGCTGCAGTATACAAAACAACATGGTTCTGGTACAAAGACAGATATATAGGCCAATGGAATTGAGAAACCAAAAATAGACCCTTGCTTATATGGCCATCTTGTATTGACAAGGGAGTCAATAACGCTCAATGGAGAAAGGATGGTCTCTTCAATAAATGGTATGGGGGGACCTGGATATTTACAAAAAAAAGAAAAAGAAAAGAAAAAGAAAAAAGAAATTGGAGCCCTATCCTATACAACTCACAAAATATAACTCAAAACAAATGAAAGAATTACATGTACGAACCCAAACTATAAAACTCCTAGAAGAAAATCTAGGGAAAAAATTCCTTGGCATTGGTCTTGACAATGACTTTTTGAATATGATGGTAAAAACACAAGGAACTAAAGAAAAATAAATAAGTGATACCATATCAAACAAAAAAGGTTTTGCACAGCAAGAGAAAAAAATAACAACAAAATGGAAAGGTAATCTACAGAATGGTAGGAAATATATCCAAATCATGTATCTCACAAGGGGTTAATATCCAAATATATAAGGAAATCATGCAACTTAGTACCCAAAAATAAATATAAAAAAGCAAAACAGATAATTTAAAAATGTGCCTGTGACCTGGATGGAGATTTTCTGAAAGAAGATATGCAAATGGCCAACAAAAACATGAAAGGGTGCTCAACATCATCAACCATCAAGGAAAGGCAAACCAAAACCACAATGAGATATCACCTCGCATCTGTTAGAATGGTTATCATTAAAAAGATGTGATGATAAGTTTTAGTAAGGATGTTAAAAAAAAAGGGAACCCTTGTACACCATTGGTGGAAATATAAATTGGTACAGTAATTATGGAAAACAGTATGGAGGTTCCTCAAAAACTTATACAACTACCATATGATCCAGCATTTCAGCTTCTAGGGTGTATGTTCAAAGGAAATAAAATTGCTATGTCAAAAAGATTTCCAAATTTCAATGTTCACTGGACCATTATGTACAATACCCAGGATATAGAAACAACCTAAATGGACATGGATGGATAAATGAATAAAGAAAATGTGAGATACACACACACACACACACACACACACACACACACACACTGTGGAATAGTATCCAGCCATAAAAAGGAAGGAAACTCTGCCATTTGTAACATGGATGGACCTTGAGGGCATTATGCTTAGTGAAAGGAATCAGACATAGAAAGGCAAATTCTGTATTGTCTCTCTTTCACGTGGAATCAGAAAAAGCCAAACTCATAGAAACAGAGTAGAATGGTTACTATGTGAGGCTATACAGTGTGGGAAATGGAGAGATGTTGGAAAAAGTTACAAGATGGTCATCCAGTTATAAGATGAGTAAGTTCTTGGAATCTAACATACATAAAGCATGGTAACCATGTTTAACAATACTGTATTAGATACTTGAGAGTTGCTAAGATAATATTTCTTAAATGTTCTCATTATGAAAAAATACAATTTTCTGACTGAAAGGTATGTTCACTAATCTGTTTTTAAAGATTTAATTAATTTATTTGAGAGCGAGAGAGAGAGAGAGCACAAGTGGGGTGAAGAGCAGAAGGAGAAGCAGACTCCCCGCCAAGGAGAGAGCCCGACGCAGAACTTGATCCTGGGACTCTGAGGCCATGACCTGGGATGAAGGCAGACGTTTAACCGACTGAGCCACCCAGGTGTCTCGATGTGTTAACTAATCTTATTGGTGGCATGCATTTTGCAGTGAGTACGTGCAAAAAATCATCACATTATAAACCTTAACTTACACAATGTTATACATTAATTATATGTCAATAAAGCTGGAAAAAGATATTAACTACTTAGAAAAAGGCAGTCATTTATTACCCAAATGGTAATAAATATATAGGAAAAAAAAAGCTAATAATGACAATATAAAAAGAAGCTGGCAATAAAGAAAATGCAAATTAACATAACACTAAGACATCATTCCTCATCTACCAGATTGGCAGAAATTTAAGTGGCCAACAATATCAAATGGTAACAATGACAGAAGGTAAGTGAATATATAATACACTGCCAGGGGAAGTATAATTGGCATAACCACAATGGGGAGAAAACTGGCAATGACCAGTAAAAGTGAAACCTTACAATACTGCAATTCTATTTCCTAATACACTCTAGTGCCATACTGTGCAGGGTGGTCCATGGAAAGCTGATGCTTGGCAGGGCGGTTTTGAGTACGCACTGAGGCAGAGGCGTCCGTGTTACTTTAGACACCTGAGATAAATCAGTGACAGCCAGGTCAGTACACTCATAATTCTGTTCAGCTGACATTTTTTCAGATGACATTTTTTTAAGCAAGACTTTCTTAATGAACTTAGCAGTGTGCTAACTTACACCCTGGCTCATGTTCTCTACGTCCGCATTAGGTACTCTGGGTGGCACTGCTCAGGAGAATTTCTCAAACTTTTGCACAAGGAGACATGAACATTAATATCCAGGATAACATTGCTTGTGATGGTAAAAACTTTTTTTTTCTTTCAAACGTTTTTCAAAGGAGAAAGTTACTTTTAAAAGGTTTCCTAAGGAGAAAGGAAAAAAAAACAGGCAATTTATTCATTCAATGGGTTACTAAAAAGTAATAAAAAAGAATGAACTAAATTATTCTATGTCATTAATTTATATTTTTAAAATTAATATTAAATGAAAAAAGTAATTTTTTAGAATGATGTGAAAGGCAACATGCCTCACATACAGAAGAGAATTAGCATGCACAAACCGGACAGCTACGTATATGCATTTATTTAAAAATAGATGGGCTCTAATTAAGCTCATGACAAATACTGTCGGAGGAGAGAAATGGATGAGGTTGGGAATTTCAATTTTATTTCTAATCTTTTATTTCTTTAATTAAAGGAGAAGAAAATGTATCAATGTTTACAACTTCAGCTTGGGGCTGTTTGGCAGCGTCTTACGGGAAGGTAGTATTTTGTCATGCATTCAGGAGGGATGAGTTAGAGCCAGACTGTGTGATCTGAATTCACTCCCTACCACTTAGTACCTGCAGGTCCTTGGAAATATTACTTAAATTTATCTCTCAGTTTCCTCATCCGTAAAAGGAATAACAGCAATAACTCACTGATAAACAGATTCTCAATAAATGCTAGTTCTTATTAATCTTTATAATGTTACACATCAATCTTTCCTTTTTTTAAAGTGAAACTGCTTAGGAGGTAAATATTAAAGACAAGCCTAGTAATCCAGATCTCAAGATTTTAAAGAAATGCCTCATGAGAAAGACGGATGTTTTGTAGAAAGGAAAGGAACACATCAGGTTTGAATTTTAGTGATAATTAATTTTTAAATGATTGTGATCAAAGTCATAAATGGCTTCCCAATATCAGTTTTCTTATGAGAGCAAAAGAGTATTTTACCACTATCCTGTAAGTCTGTTGTAAATAAATTGCGTGAGTTCAACAAATACACGTTTCCTTTCCTTTTTATTTATTCTAAAAGAATAAATAATCTCAGAAGAATACTTAATTTTAAGCTACCTAAAGCCCCTTCTTTTGGGTTTTTAAAACATTCCTATTGTCTCTGAAGGGTTGTCTTTGCGTATTCTCATGTAATTTCATTTTTTAAACAAAGTTTATTGTAATAGTCAATGCTAAATTTATACATCACTGTTCTTCAGTGAATTTTAGATATTAAAAACCTCAGTACTTCCCAGTCTTCAGTCTAAGTATCATTTCTTGGCTAATTATTTTCTATAAAGGTTATGATCACTGCAATCTAAATTACGTAGTTACAAGTTCGTTAATGTTGAAAATATTTTAGAGCCTTGGGTGGCTCAGTAACTTAAGCATCTGTCTTTGGCTCAGGTCATGATTCAGGGTCCTAGGATGGAGCCCCATATCAAGCCCTCTACTCAGCGGGGAGTCAGCTTCTCCATCTGTGGGTGCTCTCTCTCTCTCTCTCAAATAAATAAAATCTTTAAAAAAAAGAAAGAAAATATTTCATAGCCTTAATTGTGAACAATTGGAAAGTTCTTGAATTGGCTAATGTTTACGCTTATCCTTCTTCAAGGTAGGTGTGATTTTTTTTCTTTTTTAAGCATGCTTATATTTTGGAAATTTTCTTCAAAAAAGTAGAATGTGAAATGAATCATTCAGCCCTGGATCCCAAAAACAATACTGTGGCCCAGAACAAGTTATACATACATGAAATTTAGATGATAAATTATGAATATTAGATGATAAATTATGAGCTATTATTAGATAAAATGGGCCACTTAAAACACCAAACACAACAGAACATCTGATATGCAACAACTCATAGCTTAGTAAATGCCCTAGGAACATTTAGTAAATAACAATTCTCAATCTCATTCCAAAATCATGAACTGGATTTTATGCAGGAACTGCATTTGAGCTTAAAAGTTAAAAATTATGTACTGTTAGTAAACTGCTTAAATTTTATTTCTGTACCTCCCTCAGCCAGTTTTTCCCCCTCTAGACATGAAATGTGCATAAGCACTGTGTGTGTGTGTGTGTGTGTGTCTGAAAGAGAGAGTTCTTTTTTTAATTGACCAGCTGATTAGAGTAGCAATGACACTTCAAAAAATCAAAACAGAACAGGAGATGATTTATTTAAGCAATACTCTTAAATTCAGAGGAAAAAGTAAAAAGAAGATGGAAATACTGAGAAAGCAGCATTAGGTATGGAAGACACTCGAACCTCATAATTACAGGTCTTATAAAAGAAGAAAACAGAAAAAAAAAAAACAGTAGAGAAGCAGTGATAGTATGTAACTAAAGACAAGTTTAGTAGGCTGAAAAAAAAATCTGTGTGCGGCAAACTGAAAAGGCTCATTATGTAAAAGGCAAAATATGTAAAGAGATTTGCATTTGGACATATCTTGGGGAAAATCTTAATGGATGAGAAAAAAATGCTCCTACTTGTCTATAAGTCGAGAAAATAGTTAAACTATAAAGGGTGTCAACAACCAAAAGGCATACATAGTTATCATTAAATGCTCTGTGACAAGAGAATTTTAAAAATATTCGATGGGAAAATGGTTCTTATTTAATAACTTTATGGTCACCTAAACAGTTGAAGTGTAAAAACAATGGAACTCTATTTTCAGAGAAGATAAGTTTTAAAAATGAGAGATGAACAAACTGTAAGAATCAGGAAATACTGGAGAATATAATGACCTGACCAAAAAAAAAAAAAAAATTAAACCGAGACCATGACAGCAGAACTATAAACAAATTTCCTTCACAATTAGAGTTCCCTCAGCAACATTGGATGGAGATGGCAATGTCAAACTCTCTTCAAATTTCTGACAAAAAAAAAAATTGGTTTGAGCATATAATCCTAGTCTCTGTCAAAGACACATTCAAATGAATAAAAGCAGGGGCGCCTGGGTGGCACAGCGGTTAAGCGTCTGCCTTCGGCTCAGGGCGTGATCCCAGCGTTGCGGGATCGAGCCCCACATCAGGCTCCTCTGCTATGAGCCTGCTTCTTCCTCTCCCACTCCCCCTGCTTGTGTTCCCTCTCTCGCTGGCTGTCTCTATCTGTCAAATAAATAAAATAAAATCTTTAAAAAAAAAAAAAAAGAATAAAAGCATAAATGGGTTGCATGGGAGAAACAACAAATTGCACCCCCTAAACGAAAATTCACAATATAAGACACAGTAAATGGGTCAAGAGAAATCCAAAAACAGGGCTTTAAACAGCAACAGTGCTATAAGGCTCGTTTATTCCCCAATTATCCTTACTTAGGACAAATCACTAGAAATTTACTCTGGGAGTTGGGATTGAGAACAGGAAATGCATGTTAAGATTGGGGTTGCAGAGGGAAAAGATGCCAATTAACTCTAGACATTGATTTTTACAAATGTTTACATTATATATGTTCAAAAAACAATACCATTTAGAGGGCAAGAAATAAGGTACAAAATTTTTACATACTAGAGAAATGAAAACAAGAAATCTAAAGAAACACAAAAGCTAATACTGCCAACAAAAAGGCAAAAAGTACATAGGAAACACAAAATACATGTCATAAATTCAAACAAAACAAATTACACTAAAAACGAAGATGTATTAAAAAGAATGATATGGTTACATGAAAAGACACAGAAAATTCCTCAAAGTAAACCTGTTAGGGAAATGTAATGCAGAATGGCACATTTTGAGGGCAGAGAAGACTAATGATAATGGAAATGTGTGTGTGTGTGTGTGTGTGTGTGTGTGTGTGCGCGCGCGCGCACAGAAAAAGGAAAGGATTGGGGCGCCTGGGTGGCACAGCGGTTAAGCTCTGCCTTCCGCTCAGGGCGTGATCCCGGCGTTGTGGGATCGAGCCCCACATCAGGCTCCTCTGCTGGAAGCCTGCTTCTTCCTCTCCCACTCCCTGCTTGTGTTCCCTCTCTCGCTGGCTCTCTCTATCTCTGTCAAATAAATAAATAAAATCTTAAAAAAAAAAAAAAAGAAAAAAAAAAAAGAAAAAGGAAAGGAAGGAGAAAAACCATCACCTCGGAAGGGAAGTTGGGAGGGAAAGAGGGTAGAAGGGAAAAAGAGAATGTGTGCACATATATGTGTGTGTGTGCAGGGGATTTACTTCATGCTTTATTCCACGTACACCATATATATTTTGTGTGAGCTTATTATATAAGAATGACATCTTACATTATTTCTTGTGTAACACAGGAACAGAGCAAAATGAAAAGAAAAATGAGAAAGTCATCAAAGCTAAGCCACCCCAAAAGACTCTAGCCCCAGAAGATTTTATAGCAGATTCCTGACAAGTATTTAAATCTGCATGCTTTTATAAACGGTGCCCTATTGTTTCGCATAGAAAAAAAATCCTGTGATGTATTTGAGCAACTGTAAGAAAGTGAAAGTACCTCTGCCATCAGAAGCTAGCAAAGAATGCAGTTAAAAAGAAAATTACTGTCCCTTCTATCTTTTAGGCACGCTTACCAAAATCACAGATAAAATGTGAAAAAAAATATAATCCAAATGCATATTACAACATTAAAGCAAAGAAATGTGATAAGGATCCTGACAAAATTTTTAGAGCCCATTAATAGGTAAAGTAAAATGCTCGCAAAAGAAGGCATTTGTTTGATTCTCTAACTCTTCTTTACTACCAATGCTAAAGCAAGTAAGTGGGTTTCTGTAGGAAATCAGTAAGATATGTTGAGGACTTGAGTTTATCACTTCTCCCTAATAAAACCCCATTAGAGTGATGGTAAAGAAGGAAAAGATAAATTTCTACACAACAAAGGAAAGGAAATCAAGAAGCAAACAGTAAAGGCGAGTTATTTCAAGACATCCCTGGATGATGAAACACGAGTGGATACGGTACAACTTGTGAAGCCTAGAAGAGAAAGCCAGAGCAGATAAAACACAAAGGGCCAGGAACATGAGGAAAAATCCCAGTGAGAAATGGCAGCATATGTGCAAGCTTCTTGTGAGTTGGGAAACCTGACAACAGTCCCTGGCCTACCTTTCTCTACTCTGGTTTGCAGAAAATTCATTAGTCACATGTTTATCCACGGCAAAAACAAAATTTCTTACAAGCAAGCCAGCAAAGGAACACTGAAGAAATTGTTCTGAGAAACTTCAAATGGCTGGCTTGGGAAATGTTACTCCAGACCAAAGCCTTCCTCATTTTGGTATTGTTGCATTCCTGGAAAGTAATATCTAGCTGCCCCAAAGTCTGTTTGATAACAAGATTTTATTGCTTGTAAAGCTCACCGTTGTTGGGTTTTTTCAGTATCACCTTATTCTAAGAATAAAGGGAACCAAGGATCACCAGACAGAGAGGAAGTATCAACACCAATATGTTCATGAAACTTGGTAACACAACTTCAGGAAACACACTGGAGAGCAATTTCAGACAAAGTTTTAGAATTTCAACATACTTTATGGCAAATAAAAATGAGAAAACTATACCAAAGTTCTGTGTGCTTCACTATCTCTCCCTGGGGAATTATTTGCATAGGGAAAATAAGTACCTTAATGAAATTGAGAAAGATTCCAATTACATAAAATTAACTCACAGAGAGGTTAACAGGGTATTTTATAATTTATCTTCATATTCTAAAAGAAGGCATTTGATCTGGTAAAGGTAAAATTAGACTAAGGGACAAATACCTCAGAAAATAATCGTTCTTAATTATTGAGAGTTAAATATTAAATAATTTACACGCATTATCTTAATTGAAACATCAGAAGAAGTATTAAATCTAGAAATTGATGGTTTTCTAAATATAATAACATTTCAGTACATGCCACCATGTATTATTAGCCTGAACTTAATAAGTGAAATAGATAAAACCACACACACCAGGAGAGCAAGCATGAAAAGGAGTGGTGATCTCACATGCTAGCAAGGATGTGGAGCGAAAAGCACTCTCTTGCACTGCTGATAGAGGTGGAAACTGGTACAAACGCTTTAGAAAACAGGTTGTCCGTATCTACTAGAGGCAGTGATCTTATTCCCTGCCACATACTTTCAGGGAAATCCCTGCCCCACAAAATAGCTTCAGATATACTCCATAAAGCCATGCACAATAATGATCTTATTAGCAGTGTTATTTATAATAACCCCAAACTAGAAACAACCCAGATGTCCATTAGTCAAATAATGAATTGAAAATGGTATATTTACATACTATAATACTATAAAGAAATAAACATGTAAGGCAGCTGTGCATACCCAACATGTACAAATCTCACAAACACAACATGGGCCAGAAGAATACACACATACTGTATGATTCAATTTATATAAAATTCCAAAATAAAAATAAATAAAGTTCAAAAATCAGCAAAAGTAGATTACAGTTAAGAAGTGATATATTCTTAAGTTGTAAAGTACAGTTAGTTGAAAACTTGGGGCCTGAAAATACAAAGAAAAGAAATTAGTATTTAAAAAGTCAAAATAGAGGTTTTTGGGGTTTTTTTGTTTTTTTTTAAGAAGGATAAAGGTTAGTATAGTTAAGAGGGAGAATACAGGGCACTTTTGGTATAATAACACTATTTTGTTTCCTCATGGGACAATGGTTACAAAGGAGTACACATTAACATAATTCATTAAACTGCGTATTTAATGTTTTTGCATTTTATATTTAACAATAAATTGTAAATAAAAGCAAATTATATTATTTTTGTGAAACACTTACCTTAAAAATGTCTTTACAAAGCTATAATCATTAAGACAGTATGGTACTGGCACAAAAGCAGACATAAAGGTCAATGGAACAGAATAGAGTACCCAGAAATGGATCCTCAACTCTATGGCCAACTAGTCTTCAACAAAGCAAGAAAGAATATCCAATGGAAAAAAGACAGTCTCTTCAACAAAAGGTGTTGGGAAAATTGGACAGCCACATGTAGAAGAATGAAACTGAACCACTTTCTTACTACACCATACATAAAGAGAAACTCAAAATGGATAAAAGACCTAAATGTGAGACAGAAATCCATCAAAATCCTAGAGGAGAACATAGTCAGCAACCTCTTTGACCTCAGCCCCAGCAATGTCTTGACATCTTCAAAGGCAAGGGAAACAAAAGCAAAAATGAACTACTGGGACTTCTTCAAGATAAAAAGCTTTTGCACAGCAAATAGTCAACCAAACAAAAAGACAACCTACAGAACGGGAGAAGATATTTGCAAATATCTTATCAGATAAAGGGCTAGTATCCAAAATCTATGAAGAACTCAACACCCAAAAAAACAAATAATCCAGTCAAGAAATGGGCAGTCATAAACAGAAATCTCTCCAAAGAAGACATACAAATGGACAACAGACACAAGAAAAAAGCTCAACATCACTTGGCATCAAGGAAATACAAATCAAAACCACAATGAGATACCACCTCAAACCAGTCGGAATGGGTGAAATTAACAAGTCAGGAAATGACAGATGATGGTGATAATGTCCCTGAAGAAAGAGGAACCATCTTACGCTGTTGGTGGGAATGCAAGCTGGTACAGCCACTCTGGAAAACAGTGTGGAGGTCCCTCAAAAAGCTAAAAATAGAGCTACCCTACAACCCAGCAATTGCACTACTAGGTATTTATCCAAAGGATACAAACATAGTGATTTTAAGGGGTATCTGTGCCCCAATGTTTATAGCAGCAATGTCCACAATAATCAAAATATGGAAAGAGCCCAGATGTCCATCGACAGATGAATGGATAAAGAAGAAGAGGTATACACACACACACACACACACACACACACAGGAATATTACACAATCAAAAAATGAAATCTTACCATTTGCAACCACATGAATGGAAATACAGGGTATTATGCTAAGCGAAATAAATCAACCAGAGAAAGACAATTATATGATTTCACTCATATGAGGAATTTAAGAAACAAAACAGAGGATCATAGGGGAAGGGAGGGAAAAATAAAGTAAGATGAAGTCAGAGAGGGAGACTAACCATAGAGACTCTTAACTATAGGAAACAAACTGAGGGTTGCTGGAGGGGAGGGTGGCGGGGGATGGGGTAACTGTGTGCTGGGCATTAAGGAGGGCACTTGATGTAATGAGCACTGGGTGTCATATGCAACTGATGAATCACTAACCTCTATCTCTGAAACTAAAAAAAAAAAAATTTCTTCTTAAATATGTTGTCATATCTATTCTATAACATATGTTTGGAATAGGTCAATCCTTATTAATAAAGTCACCAATATATATGGAATCTGGCCACAGTTTCTGTATCAAACTTTAATTCCAATTTTTCATGTGACTATAAACAGGCTAGTATTTAAATTTCAAAGAATTGAGAATTTATGTATCACTTATAAATATATTTCTGGGTGAAAGATATATCTTTAAATCTTCATTCGCAACGTTCAAACTACTATAAGGTACATATGCTTCCTATTCTTCAAGCTACCTAATTTGAAGTTTTAGTTTTGTTGATCCATCTATTCATTTAACTATCCATGCACTCCTTTGGTTATCCAACAGATAGTAACTGGGATGCCCAGAATACTAATACAATGTATAGTGTTATTATTATTCATTGCATTAATTTATTACAATACAACAACAGAGAAGTTGGGGCAACTAATCTACCAGAGAGAGCTGTGTTATGAAGTTGAAATTGGAGGTAAGTTTTAGGTCTAAATGTGAGTCATTCTGCTGAAGAAAGATTTCTTGGGTCACTAAAATCCAGTTTTCGAAACAATCAGAAACACTGAAACACTGAAAAATACACCCTTGGGAACAATTTGGTGAATTATTATAAATATATCCTGTTGTTTCCATGAGCTTGAACACTGTTTAAAGTCAGACGATCAAAATGATATAGAACCACTTTATGAAGAAACTACTTTAAATGTCATATATGATTATTAAAGTTGAAATTTAAATAAATACTGTCACCCAATGGCACTTCATTTCTATGGAAACAGAGATTTCTCTAACCAGATGCAAATGAATTACATATACACCTTACAGCACTAGTCATTTATAAAAAATTCAAATTCAACCATGTTACAGGTACTAAAAGTAATTGAATAGAATGACTTGAAAATTTCTAATAAGCCAAATGCAATTTATTTTGACAATAATGACCTGAGGTTTGGATTCTGGAAAGGGGGACACTTGGCTTGTTGGGAATGGTAGATCACTCAGTTTCAATAGATTAAAAAATAATTCAGCTCAATGTGAGCATTAAAAGATATGAAAAACTAAAGGTAGTCTAGAAAAGAGTAACTACTAGTATTTCTGTGTGGCTGAAATACAGGAAGTTTACAGGGAATAAAGAAGGAATGACAGAGGTATCTGAAAAGATTTAACAAGGAGGAAAAAAAAAAACACATTTGAAGGACTCTTGCTGGGAAGTGTGGATTTCTTTGTCCACTCAACAGTGGTGGAAAACTAAGCTCTATGAATGTAGGTTTCTGAGTGGATTGTGTAATATCTCTAAAACTATTTTTTAAAGATTTTATTTATTTATTTATTTATTTATTTATTTGTTTGTTTGTTTTAGAAAAAGAGAGTCTGAGCAGGGGGAGGGGCAGAAGGAGAAGGAGAGAGAATCCCAAGCTGACTCCAAGCTGAGAGCAGAGACCGAAGCAGGGCTCCATCCCATGACCCCGAGATCATGACCTGAGTTGAAGTCAAGAGTCAGATGCTTAACCTACTAAGCCCCCCAGGTGCCCCATTAGTAAAATTATTAACTACAAAATTAGTTACTTTATCATAATACTTGCTAATTTCTAAATGATCATTGAAATGAATAGCCCTGTCTAAATGGTAGTTAGATCCAAAGGATGTAAATTATGTAACAGTTTTACAGAAAACCATACATACATTGAAAATGAATAACAGATATTGCTTTTAGAGTAATGTTGAGCTGGACTGACTTACAGACGTATTTAAATTCTATGACCCATGAATTTCTTGATTCACGCAGAGCACAGGGAGATAGCTCCTGAGACTACCTAATATGGTCTCCCTTGATTTGGGAAGCCAAGGGCTTAAGAAGAGTCTGAGTTTGTCCATATGGACAGATCAGGTAAGTCGGAAACTTAGATTCCACAGTGAAGAAGATGCATCGTCAGAGATATTTTTACAAAGAGGCTGGGAAGTCCAAAATCAAGTTGTGGGCACATTTTGTGCCTGATAAGAGCCCACTTTCTGATTCATGATGGCCTTCTTTTCATTGTTTCCTCATATGGGGGAAGGGGTGAGATAGCTCTCTCAGGGCTCTTTTATAAGGACACCAATCCCCTTTATGAGGTCTCTATCCTGAAGACCAACTGGTCACCTCACCAAAGACCAAAGCTTCACCTCAAATATCTTCACATTGGGGATTAAGTTTCACTGTACAAACTGAACATTCAGTCCATTGCAGAATCCATCTGCTGAAACTGGAAAATTTAAAACAGCAGACGGTACTATAACCCAATCAGTTTTGAGTTATGCCAAAACATTTTTAGTTAATTTCCAAAATGTTTGAAATAATGTAAATTTAGAAGTAGTTTGAAGTGAGAAAAATACTGTCATGTTTACCTTTTATATATGATTATCATTAATTCAAATAATTTTTTTAATTTGTAAATTTAAAAAAAAAGGCTTAACATTCGCCTACAAAGAAAATACCAGTTATGCAATGTGAGGATTGGTATTTGGTCTTAAAGTCTTGCCATTAATATTGGCATAAATACTATTTTTTTTAAAAATTGAAGTAAGTGTACTGACATATAACTATTTAATTACTATTCAGGTCTGAAATTTTGAGTACTGAAATTTGAAACCTGAGTATTGACACTGAAAATTGAAAATTGTGTTTTAGACCCCCATTCTTTTGTGTTGACAGGCCTTATGAGTTGAAGGATATGAAAATTGAGGCTATTTTGTACATAGGACTAGGACGTAAGGGAGTTTTATTTTGCAATATTTCCTGAGCTCCATTTTGGCAAAACTGCATTGAATTTGCCCTAGCCTGTTCCCAAGATTAGTTTAATTCTCATTTTTAACAAAAAAGAATTTTCAAATATATTCATCAAATTTCAGATTGCTAGTTTATTACAAAACTTTATTTCAAAAACATGTCTCTTCTCAAAAAGAAAGAGTTGTTTATATCATAAAATAGTAGCTAGCCAGAAGAGGCATGGATATTTTTAATAATCCAGCTTCACATATAATCAACTAAAATAGCATACTATTAGACTTTCCAAAAGGGAATAACAGCAGCCCAGTACTTTACCAGCCGTATGTTTCAGATAAAGTTTAGAAAACTCCTCTTCATCTGTTAAGGTAGATTCCTTTGTGAATTATCAGAGAGAACTTCTATAGTTAAGTCCAAATGTCTTTGGTGGATTACAAGTAAAGAATAAGTAATGCACATACTTGGGAAAAGAAAAAAGAGAGAAATCGTTTCTAACAAAATCTCTTAACGGCACTTCTCTAGAATGTAAAAACTTGAAATATTAGAAAATGAATTAATAATAAATAAACCTAGTATCTTAAATACTGAAGTTAATGTCACACTATTGGTCAATATCACTTGAAGTTCAGTCTGAGTCTTTGCTTTGTAGAAGGCCCTGGTACTTTGAGTGCCTGCAACAGGACCATCACATGTGAATACTTAGCAAGTACTGATGCATGAGTGGTAATTTGAGAAGTAGTGTAACCAGAAAACAGAGATTGCAACAAAAATCTCACAATATGTCTGATTAAAGGGTTCCAGGTTAAAAGATTAAAGCATTTTTGACATGTGAGGAAAAAATACTCGAGAACAATTTATGTCTATGAAAAAACAAATAACAAGGACTATATATAAGTTTTTCCTAAAGGGCGATTGAATAATCATGAACAAAACAGTATATGCAGAACAGGGTATACTTGCCCTGTATGTAACAGTGTGAGATAAATGGTCCGGGGGACCTACCTCCCAAAAACAGATCTGGGACATTCGCAGCTCCTGTAATTCTCAAGATCAGATCCCTTCTTAAGCTTCTAACTTGCCAGAATACAAACATGCTACCATATAAAGTTACCATGCTATAATTAGTTCCTTTGTGCACCTTACGTAAAACAGTTTGTTTCTTAGATCAGTTAGGCACTTACTTAATAAGCTCTCAGAGGGATAGGAGTATAGCAAATAATTTGAGTAGAGAACTGAAAAAAAAATGCAGCCAGAGTTGCAGGAAGAAGAATGAAGGCTGGAAGAAATGGACTTCTGGAAGATCCAGGCAGGAAGCCGTTTCATTTTATCTATGTATCTCTGAATACAAATATATGTTGATTCAACACCCACTCCAAAAAAGGAACAAAAATATTTAAAGTAATATTTTAAAAGTATTTACTATCATGAGAAACTTGGGTACTATTAATTTATCCTCCCACTGAATGAAATCTAGGGTTGGAAAACTTTGTTGGCCCAAAGCATAAATTGGGAAAAAACAAACAAAAAAGCCATGTCTTGTTAGTTTCAGGTTAACTTTTTAGGTATATTCTAATGTGGTGTCTATGAAACCATGCCCAGTCCCTTACTTACATCACTTAAACATTTTATGTGTACTGTTATCAAATACATACACAGTTTTGACAAGTCAAATGATGCTTTAAGTCTAGTAACATCCAGGTGCATAGATGCAGGAGCCACTTTCAAAAGACATTTGGCTGATTCTTACAGTATTTACCATGATACTTCTGAACAAAGTGCTCAAACAGCTGTTTCATGGTTTCTCAATTTTAAATACTACGCAGTACCTTCCTAGAACGAAAAGGGCGTATTGGATTCTTTTACATAAAAGCACGCATGCACACACACACACACACAGATGCCCTCTCTTCAGCCTCTCAAAAGATCTATCACAACTTCTTAAAAGATATATTTGAGAAAGAGAATGAGCAGGAGGTGCAGAGGGCAAGGGAGAGAGACACTCAAGCAGACTCTGCACTGAACCCAGAGCCCGACCCGGGGCTGTTATCTCAGGACCCTGAGATCACGACCTGAGCAGAAACCAAAGTTGGATGCTTAACCAACTGTGCCACCCAGGCATCCCATTTCTATCACAATTTCTAAGTCAAAAATCAGGGTTTCTGTTTCTATCCCTACAAACTATTATATAAAACTGAGCCATGGACAATGTTATGGAGCATACACATTTATATAACTGTTTCAGAGTTGATTCTTCAGTTAAGAAGTCCTAGTTTCTTTTGCGTGTGTGTGTTTTATTTCTCTATGTACTCATCACTTACACCTCCTAACACTGACAGAAATGTACTCTCATAATGTCTCATAAAGACATGAAAGCAAGTTTTCAATCTCATTATTATTATTGTGGTTGTCATCTATTTCTATCTTTTAATGATATTGTTCAGTGTCCAGTTTGATTCCTTTTAAAGCATACTGTATAATTTCATTTGGAAATCCACTAACATCACCTTGACACTCCCTAAACATTATTCTGAGAAATACTATCACTTCCATCCTATGTTGAAGCTCAGAATCCTGTATCCTATGTGTTCCTCTTCATTCATTTATTCATTCAACCATCCATTCATGCTTGAAAATATCTTCCTGTCATCTTCTGAGAACATGTACAGAGGATGAAACATTTTTTTAAAACTGATTTATGCAAAAATTATCTTCATTCCAGTTTCATACTTAATAGTTTGGTGGGGTATAAAACTCTAGGTTGGTAACTGTTTTACCTTTTAAGTACTAAGACCCTTTTTGTATGGGATCTATATTTTCTCTGAAAACTTTTGAGATTCTCTATGATAGTCTGAAATTTCACAATAATATATCATGAAGGAAACATCTATCAAATTAGGTACTTGGTGGTTCTTATCAAAGTAGAAACTGCTGTCCTTCAGTTCTGAAAAAAAATTATAAAACTTAGTCACTATTCTATTGCCTATCATCCCTCATCCTCCACCATTATACACACATTTGGTTTTCTTTTCCTAGAATTTGATATTGGACTTCATAAATTGATACTTTAGTTTTCTTAATCTCAATCTATCTTTGTTTACGTACCTATTATCTTTATTCTGTTTACCTGAAGACTTCCATTTTCCACCTAAAATTGCGTCTTCTAAATTTTGGCTATCCTGTTTTAAATCTTCAAGAGTTCTTTGTTGTTCTTACATACATTCCCTTATTATAGCATCTTAATTTGTTTATTGGAATCAACATCTACTGTTACAACTTTGAGAATAAATTGTTTGTTTGTTTTTTTAAGTACACTACACGCCCAGTGTGGAGCCCAACACAGCGCCTGAACTCAGGAACCTGAAATCATGACCTGAGCGGAAATCAAAAGTCGGACACTTAAAGGACTGAGCCAACCAGGTGTCCCTCGAGAATAGATTTTATAGCCCTTTAACAAAACCTTTATTCTATTCCTGGCTTTATTTCTGTTTCCTCAAATTCCATTTATCTATTTTCTTGCTTGGGTGTATATTTTTCATGCCACAGCTTTCCAAGTGCATGATGATTATTCGTTGTTCACCCTAATGCAGAGTAAGGCAACATAAACTGATCGGTGGACAGTATTTGGAGGTGGAGGGGTATGTAAACTGGTAGGATTCACTAAGGAGGGAACTCTCCAAAAGAAATTTGGCTTGAACCGTGGAAAAAACCTAAGTGCCCATTGACGGATGAATAGGTAAAGAAAACGGGGTATATACATGCAATGGAATAACACTCAGCCACAAAAAATAATAGAATCTTGCTATTTGTGACAAAGGTGGACCTTGTGGGCATAACGCTGATGAAATAAGACAGAGAAAGATAAATACTATGTAATTCCACTTACATGTAGAATATTTTAAAAAGAAAAAGTAAAGGAAAACAAGCTCATAGACACAGAGAACAGATAGTTGGTTGCCAGAGGTGTGGGGTGGGAGGTGGGTGAAATGGGTAAAGGGAATCAAAAGTTATAAACTTCCAGGTATAACGTAAATAAATCATGGGATGCAATGTACAGCATGGCGACTATAGTTGAAAGTTGTTAAGAAAGTAGATCTTAAAAGTTCTTTTTTTTTTTTTTTAAGATTGTATTTATTTATTTGAAGAGATAGAGACAGCCAGCGAGAGAGGGAACACAAGCAGGGGGAGTGGGAGAGGAAGAAGCAGGCCCACAGCAGAGGAGCCTGATGTGGGGCTCGATCCCATAACGCCGGGATCACGCCCTGAGCCAAAGGCAAACGCTTAACTGCTGTGCCACCCAGGCGCCCCCAGTTCTTATTACAAGAAAAACATTTTAACTATGTATGGTAACAGATATTAACTAGACTTGTTGCGGTGATCATTTTGCAATATGTACAAATATTGAATCGCTATGTTGTACACCTGAAATGAATATAATATTATGTATCTTTTATACCTCAATAAATAAATATAAATCATTTAAAAAGTCTTTAGATATGACATACATAACATATAAATAATATATTAGATATAAAATATAGAGCCAAAATTTTATATATATATATATATATATATATATATATATATATATATATATATCTTTGAAAA